>NC_133480.1:8426563-8684412 GCF_025370935.1 Choristoneura fumiferana
TTGAAGGATAAATGTGATGCCATCTCTGTTTGTTTTGTTCAAATAGACGGAGTCTGCATCACATTTATCCGTTACATAGAATTAATCAATGGGTAGTGAAACAGCCCCTTAGACTATTATTTATTTTTTGTAGCTATAATTTTTAGATGGCAAGCTTGACAACAAATATATTTAGAAAGATTTACAATTACATAAAGTATCAAACAATTTAAATTACATGATCTTACCTCAAGTTCATCATCAACGCAAGGTGCAAAATCATGGAGGACAACCATTTTAGAATCTGGACTAAGTCCATGTTCTTTTTCTATTCCGACTCTAACTAAAGTTTCGATGCTGGCTGACCCAGTAATCCTGCCCATGCCAGGGCTCAGCCCTGATCCTGGGCGAGACAAATCCTTGTCAGAGTCCCCACTGCTTGCTAAAAAAAAGGAAATAAAAATGGGTTTTTTTTTTGGCAAAAGACCCTAATATTGATCATTCGGCTTAAAAAAAGTTAGAACTATGACACTGATAACTTGATAAGCTTAAAAGCTTTTGTGATCATAATCTTAACCTCAATATTTTTCACGTTTTAAGTAATACCAGATTACAGATGAAGAATGCAGATGGGAAGCAAGGTGAAATAACTAGTTTTATAATACATTTATATGTAGAAAGTCTGAGGTCATTGACATAAAAGTTCCCACGATGAAAGCTCCATAGTATGTACTTACATTTCTTTTTCTTTCCCCGTCTTATTCTCACAGGACATAAGAATGCCATTTTCTTATAAGAGCTATTTTAACACATAACGAACGTAAATAATTGATTATTACTAATAAAAACAGATTCCTTTTGTCTATAAAACGATTTACAGTTTCATTCACATGTCAGAAAAGTTCACAAAACAACTTTTTTGTGTTTTGTTTCTGCACTGGGAACGCGTGCCGTAATGCTATTTAAATAATCAACGACAGAGTTCATGTTTCCATTCGAATATTTTAATTTCATTTATGTTATAAATATGTAAAAGGCTTCTAGATCGATTTTAAACATTCTAATTAATTCTTATAATTTGGGATTCAAGTCTGTCAACGATACGAAACTAAACGCAGACGTTGATAGAGCGGCCATATTAGTTTGAACATCTATCTCTTTCTGGTTTGAACCGACTGCACTATGAAAAATAGTAGTGATTTATGATAATTATTTTTATAGTATAGAAGGGCTAGGCTAGACTAGGAAAGATATTAGGTAAATAGATATTCTTCCTACCTTTGCAGGAAAGTACAGTTTTGCTCTTGTGGGAGCTTGTGGGTAGGTATGTTGGCAGATGGGACTTACTTTCTGAACCTAACTAGATATAGGTATATGAAAACAATTTTTCGTGATTTCAATCTTTATTTGATAATAACCCACGATTATTGGTATAGGCATACAATAAACAATAAAGGCAGCTGTCCTAACCTCTTTCATTATTGAAAAGATTGAATAAACAACAACACGGTTACATCACCTAATAACATTAATTTTGGCACATTTAATACAAAAATACGAACCATTTATATATTATAACAATTGTAGTATACCGATAAGAATATACATTAAGCTATTTTGTATATCAATAACTACTTATGCATATTTAATTTTTTAATTTTCTAAGAGCTTAAGTTGAAATTCATACCTACTTAATACTAATGCCTAACGAACATCACCTATTTATGAAACTTTTAAAGTCTACTTAAGTTTTAGTGGAGCTGAGGAAAAAGAAATAAATAAATACCTTACAAATTCTTTGTATTAAGCCGCATTCACATTTATCTGTCGTGTTGTGTTGTGATGCTCTCTGTCTCTCTCTATAGCTTTGATGCGACGCGACACAACACACTGCATAAGATAAATTTGAACGCAACCATATAAAATTTATGAAACCGATACCGTTCAAGCGTCACGACCTTGTCACGACACAACAAGACAGATAAATGTGAATGCGGTTTTATACGGTAGAGTTTAAAAGAGAAGTTAGAGAGGAGATTAAAATTAAAGATTTAAAGATTAAGTACTTATTAAAGGAAAGCTGAGAATAGGGAAGTTACTTTAGGTATAAATCAAATAAAGAAGAAAATAAATAGGCACTGTATCGTATCAGAAGATTAGTCTTAGATTCGACTAGTCTTTGGTACTCTTAAAAATTTATGATGAAGTTCAGTACCTAGTCTCTTGGTGATGATATTAGTATAAGGTATTGTAGCAAAACATATAACTATTATTTACATAAAACTTGGCAACGGGATATTGGAATTATACTTACCTACCTCCCTAAATATTGGGTGAGCAGTGCAGGTAGGTAAATAGAATCTTGAAAAATTATAGGTAAACTTACGCAAAATGTTTAAACGTAATGATTTACAGGTAGGTACTACTTCAAACATATGTATAAGTTTATAAAACATTTCTACAATTCAATTATCTGTTTAAGCTAATTTGCGAATTTTGTACTACCGATAGTATAAAAAAAGTTAAATTTGGCAACTTCTACCCATCATCCTAGCCTGCAGCAGGGCCAGCAGGGCTACTACGAAATTCGAAAATCGAAGTATGTATCGTTCGGTCCTTCTGTCTGACACTTATACTATTTAATACGAGAGCGAGAGGGACGGTACGATACGAACTTCGGAGTAGGCTCTCTGTTTACATCACACAGCTGGGCACAGGCCTCCTCTCAAAATAGGTACCGTGAACTGGTTCAACTTTGCCCTCTGGCCCCAACATTGCCTGATTCAATTTGGAGTCGATAACTAGCACCCTTCTAGGTTTTTAAACTTTTATCGCCCCGTAATAATAATTCCCGTGTAGATAAAAGATTAAAACCTATAAGAGTGCTGAGTTATCGACTCTAAATCGAATCAGGCAATGTTGGGGCCAGAAGGCAAAGTTGAAGCAGTTTACGGTACCCAACAATAAACAAATTTAAAAACCTCCATTGTATTCAATGGGAGCATTTAGTGAAATTTCTCACTCGACTGTATCTACATTTTTATTAAAAAAATATGTCTAGCGATCATTTTCTACCGTGTGAACCGATTTCCTTCTGTAAAGGAAGATAGTATAGGTACTAAATACTTAATACCTGCAAATCCATTTCAAAATCAGAAATAAACTAGAAATCAGTTTGTCAAGAAATTATTAACACTAAGGACGAGATCATAAAACATAAACTGCATGTAAAACATCCGAAATTCCTTGACGACAGGAAAACGACACGAATAGACGGAGAGCGGACTGCAAAATTTCGTACCTACTTGATACCGCGATGAAATGCACAATGGTGGTTTCCCATAAAACTGATGCTGAGTCCGAATTTCATAGTCTGCCGCGGTGGAACTTGCCGAAAGTACCAAAAAAATGTCACTTCCGGTGCGAAAAAAGGGGCGTTATTCTCGTATGGGTTACCATCTGATACTGAAATAATAATGATTGGTTTTTTATTGGAGTCTTTTTGTATTTTTTATTTCAACTCCAAATTTGTTACTTTTACGGGTATCCCGTGAAAATAGGTCGATTACCCAGTCACCCCATAGGTATACGTGGCATAAATGTGCTATCATGTAGAACGTGACTCCTTCAACTTTTAGAATCGTGATATCTCTTTGTTGGTTAGGTTATTTAAATATAAAAAACAAAAATATTAAACTATTCTCTAAGTGCATGGTCACTTTGCAACTAAAAGTACCTATGGGCGTTTGTGAACGATCTATTATCAATTTACTAAGGGTGTTCTTGCTCATCTCTTCTGAATCACTCAGTAGGTAGAGACTTCGTTTTGCCAGTTCAGGTGTGTTGATTAACAAAAGTTATCGACGGTTTTTGGGGTTGCCTTTCACTTCTAGCTTCACAGGTGCTGCGTGTCAGTTAAAGAGTGCCACTGCTCGTGTCTATGGTCGGGGAACTTGATGCAGTCCATCCAATGTTTCAATCTCCTGCCTTTACTGCTGGCACCTAACACAAGGCTTCCTAGAAAATCATTGGGTTTGCCATAATCCTTGTCCCATACTGTGAGGGTTAGGTTCTGCCGGGACAGTTCTGTCGGTCGGGTCTCGAAAAGGATTTCTTCGTTCCAGACTGGGTTCAGGTTCCGCCACTTGATAGAAGTTTTGTGTTTCTTGTGATATGGGTCCGGGTCTAAATGCCTGCAAGAAATAACAAAGTTTTTTTATTACATTACGGTGATCAAAAACTCGTGACCGGATCAAAAATTCTCAACTCGCCTTATATTATTTTTGTGTGAACTATTAAGAAGATAACGTGTCATTAAGGAACTATTTCATCAACAGATTTAGCTATCATAAGGGCGCGGGTGAGCAAGTTAATTGGTTTTATATATGTCGGCGGCCGATCGTAAAATCCGCCAGATCAAGAAATTCCTAGGCACATCGTGAAATGACGCTAGTTCAAAAAAAATGTTTTTAGTTCATCATATTTCCAATGAAACGTACAGTTTCACGAACGGATCGGAGTATCCATTGCTATCCTGTGCGGGCAAATCGGCAGCTCTGCAGACGGTAACAACAAGAGCTCGCCTCTTGGTACTGTAACAGAGAGCTAGCAGAAGCCTCGGGCCTGCTGGCTCGGAGGTCGTTGACCCTGTTAAGGCTAGACGCAACTGCGTCGGGGCTTTGGCACATTCACGGAGGGATACTGTTGCTGAGCCCATTTCATCGCAGCCGTATCTGTAATATAGTAAGTTTTTGTAAAAATTCTACAAGCTCTTCCATGTAGTTGTACTAGGTATATATAGGTTCTGTCTGTTCGTTCCATTTTCTAAAAATAAAAAGGCGTGGTAGTCTGATGAAAAACTGTCATTTGATTGTGACAACGAGTGTCAGAAACGTTAGACAATACAGTCTCTAGTTAAATAATTTACGTGAACTTTATGCTAAACGAAAACATCGCGAGGAAACCTGCACACATCTGTAAATAAATTCAACAGTATGTGTGAAGTTCCCAATCCACACTGGGCACGCGAGGGAACTACAGCCCAAGATATCTCATTCTGAGCAAAGATCTGTGCCCTGCAGTGCGACTATTAGCAGTGGCTTGGCGTCAATATTTCCGTGGTAAAGCCGAAGCAAAGACCGCTCACAATCTTTCATAAATCCCGTACCTATGTCCTGCGCCTATCTATTTTGTAAATATTAGAACCGATGGGAATATAATTCTACAGACGCTTCGCCACTAATAGTTAGGTATGTATGTTGATGAAGATTCTAAAATTGACTTATTTAAGAGCATATCAAAAATACAAACTGAGACATGGATGCACAGAAAAACCAGAAAAAGAGACCCTGGTCTAAAAAATGTGGTATGATAGAAAATTAAAAATGTGGTATGATAGAACTATTCTTAAGATATAAGTTAATGTGTCTACTTTAATAACTATTCGAGATAGACTATTATATTCTTTAAAAACTAACAACGGTTTAAAAAAAAAAGTCTATCACGACTAATTATTGGAGTAGACACATTAATATATATATTAAGAAGAGTTCTATCAGACCACATTTTTAATTTTCATTCAATTTTTATGGAATTATCGAGAAAAACTAACAAAAATGCAACGTTGCCAGCTCAGCAGGTAGAAACGCTCTTAAGATCCAAATCATAGGACATACCAGTCTACACAGTTTCAGACTGTATAAGTGAGTTAGTAACAAACCAGGGCTTTTCAAGGCTACAGTGAATATCCTGTTACTGTTACTGAACCACCAGTGAAATATACTTTTGGCCTCATCTAGAGCTTTCAATGTGAGACAGGGGTCTATCACGGGTCAATTTTATAAAATATAATTAAGTAATATAATTTAAGTAAACTACTTTAAAACTAACCTGTCATCATCAAATAAAAATATTTCCAGAGTTTTAGTAGCGAGATCGGACTCGGTGATGCCGAAGAAGTGTAAGGTCTCATTAAATTCTGGGTTCTTCGTCTTGTGAACGGTTTTGGTCCGCAGCCTATTTGAATACGTTCCTTCTGAAACGATAACAAATTACATTTGAATTTGACGGAGTTTTTCTTGTCAAGTTTGGATTAATAAATATACTTTTTTGAACATGAAGTGTGAAGTCGTAAGCGATTACGTACTCTTGTTCAAAGTAAAGCAAGTTGACTCTTTAAAGCTTAATATTTTGCAAATGGATTACTAAATAGAAAAATTATCTGTGCAAACATAACCTGGTTCTCAAAGACCTATCCAACTGTAGGTACCCCTTAACTATGGATTTCGAAGAGAAAAAAACTCATTGTTTTACTCAGAGAGGAGGTAGGTAGGTTATTTTTTTTCATAATTTTAATTTACAACTGTCGGCCAAAATTATAGCATTCTAGTACTAGCAGTCACAAAGACATGAGGCATAAAAATGACGACATAATACATACCTATTGGTAAAACTTCCAGCCTGCAAAATGGATCCGACAACCCCGTCATGTCCATTCCAATAAGACCTCTCGCTCTTAGCACAGTGACAGCCAAAGACGACGTCGCATTGTCATAAGCTAGTTTGATCTCTAATGTGCCGAATCCTGCGTCTGGTATCGTCGGGGGTCTCTCAGGCTTGGGCATTTCCTTCCTGACACTCCGAAGGCTGTAGGCACTGCCTTTACTACCGGTCCGTTTAAGACTGGTTAGAGGACGTTGGTTTAGACTGTCGGTTCTGTGCAAACTGAGCCCGCTGACGCCGTGGGTTAGGATGTCCGTTTCACTCCAGTCGTGGTGAGGGTCCTGGATAAAAAGTAATGGTCTATAATATACTTAATCTAGAGATATATATAAGTAGAAAGGTGGAGTTCAAATAGTTGGACACAATAACGCCCAATATCCCACTAATCCCACTATAATATTATAAACGCGAAAGTATGCAAGTCTGTTTGTTCATTTGTTACCTTCACGTCTAAATCGTTGAAGCGATTTAGATGAAATTCGATACCTATACAGTAGTTTGAGTCTCGGGAAGGACATTATATAGGATAGTTTTTATTTGACGACCAGATGGCCTAGTGGTTAGAGAACCTGACTACGAAGCTTGAGGTCCCGGGTTCGATTCCCGTGTCGGGGCAGATATTTGTATGAAAAATACGAATGTTTGTTCTCGGGTCTTGGGTGTTTAATATGTATTTAAGTATGTATCTATATCTATATAATTATATTTATTCGTTGCTTAGTACCCATAACACAAGCTTTGCTAAGCTTACTTTGGGACTAGATCAATTGTTGTGAATTGACCCGTGCTATATTTTTTTTCTTTTTATCTCAGAAAATTGCATAGTTCCTGCGGGATAGCGGTAAACGAATTCTACGCCGACGGAGTCGCGGGTAACAGCTAGTTTATAAAATATCAGTTGGCAGAGTTTACCTAAGAAGGGAGAGTTGCTACATCTGTCGGTTTTTATTTCAACTCCAAATTTGTTACATTTACGGGTATCCCGTGAAACCATATCAAAAAACAAAAAGACCCCAAAAAACAATCATAATTTGATTGCTTAGTAGCGACATCTCTTGTCTGGGTGAGCGGTTCCGAAAGAATGTGACGTCTTTCGATGAGAGCGGAACATAGATAGCGCTAGTGCTGCTGCATAAGTAGCGTAGTAGAAATAAGCAACCTGAGATATGTATGCAATGAGGGCTATCGCGTATGAATTCGCCGCTAGAGGCGCTAGTGTAGCGTGAGGTCTCCGAAATGTCCAATTCCATAGTTTTGAGTGAGCTACGCGGGTTTATTTATAATTAGAATAATTTTGTGAATATTTTGCACTACTTACCTGAAATTAATTATGGCAATTATGCGTTACGGGTCAATGAATGTCTGTGTTTTGTGACAGTTTTGTCTTTCGGAAACTTTTGGCCTCCCTTTTTTTCCGAACAAAACGGGTCTACGCAACACTGTGGTGGCTCGATATTTTTATGGTACGGTTTTAAGGTGTATTAAATATGATATTAATCTAAACTTTGTTTTCACGCCCGTATTAACCGACTTTGAAAGCCACACTTAAAACCTCACGCAACAGTGGCGCCATCTAGAAAGACAAAAAACGATAGCCCTCATTGCATAGGAAAAAATCGTGTCTAGATTCCTGTCCAGCGGTGGTGTAGGGGTTATAGCACGCAGCACGGATTGCTGAGGACCTGGGTTCGATTCCCAGCGCTGGTCTCTTTTTATGGTTTTTCTGTGCATCCGTGTCTCAGTTTGTGTTTTCGATATATTATTATTTATAATTGTGGCTATTTGTAACTATCATTGGAGGGCTTTATCTGAGTTAGTAAGTTACATGATATTGCTTATCATTCTACACTTACACATACATTGTTAGTGAAGATACAGATATGTTACATGAAACACGATTACTTATTCCGATGAGGCACTTGCATCAGTACTTTTGCATTTGTTTTTAGAAGCTCGTAAAATTTAACTCACGATAAAAATGCTCTTTCTAAAGCTTTTAGTGATGCTATGCCAAACTTTTATATCGTCCCTCAAGGCAAACCGTATAAATTCCCTTTCAGATAGTATTCATATCCCAGGTTATTATAGTTCGTGGAAAAAAATCAAATCAGAGTATAATTCGTAGACGTGATATCATTCTGTCTATTACTATTATTTCTGTTACAGATATTTCTTGTATTATTTACAAGTAGATATCCAACGAATTTGGTTGTTATTCTGCAATTTCTTTAGGAAAAGTCTACCTAAAGATTTATATGAGAAATACTTTTAGGATATCGAATAAACTTCTTTTATTAAACGATATTCTCGCTGTCTGCTTCCTCAGGAAAGTCCGGAAGCAAGAACGATATGACATGAATTTATAACGCTCCAATATGGCTCGAAGTCGAAACGCAATTTTAAGAAAGTAATGCAAGCAAATAGCAATTCAGCCTAACTTTTAACTTCCCCAACTTTGTGATGTATTCCAGAAGTCCATCTAATATTCAACTCGGCTATTGCTGAAATGTAGAAGTTTTGTAAAAGTACCGTTTCATTCGAGGTAAATTACCTACCTACATTAATAACTTTGAATGCTATGAATTCTACCTTAATTTTTTTTTAGCAGTTCAAGATGCTATGTACCCATCAATTACTACCCTACACCCTTAGCTTCGCTCACGTTCACCATAGATCTGGCATTTGCGTCGCATAAAAAACACTAAGTCGAATTTCATTTGCTAAAAAACCTAATTGTTGAAATCTCGGGATTTTATTCCGAAACCGTGCAAATACGACCTCGCTGAGTCTCATGTCCATTTTGCCTCACTTAATAATGTTATCTGTCTTGTATTGTAATTTTTAGTTTGTGATGGTGAATAAAAAATCTATTATTATTATTATATGGGGATGAAAAGTAGTCTTGTGTTATTCCAGATGTTCAGGGCATGACTCGAATCGCCCCGGGCGCCTAGATGGCTAAGGCCGACCCTGAAAGTAATAATAATCAAATAATAATCAATGCCCGCCTGCCAAGCGTGGCGGCACCACACATTTTCCCCCCAAGGTACAAGATATTAAATCAATGAAAATGAACCCACGAAATCAGCCTAGACCCCTAGTCCCCGGCGGACCTGCTATGCCTGGCTCCGGTAGCGGCCATGGTAACGGCGGAGCAGGGGGTGCCATAGCTAATCACCGGCAGAGGCCCGGCTGCTCGCGGTGGACGCAGAAAGCACAAGACCGGTCTGAGTGGAGAGCTTTGGGGGAGGCCTATGTCCAGCAGTGGACGTCTTTCGGCTGACATGATGATGATGATGATGATAATGAATAATCAATAATAATCAAAGGATACTTGACACCAATTGACCAAGTCCCAAAGTAAGCAAAGCATGTGTTATGGGTACAAGGCAACGGATAAACATAGGTACTTGAATAGATAGATATATACTTTGTATTTTTACAAGCTTTTATTTAGTTTCACCTGTCCCGTTGTCTGTCTGTCTGTCTGTAATCAAATCTTGCAAGTTAAATTCGACCAACTTCCAGTAGTAGGATTGACTTAAAATCGATATACTTACCTATGTGAATTACGTGACGATCTGACAATAGGTACAATAATCTGGTAGTAAAATCCTGGTAGTCCGGCCAGGATCGTCTCCACAAGACGGAACTCATCAACAGTTAATGGCATCGACTTGAACATTTGATATGCAAATGTAGTTTGGGTGACAATACAAGTACAGTCAACAAAAAGTACTGTCAGCAAAAAAAGCTTATATAAAAATGATTTTTTTACCAAAAACTTATTCATACATATATCTGCCCCGGCCGAAGATAGAACCCGGGACCTCAAGCTTCGTATATAGTCAGATTCTCTAACCGCTGGGCTATCTGGTCATCTAAAAGAATGGGTGATCGGCAATCGTAACCTTGTTGTTGTTGTTAAGAGTTTATACCATAGACACCTGCAACACCTTGCAGACGTTGCCCTTTGGATACCATTTCAGTCTTGCTCTCATGCAAGCACTGCTGCTTCCATTAGCGAAAGATGGTGGTAGCAATCGGGCGGAAAATTCGAGTTAAGAGCTGCTAAGAGCGTTTATACTTGCTGACCTGGCAACGCTGCATTTTTGTTAGTTTTCTCGATTATTCCATAAAAATTGAATGAAAATTTAAAATGTGGTCTGATAGAACTGTTCTTAGTATGTATATAATAATAATTATTCGTGATAGACTTTTATATTCTTTAAAAACGAACAAATGTTTATTAAAGGTTTTTAAAGAAAATAAAAGTCTATGACGAATCATTATTGGAGTAGTCATATTAACTTATATGTTAAGAAGAGTTCTATCAGACCACATTTTAATGGAATAATCTAGAAAAACTAACAAAAATGCAACGGTGCCAGTTCAGCAGGTATAAACGCTCATAACTATCATCGGCGCTCTTGCTGTCGACAGCACTAGGTACCTACCTACAAACAATCTAGGAAACTGAATCACGTAGGTACCAGGCTGGAACTATTGTGCTACTTATGTCATGTTGATATCACATACATCTGCCAATTAAATCATAGCTAAATTGACTATGAAAAGGTACGTAATTCAGTTTCCTCGCCTCTGTTTATCAGCCCTAATCGGAGTTAGGTACTCGGCCGTGGTCAGAACTGGTCAGCCTCGACCTCGCCGGTATTCAAAGATGCAAGAAATGCGACCGCGTGCATTTGGCTACTAACAGCACCGTACGGAGGTGAATAGCTTTTAGGCAAATCGCTGTTTTCCCATCGATACCCGTAGTTTCTCGTCGGCCAAGCCGATCGACGTCTTTTTTTTGCTCTCACCGCGTGGACATAGTGTTTTTTGATCGGCTATAGCCGATTCCGCGTCGATAAGTCTAGTCTCATCATCATCATCATCTCAACCGTGGGACGTCCACTGTTGGACATAGGCCTCCCCCATAGACCTCCAGTTGCTTTGGTTGGCAGCGGCTTGCATCCACCGTGAACCCGCAGCTTTAACCAGGTCATCCGTCTATCTCGTTGGTGGACGTCTTGCTGCGCTTGCCGATCCGCAGCCTCCACTAGAGAACTTTTCGGCCCCAACGGCCACCTGTTCTCCGTGCTATATGGCCTGCCCATTGCCACTTCAGCGAGCCAAGTCTAGTCTAGGGTCCCTTAACCTCTGATGGCAACTTATCTCAGTGAGACGGCGAGCTGCCAGACGGGTAGCTCAGGAGGGGGTCACTATTTATTCAATTTTGACGCCCTACCGAGGAAGAATCTCGCCAGCGTGATGCAGGATAGTCTAATTTTTGGTACAGCGACATCTATCGAAATATAAAATCAACCATAATTTAAAATAATTTTAGCACGAACGCAAAAATGGGTTTCATTGAAACAAGTAAGTAGGTACTAAAGGATTACGAAATCCTTTTCCTTAAAAAGCTTAACGGCCTTTGAAGTAAATTGTCCCTTATTTCCCTTTAATACCCCTTGATTGAATGTGGTTTGCCGCTAATAAAATAATTTCCATTACAGTTAAGACCAATTGTAAGAAGGGTTGACCTCAATTAAGCGTCGAGACAATAAAAATACATCTCCCTGTTGCCATGTCACCCCCCGTCGCGTTCACCCCATTCCCTCTTGCTACATGACGCACGTCGGCGTGAAGATTAGAATATTTAGAGATTGGACACTTATGAATACTTACTTTTAGAGGATAATTTCAAGAAAACTGCCGTGAGACTGGGACATAATGCTGACTCTGAACTTTAGACCACTGATATTTTTAGAGTTCAGTACCCGAAACGCGACAAACCGAATCCTATTAATGTCACTTCGCTGTCAGTCTGTCAGTCAGTCATAGATCTTAAGAACTGCACTGCTGAACTGAACTGCTGCCATTCCACTTGGTATATTCACCGAAATATTTGCGTGTACGAAAGAGATGTAGGTACTAATTAATTTCTAGCAAGAGCGATGGCGATGTCAATAGCGCAACGCGAATGCAAAACGCCAAGTGAAGTGCTACCATAATAGATACCTGAAATTTAAAAAAAAAAACAACTTTTTGAAGCTGCTATCCGTAACTTCTTTTATCTCGCTCATCTTTGCCGTGACGCAGCGACGAGACGGAGACAGTTATTGTTTTATGATGACGACAATTATCAGGGAATCACTGACAACGGTGCCATCGAGCGAAATTGTGTGTTGTACACAATTGTACCGCTACCACTCGAACCAACTGAATCGCGTCCCACTGTGGAACCTTTTCGTAGAAAATGTAATAGTGAAGTGGGAATTTATTACGAAACTTACTGTCTACGGTGGGTCAGGAATCAAATGGTTCGATTGTACAGTCAAGTTCATAAACTTCTGAGCAAAAATTTGTTCAATAATATCTGAACAAGCTTCTACGCCGTTAACAATAGAGTCGAGTCGTGTTCACATATTTTTGATCAAATGTACATTACGTGGAAAATATTTTAGGGCACGTGGAGGTATGAGGAAATTCGGGCAAGCGTTATCTTAATTTTAATAGCATCCGGTACACTTGTACGGCTATTATTAATAATAATTATTGTTTATGGAAACATGTTTACGGTATAGAGGTATTACCTACTGCCATCCACGAAGACGCGTGATTATGTCAAAATTAGGGTTACCTAATGATTCGAAGACTATTTTTAGGCAGATTATTAATTGGCAGAAAACTTTTCGCCGAGTAACGGTACGCCGATGAATTTGTACGCAGATATATTGTTTCGCAGACTAACGTTTCGTAACTCAACCTTTAGCAGACTATTTACTTGGCATATGAGTCAGTAAGCCGAACAACTGTTCATAGAAATTCGTTTAATCACTACACATTTTGCACATTTGGTCGAACAACCTTTCGCTTTTATAACGGTTGAACATTATTCAGTGCGCATGTCAACTTTTCGCATCTTTTCGTTTCGCATGGGGATTGGCATTCAATACCGCGAATATGTGTAAATTACTCTATGGCCTTATTGGCATTTTTACACGCCGTGCTGACCGCGCATTCTTTATGATTTTCTTATGTACCCTCACAAGTTTTAAACGTATAACGCAAGTAATAAACGTATTTTTGACCATCATTTGTATTTATTTTATATTGGAGTCTAAACCCAAATAAACATTAAACAAACCAAGTCGCGATCCTAGCAGTTCGGTTCTGGCACTTCGTCGGCCGTTACCGCGTCACGCTCGCTTCGCTCGCTCGGCTCGTGCGTTGTTGGTCGCAATTCTACCTAACACTCCTCCTCGCTAATTCTCGTCGTCGCACCTAACTACATTTTGATAACAACTAGTATACATATAATAGTCAACTCAGTAAAATCGTATCTGTCGTTTGGCCGATTTTATTTACGTAGATTAAGAGTCAAAAAGGAGGATATATTATATAGGTACCTACATTCCGTAAGTTAATAATATATAATTGTATTTGTATCAAGTTTACAAGTCAATTACAAGTAAGTGGTATCGTTGTTTAGAACTTATTAGGTAGATAAAAACATAAATAGAGTTTAAAAAATCCTTTTTCAACAAAATTTTATACCGAAAAATTTATTGAGTTCTCACTGACAACTATAAACTTGAAATTTTGTGATCCAAGCCAAATATTGTTTTGTTGTTTTGGCTTATGTATCATCTAAATTAATTTATATTCAATTGTGTCATATACTATGCTGTTTGTTTCCCAAATAAATAAATAAATAAATTAAATCCAATGTCAAACAGGTTTATCATAAAATACACATACCATTTTTTTGAAAACTAAAAATTTATTACATACATTTTACTAATGAATACCCAAATTTTTTCAAGACGGTTAAAAATGACCTCACAGTTCGTATCACTTGCATTAAAACAGGTCTCTGTTAGCACTATATATTCATAGTTACCTAAGTTTAAATCGTGCTCTATCTAAGAATTTATAAGAAACCCTCGGTGCGCGAGTCCCATTCGCATTTGGCAGATTTTGTTTTAAATGTTGAAAGAAAAAAGTTGCTTAAACTTCAACCTATGTCTATTGATCGCCCTCCATTAGGTGACCCGTCTGCTCGTTTGCCCCCTCGTTTTATAAAAAAAAGTATCTTTTTGTGCACTTATATGTAATATAAGCTCGCTGACATTTTCCGCGGTTTATAAGCGACTTGGCAACAGAGGGGAGCCCGGCCTCGACATTCTAGGAGCGGCAGGTATCATCTTCAGGTTCAAATAACGCGTTTACTTTACTAAGCCACTTCGAAAATAAACCTTGACAATACCTACCTATATTCTTAAACAAATAAAGAAACTGAAACAATTATCTTCTTAGGTCAAACGCGATCTTGTAATAGCTACGCTTATGAAAAGAAATGTGACTTCCTCCACCTTCACACTGTAAGAACACACACAAATCACACAAACCCATCCATTACCACCACCACACTACACTGTGGGTGGAGGTGGAGGAACTGCATGAACACACATTTCTCGCATATAATACGTAGCTATCATAAAAGTCGCGGGTGAGCAAAGTAATTGTTTCACTTCATTGATATGGACATCCGCAAAGTAACGCCTTATTCAATAAATGATGTAATTTATGAACAAATAAGTAGCTCCCTTTATGCTGGGCATAGGCGAATCTTAGGTTGAGAGAGCTTGGGCTTTAGTTATAATTTGAACCAGTGTAGATTGGGATTTACAGACGTACACGGGAGCGTCCCACGAGATATAACTACAAAATATCTAATTTCATATTAATAACGTTCACAAGATATAATGAACGTATAGCTATAACAACATAAAGGATATTTTTTTAACGTATAAGGCTTAAATTATATAACGTTATTAAACTTCACTTTGTGTAAGATGTATATGGACTAATTTCTTTTAACATAACATACATTAGGTATATCATAATAATATGTGTAAATGTTAAATTATGTGGCGGCGAGTATGACGAAGCGGCAGAAGCGACTTGGATAGGTTAGGTTCAGAAGGCTAAGGCGTTTTTAACTATAACTTATGGTAATCCCACTTTTTAAACTCGAACCTCTTTGAAAACTAACCGTCTTTGAGAATACTTAGAAATTATGAGTAACTAGCTAACGTTCGGTTTTTTTTTCTGTATTTTCTTCCATAAAAACCTTCTCCTGACAATAACGAACACGACAAAAAAAGAATTAGTAAAATCGGTCCAGTCGTTCCCGAGTTTTGCGCTTATAGCAACACATTTTACGATTCATTTTTATTTATATAGATATAATAAATATATATAAATATATAATATAAATAATATATAGATATAGATAACTGATGACGAGGCGATATGGTCCCCGACTTTAGCCTGTCCGAACGGACGAATTAAAAAAATATATATTAGTAATAATGAAATAATATCACAATACGCAAAATAGGTTGAACATAATCTCCAATCATTCCAGTTTGTTTTTTTCTTGCTGTACAAAACATTCTAAGGCATACATATAAATACCTTTAGTCCCATTCCTATTGTGATCCTTTGATGAAAATACCTATACATGTTAGATGTTCATTTTCTGCTTGACGACCCCGAAATCATCCTGTATACGAGTGGCTCTGGAGTATGTTGAATGCGTAATTAATAAAAGAAAGGATTTACCTATCGATTTTGGTTCAGATCTGTGAAAAAAATCGTTTTAATATTTATTTGGGCACAAATGGTACAATTTTACTTACACAAATCTGAAAAATCATATCAAACCATACCATGCCCTCGGTACCGCTCTGCTTTCAGAGCATGACATGAGTGCGTGTGAGCTAACTTTGGGGGCGGCAGACGTGAACTTGCCTTCGAAATCCAAAAGCTTAATGGTTACTTGACCTGAAATTTATATTTCAGAACTAAATTATTGTTATTATTATTTTAAAGTTTATGACGGTGGAAGCATTCTACACTTCCACTGAACGTAGATATAGTTTAGATATAGTTAGTGTTTAGTATTGTAACTAAGGGACCCCATACATCCCTGTATTTTAATTATTATTATTTTTTCTTTAATTGTATAATATAGTTTTTAAGTATTTTATTTGTAATTATATTATTATGAAAAAATGACTCTGCCAAGTTTCTTCATTTCATTCTTCTTGGCAATGATGGTCTTTCCGAAAGCGATGGTAGTTTAAAAAATGACGTGTAAAAGTGCCCATTGCGGCCTATTTACTGAATAAATCATTTGAATTTGAATTTAAATTTGAAAGAATCATCAGAAGACATCGTAATATGTAATAATAATACCTAATAGAATTTGTTGACGAGAAGTGGCTACAATTTAATAAACAGAATTCATTATTCAATCTCTTGTTTTTATCCGTGTAGATGGAATATCTTCTTCAAATTGAAATTGGTCCCTACTTTAGCTTAAAAACGAATCATTGAAATCAGCTCATAAATTAATATTTAATTAAGCGCGTTACATACCAAATAAAAAAATCGGCCAAGTGTGTGTCGGATCGCACGCATTGTTTGGTTCCGATACTAATTAATTTATGAAATAATTTATATTTCTCGTTGTTGTTTCGATAAACTATTAGGTAGGTACCTACCTACCCGTTAACCTTTAACGCCTACTATATGCTGTGATAGTTTTTCTTTAATTTTCAGTAAATTACTACTACTACTACTAGCTATTTCAGTATCCTGCGGGAGATATGCAATTTTTCTTGGAAAAAGTATCCTATGTGGTAATTCAGGTTATATTACCTGCGTGCCAATTTTAATCCAAAATTCATTGAGTCGTTATTGTATGACAGTAACAAACATTCACAAACAAAGATTGGTTTTTTGGAATCTTTTTGTATTTTTTATTTCAAGTCCAAAATCCCGTAAAACCTAATTTGAAAATACAAACAACTTCACGAATTTTTTGTTTGTGTTGCAAGGCATGTGATTTTCAAGAACTAATTATAAACGCCTTATTAAATGATGTTGTAACGGATAACTCACGTCTTAAACCGAGTTTAGCTCGACATGTTTCGGGCTATTTCGTAGCCCTTCTTCTCAGGAGCACGCGACTCGGCTGCTGCCGCAACACACACACTACGCGCCACCGCTCTGCTCGTGCGACTGCCCGACGAAACTAACACCGGCGCACAACTACCCGCATTTTTATCGTCATTTTTATTGTCAATGTCTAATGTAGTTGAGCACACAACACTAACAACATCGCTCCGTAAAGGCACGTTCACACCAACCGATGACGCAGCACGAGTATTTAAAACTGTTTTGTTTGTTTTGTTTTCTGTTGTTGTCGTTTGTTTTTTTTTTTGTTTTTTCTGTTTTGTTTGTTTTTGTTGTATGTTTGTAGTGTGCGTGTTGCGGCAGCCGCCGAGTCGCGTGCTCCTGAGAAGAAGGGTACGAAATAGCCCGAAACATGTCGAGCTAAACTCGGTTTAAGACGTGAGTTATCCGTTACAATATCATTTAATATGAGTGAGTCTCACGGTAGTTTCATGTTCAAAATTATAAACGCCTTATTTGATTTACGTATCCTCGCTTCGCTCAACTGTTAGAAATGTACTGTGCGAGGATTTTAGGAATTATGTTCCACAAGTAGATGGATTGAACTTATTATAACTTGAAATATTCTCTTCGATATGCTCAGTCGTGCACAAAAACTAATTTCAAACACATATTACATGTCAAACACGCGGAGTGGGCCCTGTTCAGCCCAATTATTCACTGATATGTGGGCCGTATCTCTTTGACAGCCGCCTCGGATAGTATAAAAGGATAAAATTATTATGTTTAGGAACCTACTTATATTTTACTTTGAAATTTGTAAATAAATATCGTCAGCTAAATTTACACCAAGAGTATGTGACACTATCAATAAAACGACATACTTTTTATAGCAGTCTAATTTTGCCACTTTTTGTACTTTTTGTACAGGACCGTGTACGATCTGTGACGTCATACTTAAGTAATATTTTTTAAATCAAATGACCAATGATGAATGAATGAATAATGACGATGAATGATAATGACAACAGATTATTTGAAAACCCCTAAACATTTTATGATGGAAATGGTATGGAGAACGTAGGACTCTGCAATGTGATAAAAAAAAATGTTTGAGTTATTTATACCATTCTTTAGCTTAAGATATTCCGCATCAGATGGTAAATAATCCAATAGTGATGTTTTTTTTGAGATACCGCCTTTTCGTTTATGAGAGCAGTATGCTCTTATTATTAAGTACCTACTTCTAAATTATGTGTAAAATCCCTAAGGAACATTAATAATTTAGAATAAAAAGCGAAAATAGTTCAGACTAAATAATTAGAAATTTGATATTACCTTAAATGCAATTTCGACAGATTTGACAAATCTAATAATATCTCAATTATCTGTTAGGTATTCAGTTAAAATAATTATTTCACTATAAAATTATAAATGCGAAAGTTTGGAGGTCTCTTTGTTTGTTTAATACTTCATCACGTCTAAAACACTCAACCGATTTAGACGAAATTCGGTATACAGATAGTTTGAGTCCCGGAGAAGAACATAGGATAGTTTTTATCCCGGAAAATTGCATAGTTACCGTGGAATAGCGATAAACGAATGCTGCGCGGACGGAGTCGCGGGTAAGGGCTAGTTAAAAAAAAATTGTGCTTTACACTTTTTTAACTAAAAACATCTAAAACAAAACTTTCCAATCGATTCTGGAAACCTTCAGCACTTGATGTTAAAAATAGAACCATTTCCTCATTAACGTATTTCAAGCCTTGAGCCTTAATTTAACTTTATCTACTCAATTTGAATTCATCTGCCCTCGAAATTGTTCGTTTAT
Organism: Choristoneura fumiferana; assembly: GCF_025370935.1. Taxonomy (NCBI): domain Eukaryota; kingdom Metazoa; phylum Arthropoda; class Insecta; order Lepidoptera; family Tortricidae; genus Choristoneura; species Choristoneura fumiferana. Next base: position 8,445,870 of record NC_133480.1, read on the forward strand.
TACCTACGTAGTTAGCAGACGCGACTGACTAAGTACATACATTATATATGTATGTACGTTCAAAACCTATTTTGTATGTTAACTGTAAATTTCCTTATTGTCGTGCAATTTTTCCGATTCAATGAAAATCTCTTCCATTTCTTTTCATGTCTAATTTTGCTTACTCCATGTGTGGAAGCAACTTATAATCTTAAAAAAAACACTCACTCCTGTGGCCCTCGGGAGTAAAAAACGTTCTTTATATTATGAAAAATTTTATAACAAAAAATTTAACCATGAAAATAATTTTCTACCAGTCTGAAGTCGGTCGGTGCCTCAGCCAGCACGAGCCAGCAGGATTGATTGAATAGGTGAGGTAGACGACTATAGGTCCACTCCTGCTGGCTCGTGCTGAGGCACCGACCGACTTCAGACTGGTAGAAAATTATTTACAAGGTTTTTTGTAGTCGGTCCAATTTTTTGTTATAATTTTTTTTTCACCCTTATTAGTGTAAGCAATCTAAGATACAATAGCTTCATGTCAATTGCTCGTCACCTTTTACAAAAGATTGCTTTTTCCGATGTAGAGACTTTCTTTATTGAGGAGTACTGGTGCTTCACCATCCATTCCATTTCACCATATGCATTACTAGGAGCATAAATTGCTTAGCAACTGTGTTAAAGTAATTGAAATTCAACCCATAAAATACTTGTTATTGAGTAGTAACGCCAATGGTCAACTGTGGTCTTCATCATCAGTTCCACTTCACCAAATGATGATTTCAAGAGAAAATGCACCGAGTTACTACTTAATATATCAAAATTACCATAGGTGTCCCTACAATATTTGAAGAGTTCCCTCGATTTCCTTAGGATCCAATCATCAGATAATTGAAAGCATTCCTAGACGAACGCAAAAAAAAATTCAAATCGGTTCATAAATGACGGAGTTCTGAGGTAACAACATTAAAAAAAAATACTTCCGAATAGATAACCTCCTTTTTTTGAAGTCGGTTAAAAATAGGGCCTACTCTTATGGATGGTTGCAAATTTCTTTCTGTTCAGTGAATAAAAAAAACATACTATAGCAATAATTTGTTGGGCGAGCGCTTACTACAGTAACAGTACTTTCCTTAGATGAATGATTGGTCTCGCGCGCTCGCTCGACTAGATACCGCCGGCGTACTTGTCAAATGCGGCAACAAATAGTACGCCGAAATCGGCGTACCTGAGCCCGAGGCGAGTCAGTCGCGTTGCAAACTGTGTGTAATGTGCATGTCCCGAATTTTTGTTAAATTTTGGTCATAAACCGAAGTAAAATGCCAGTTTTCGCAGTGAAGCTGTTTAATAATAATACTACAAGAAATAAAAAGGACACTGGGATCACATACCATCAGTAAATATCGTATAATTTCGAAATTACAAAATAAAATAACATGAACCCTAAACGCCATTCTGTGTTGCCGCGTACACAAGAATCAAATTCCCCGTGGTTGAGATTTTAATAAATTGAATGTTATTGTTATCATCATTAAATGATGATAAATTTTAATAACTTATTTTATTTAAGTATCTAACGTAATTATTATATATACATAACCTAGTTCTATATTATTTAATGTTTATCTTTGTGATATTATACACTGAAGGTGTATAAATTGTTACCCGACACTATTTAATTAAGGGGTGAATGTGTCTTAAAATTAAAAATGTTTTTCGTCTTCCCAGTCAAAAGCCCGATCAGCTGATTTACTTAGGTATTACGGGAAAGGAAAAAATTGTTTTTTCGTATTTCTACCCATTTTCCTGAAATGTTAACTTTTTACCCGACTGCCCGAAGGAGGGTTATGTTTTTCAAGCGTATGTATGTAAGTATGTATGTATGCATGTACCTATGTATGTATATTTTTTAAAAAAAAATTTTTTTTTTTAATTTTAGTCTAAATTAACCTGTACATTATTATTAGGTTTAACTATAGGTGCAACGTGTTAAGTACGCAAAACTTCTTAGTTGGTGACTCAGTCCATAAATTTTCAGTAATAATTTGTAAATATTGAATGTCCTTAAATATATATATATTTTAATTAAAAGTGAGGCCTGATCATTGATATACCTACATCATACCTACCATTTTTTTAAAGAAGAAACCTACGCCTAACCTATACACAAACATATTAATATATTCACTCTTAATTACTTCTTAATTTCTAAGTATTTCCCAAGATACATTTTGTAACCAGTAACTTAATAGACCACAGAATAATTTATTTTCCCAATAATTCGGGTAACAGTGTAGCAGCTGGCAACACAATTCGTCACGCACACTAGCATCCTTGCAAATTGTCTGACAGTTCTGACACCGTTCTTACGCACACTACAATATTGAGTTGCCGCATTCACGAACGTTTTGTTTTTAGTTAGGGCGGTATCTAGTCGAGCGAGCGCGCGAGACCAATCATTCATCTAAGAGTACTTTCATTTAGCATGGTGCGGGTGACAGCTGTCAATATCACAAGACTAGAGAGTCAAAGTGTCGAAACTTGAGTCGATAAAACTAATAATTTAAAATCTTAATCATAATTAATGTCATCATTAATCCGGTTATTACGCTATTTTTAATGAGAATATTAGTGAAATTAGGTTGGAATATTATTTGCCACTTACGAGTAAGGCTAAATGGAGTTTGCAAGAATATTCGTTATCGTTACTTACCAATTAATAATTACCGATATAACTCAAAATCCATTAGGTCCCATCATTAAACGAGTCTTTGGTGTTACGTTACATGCATATTACGTCTCTTCACTTAATTGTGCTTTAAATTTAATTAATTCATTATAAAAATCTGATGGCTTAAATTTACTTCGTATAACATACTTAGTTCTTTATGTTCAAATATTTTACGCCAGTCATATTCAGGCTACATCTGAAATATACTTTCATATATTAAGACCGCAGCAACTTTTTTTGAGTCAAACTAAACGTGCATCAAGTGTCACCCGCACCATGTTTGTCGACAATATACAATACAATACAATACAATAACTCTTTATTGCACACCAATACAGTAAACAGTACAGAGAACACAAGTATATACATAGAGATTTTCTAAGGTAAGCAATAGGCGGCCTTATCGCTTCAGAGCGATCTCTTCCAGGCAACCTTTATAATATATTTCGTTAAATAATTTATTTTATTATATTTTTAACGATTTTTTTGTAACACGTTATATAATTTATATGCAACTTATTGAGGCAGGAAGACCTTTTTTTTATTCGACTGGATGGCAAGCGAGCAAGTGAGTCTCCTGATGGTAAGAGATCACCACCGCCCATAAACATCTGCAACACCAGGGGTATTGCAGATGCGTTGCCAACCTAGAGGCCCAACATGGGATACCACAAGTGCCAGTAATTTCACCTACTTGTTCTTTATCAAAGTTTGGTCATTAATCAATAATCATCACCCGGTTAAACACCTGCTGCCAAGCAAAAATCAATTGTTTATTCTGGTTGGCAACAGCATTATCGTATTCCAAATATAAGTATTTGAGCAAAGTAAGCATGCCCACGTTACGCTAAACCACCCGTACCCGTAATTAAAATTCATTTCCCCGAACAGGAAGTCCTTGACCCGAATATCTGATACACAATTTCTCTCGTCGGGACGCAAAACAAAGCGTCCATTGCGTCCATTCGTTTCAGGGGTTACTACGAAATTCGAAAATTGAAGTTCGTGTCGTACAGTCCCTCTCACTTTCGTATTAAATAATATAAGAGTCAGCAAGAGGGCAAGATCGTAGTATAGAGCCAGGACAGGAAGTTGGTTTCGCAAAAGCTGCATTGAAAATTTAACGTGTAGTCTTCAGGTTGGCTGATGTGATAAGATGTTATTGATAATGTGTTATTTAATGTTTTGCCCTTTGGTTATTTAATGTGACAAATTTGTACGATGCCCGTTTCAAAATAAAATAAAAAAAAAACATGTTCAGTCGAACAAACTGATTTATGTAAGTACAGTCAAGTGCAAAAATATGTATCTATTCGAACCACTCAAAAAAATGTTACCACGGCCTTATGAAGCAGCGTTTCCACCAGAGATATGCGAGGATGTGTTGCGATTCTCATTAACCAATAGAAACGCTTCATTTTCCTCGCCTCGCTCCGCTCAGCTGTTTCCACCAGAGATGTGCTGTGCGAGGATATGTAAATGGAGCGTTTCTATTGGTTGATGAAAAACACATCTCTCGCAACACATCCTCGCACATTATTAGTGGAAACGTTGCTTGACGCCGAAATAAGAGTCTATGGTACATATCTTTGAAGGGTTAGATAAGTCCATATTTTTGCACTTGACTGTAATTTTTAACTGACTTCAAAAAAGGAGGAGGTTATCAATTCAGTTGTATTTTTTTTATGTTTGTTACCTCAGAACTCCTTAATTTATGAACCAATTTGAAAAAAAAAAATTGCGTTCGTCTAGGAATGTCTTGCTGTTACGTTTAAATTTTCTGATCTACTTTTGATGCACCACCTGTTGTAAACTAGTCCTTCCTTCTTTCTGTAAAAAAGGTTGCCTGTAAGAGATCGCTCTTAAGCGATCAGGCCGCCTATTACTCACCTTGTATTTTTTTTTCTCTGTGTATTTGTTTTCTGTATCGCTAACTATGTCTGGTGTACAATAAAGAGTCTTTGTATTGTATTGTATTGTCTTCAATTAGGTCCCATAAGCACCAAATCAGGATCTAAAGATTGGATCTTAAGGAAATCGAGGGAAGTCTTAAAATGTTGTAGGGACACCTATATATTTAGTAGTAATTCGAGCATTTGCTCTTGAAAATTATGGCATCACGCCACGGAGTCGAAGATAATTGAGTTACGACAATGACACTTTTTTTTCCACGTTTCGGCATGGCCATCTAGATGCACGTCGTGACCAAGGAGCTTATATACCTACAACACTGGAGGTTGAACGCCGAACATCCGTTTGAAACAAGAAATTTGATCTTTCCATATTCCATCTCTTTCTTTAGTTAGGTTAAAAAAGAGACTGAAGTCATTCGGGAAATGTGAAAGAAAGAGGTGGAATATATAAATAAGTAATAATAGTCAAACTTCTTCGTTTGGCGTCTACCTCCAGTTTTGTTAAGCTCCTTAGTCGTGACCAACTCGATTTTTTTTATAGTTGGCCGTGGCTCGAAAATCGAAGTTCGTATCGCACCGTCCCTTTCACTCGCGTATTAAATGACATAAGCGTCAGTGGGACGGCAACATACGAAGTTCGAGTTTTGCACTCGTAGTATATAGGGCCAGCTCGAAAAGGAAGGTAAGGTAGGTAGGTAAGGTAGATATTATTATTCTCATTTTTCTCAAAAAAGGAACCTTTATAGTTTCGCCATGTCTGTCTGGCTATCTGTCTGTCTGTCTGTCTGTCCGTCCATCCGCGGCTTTGCTCAAGGACTATCAATGCTAGAAAGCTGTAATTTTGCATGGATATATATGTAAGCTATGCCGACAAAATGGTACAACAAGAAATTAAAAAAAAATTTTTAGGGTACCTCCCATAGACGTAAAGTAGGGGTGATTTTTTTTCTCATCCAACCTTGTAGTGTGGGGTATCGTTGGATAGGTCTTTTTAGGGGGTTGCTAAAACCATTTTTCGATTCAGTGATGTTATTGCAAAATATTCAACTTTAAAATGCAAATTTTCATTAAAATCGATCGTTCCCCCTCTAAAATCTAAACCGGTGGGTGGAAAAATTTGAAAAAATTCAGAATGGTAGTAAGTACATCACACTTACAATGAAAACTATAACGGTTAAGTTTTATTGAGAATATTAGTAGAGAAATATTAGTAGTTATTAGTAGTTAGAGTAAATAGAGCAGCCTAAGGAATAAAATATACCTAAACTTGGAAGATTCCGTATAAAAACGAAATCCTTAGAAAAATATTACTTATTTTTTTCGTAATGGCTACGGAACCCTATTTTGGGCGTGTCCGACACGCTCTTCTTTGTTTTTTATTTGTGTAAATTTTGCTCTATATGTGTGTCTTCTGTGTTAGTGAATAAATGTCTTCTTTCTTTCTTTCTTTCTTGGCCGGGTTTTTTTGTAGTGTTTTACTTTACTCACAGTCGAAATAAAAAGTAGAGTATCTAACTCGGGTGAACTTACCCATTTCCCCTCGACTATGGCGCCTGAACGAATATCTCGGGTAGGTGAAATGGGTCACTTTCCACCCTTGGTTATTAATCTACTATTTAATGACAGTCTGGACGCGCCTTAACGCTAATGAAACATTGTTTCAGTTAGCTCCAGGCTTTTTTGTCTTTGTGAAACTCTATGAATATTCTTGGTTGCTGAATAGGTAGGTAGGTACTTAAATAAAGTAATTCCGCTTCATTCAATGAACATTACGTCTAATAATTTATGTTTCGGGCATTATTTGAACTAAACCAGGAACATCAAAGAAGGTAGTGTACGCTTACAAGAGTACTTAATATAAAGCGCTTGTATAGTCAACCAATTTGATTTCTAGGCCACCACAGACACGTCATTCGATAAAATAATGTTATAGAAAAACAAAATGATTTACAATGGTAAGGTTCCGTGGTGGCAAAGGAATCAAATTGGTTGACTGTACTATCATGTCCATACCTAACTGAATCGTGCCTGCCGTTATTTTTATACTTTGCATAAGGATCTGTTTAAATCCCACTATCCTTATCCTTATTATAAGCGTAACTACTGCACCAATTCCCGTTAAATTTTGCATACGTCATATGTATTAGAAGTCTAGAATAAATAATAGGATAATTTTAGCCCGAAAATAACTGTCGTTCCCGAGGGATGAACAAAGGTACTAACAAACTATGGATCCTGGTCTGCAATACCTAAATCATTTTTAATTTAATTTTAATTTAAATATTCCTAATTTTCAATAATAATACTTGACAATAATAATAATAATATAATGACAATACAGTAAGAAATAGAGGGGGTCCTTAGAATAAACAACAAAAAATATACAAATTATGTCAACTTTCGAGATACATTTTAACGCTATAAAAACACTATCTAAGAGCCAGGTTGTGAGGCATCGTCTAAAAGCATTACCATTCAGCATCCTCAAATTATCTGGAAGACGATTGTAAACAGAAACTGTAATACAGATAGTTTAGAGTCCCGGAGAAGGACATAGGACAGTTTTTATCTCGAAAAAATCCATAGTTCCCGCGGGATAGCGATAAACGAAATCCACGCAGACGTGGTCGCGCGCGGGTAACAGGCTGGTTTGTACTATTTTTACAGATTACTAAATGCAATATTTTATTAATCAAAATTATAAGTAGGCCTGCAATAATTATTTTTAATTGTACTAAGTACAGTCCAACATAAGGAACTTATAACGTTTTTAAAGACCTATCCAACGATACCCCCCACTTTTCCTTGAGACTAGAAAAAACATCACTCCACTTTGTCGACGTGGTTAAAGTATCTTCTCGCTTCAAAACTAACGACCATTACACTCGTTGGTGCTTCGCTACATGAGAACTATGCGCTAAAATGAAGCAGATATGGAATGGAACCACTCTAATAATTTTAAATATTATCTAATCGCAAGTTCAACGCGGGAATGCTGCCTGCGTGATGGGCACCATGCCAAGAGGCCCACCTCTCTTTGTTAATTAAGCTTTAGTTTTAGATATTTTAATTTAATAGTAGTTTTAGTCCTATGGCTATTTTGTATTTTCTTAATATTTCTTACTTACATGTGGTGAATCGTTTGATTTTCTGCTCTCGGAGTTGCTTGGTTGCCGCGAGAAGGTAGGAGCGTGGACGCTGAGCGGTGATCCCGGTTCTGAGTCCGTTTTCCCTTCATTACTGCTGTTGCCGGCCTCCTGAAAAGTACACGAAATTAATGGTCACCCTAAACCCGCTCGCGAAGAACAACCAATCACTGATTGACTTTGATTGTGTGCTCGAGGATTAGCTTATACTGAAATGTTTGTATGAAGGGTAACCATGACTTTGGTGTAATTATTTGTAGGTATTTAGAAAAATAAATTGACATTTATTTGCATTAACAGAAAAAAGTAGGTAAATAATAATGAAATGATATTTATAACTATTAGATTAGATGAGATTAGATTTCAGTATCTACCTTGTAATTATTTCTTAGTTAGTATATGTCACTGGGGACAGAAAGTACTTACTTAAGTACTTAGGTATCTTGTCTTAGGGGACTGCTTTAAATAATCTGTTTTAGTTTCTTTTTTGTTTTATGTATTTTAAGTTTAGGATAATTGTATGTAAATAGACAAAATGTAAGTAAAAAAATATACAGATCTATGGAATTATTTTGTTACTTGCTACTTTGTAATAATTTTATTATTTGGCATCAACGAAGTTAACGTTCGCAAAAAGCTTAATTAGTAAAAGCTCTTAACGAAATTTTCAAATCATTTTCCCGGGGTATGTTTTTGATTCAGTTATCTCGGGCAGCTATCTCGGTTCAATTATTTATTAAGCAGGTATTTAATATATAGCTAGGATAGAATGAAAGAAAACATTACAGGATCTCTTTTTCTCAGGAACGCGTTGTGGTATCGCGTGAAAATACTTAAATGTCAAATATTGTTCTATTAATATCAGCATCTCTTGAAGCTATCAAAAACTAAGTTTCGAAGTTCAGATAAATATTACAATACAATACAAAGACTCTTTATTGTACACCAGAAATAGTAAGCGATACAGAAAACAGATACACAGAGAAAAAATAACAAGGTAAGCAATAGGCGGCCTTTTAAGAGCGATCTCTTCCAGGCAACCTTTTTTACAGAAAGAAGGAAGGACTAGTATACAACAGGCGGTGCATCAAAAGTAGATCAGAAAATTGAAACGCAACAAAAATACATAATAATGCAAGTACATACATAATTATATCGTACATATAAAACACGTCTAAAATAAATATAGGCAGTGAGATAAACAGCAACAAATAAATAAATAAATTATCATAAAGCTAATTTACAAGATGACAGATAGTTCTCCTTAAGCATAGATTTAAATGGTGACAATCTAAAAATATAACCTATTTGAAAATGAACTTTCATAAAAAAACCCGTTTTCTTTTATTTATTATCCAAAACAACAACGAATCTAGAATAGTTTTTATTTTTCCATAATCCAATGTAGAGCTCCCAGGATAATTTCGTTATCCTTCAATGTTTTTGTTATTTCAGTTTCTTACTTTAATAGAAATGAAAGCTGCCATTGCTAGCAACGTTCATTTTATATTGTGTGCAGTTAAAATATCTGAGAGCCAATTCTACGGAGCGTGCATTGGGCATCTCGAGACATTAATATGAAAAGCAGTTTAAGTCTAGTGCTTAGTATATATAAACTTAATAGTGAGTTTCATACCAAGGGCTTATTTTCCACTGGGGAAGAGGATTGGAGGGGGGTGGGCTCGTGCCTTGACCGATGATGATGATGATGATGATGTGATCCTGTTATCCCTCACTAGGGACATAGGGCTCGTAGAAGAGTTTTCCATTTTCCTTGACCGATGTGACGTAGTAAAATCTTTGGGTGAGCCACTAGATTTGGCCCTATACTACGAAGTGCAAAATTCGAACTCCGTATTTTGCCGTCCCGCTGACGCTTATATTCCTTAAAACGAGAGTGAGAGGGACGGTACGATACGAAATTTGTTTTTCGGATTTCGTAGTAGCCCCCCTGAGACCGTTTGTCTAACACGCGGGCCCTCGTGATCGCATTTTATTATACTATCTCTTTCTGTCCTCATCTTATTGCGTGTGACAAAAAAAGAGATGAAAACGATTGTGATCGCGAGTGCGTTAAACAATAAGGCCTCAGGATTAGACTCTCTGGGATAGTCAGTCCTCACCCCTTTATACTGGGACACAGGGTGGCCCATTTAGATTGGTCAGTATGGGAAAGTCTGAAACTATAGGATATACGAAGATCTATAGTTAGAAACCAATGTCATCGATTTTAATAACAAGAAAAACTGCATTCATACATTTAAAAAAACTTGTACTCAACTTGGAAATCGAACCCAGATGTTTTGAAAAATAAAACTTACGTTATTAAAGAATATGAAAACAATGCATTTTATTCATTCTAGATACTTACCTTGTTTCATAGTAACATGTAATTTATTGCTTATGACCTACACTATCGATATCCAAATAGAAAGAATGTAAGTTTTTTTTTCAAAACGTCCCTCTGACACTTACACTATTTAATACGAGAGCGAGAGGGACCGCACGACACGAACTTCGAGTTACGAGTTTCGTAGTAGCCTTGCTGGTTCTGGCCTGAGAACAAGTTTTTCTTTTAATGTTTGAATGCAGTTTTTCTTGTTATTAAAACCGATGACATGGTTCCTAAGAACAGATCTTCGTATGTTAAGACATTGTTTCAGACTTTCCCATACTGACCGATCTAAATGAGCCACTCTGTATACTGCATACATAGAACATACATCTACATGCAGCGCTGTGCAGAGACTTTACTGTCTAACACACTTACAATCACAATCGTTTTAACCACTTCTTTCTGTCACTCGGTAAAAGACGAGGGTAGGAAGAATGTCAGCGCGTTAGACAATACTGCCTCCGAGGAGGCCTTAGGCCCTGGCCGCACTGCGAATTTATTCCGGGCGGTTTTTTCTCACAATTCTGTAACACACTGGAGGAAAAAAATTCGCAAACAAATCCCTACTTCCCTACTATTTAAAATTATAAATTCGAAAGTAACTCTGTCTGTCTGTCTGTCTGTTACGCTTTCACGTCGAAACCACTGAACCGATTTTGATGAAATTTGGTATATAGGTATTTTGAACCCCAAGGATCAACATAGGATACCTTTTATTCCGGTAGAGGGCGCCACCGCGCGATAACCTAGATCCGCGCAGACGAAGTCGCGGGCTTAAGCTAGTTGTATATAAAGCGCGGAAAGTAATTCGCACGAATATATATCGCGCGGAAAAAAATCGAAGTGCGGACAGGGCCTTGTTGTTTAACGCACACGGAATCACAATCGTTTCCACCACTTCCTTCTATCACATGTTATAAGTCGAGGGTAGAAAGAGATGGCAAATACGATCACGAACGTCAGTCAACGCGTTAGACAATACAGCCTCTGGTCGTGGTCACCAAATCCCTAAGGACTTGCTTCAATCTCTATCGATTAACCATAAAGATTACAATTTTACATTTATATTCAGACATACGAGTATTTACAGGTAATACAACCACTCCCACTCGCCGTGGAGTAAAGCTCCTGACTTTTATTGTGTCGTATTGTCTAGGTAAAATCTAAATGAAAAAAGTAAAAGCTATGTCGCTTCAGAACAAGAGCGTCGTTTGCTTGATCAGTCTGCTACGCCGAGCATATTACAGGTCTATTAAAGGCTCTAGGTTTGTATTAGGTCTGTAAATTTCATAGCAGGCAAATTGTCACTACTTGGGAAAACTCATATCTCCAATCGATATGTATGAACTAAATCTCGAAGCAAGCAAAATACCTAAACTTTTTAATATTTTCGATCACAAGCTTTTTGTAAAGTAGTGACGAAATTATACTAATACTTAGGGCCGTCTTAGGCCATGACTGGGCCCTGATAGGCACACAAGAACTTAGGGCCCTTTTGGAAATTAAGGAAAGGAAATGACCATTTTTGCCTGCTGTCTGCGAATGTGCTAATTTATTTTTTAGATAGGTACACACAATCAAAATATGCATTTTATTTAAGTGTGATTAAGATACTGGCTTACGGGACTTATCTTCTATTATATTACAACTTTTTGTCGAATTATAATAAAAAAAAGTTTTTGGTAAAAAAATCATTTTAAATATAAGCCTTTTTTGCTGACTGTACTTTTGTCGAATTTGCTTGCATTGTCACCCAAACTACATTTGCATACCGAATTTCAAGTCGATGTCATTAACCGTTGAAGAGCTCCGTCCTGCGGAGACGATCCTTGCCGAATAGGTTGTCACTACCAGATTATTGTACTGTAATGCAATTTACATAAGTATGCCAAATTTCAAGTCAATCCGACTTCTGGAAGTTGGTCGAATTTATTTTGCAAGATTTGACTACAGACAGAACGGGACAGGTAAAACTAAATAAAAGCTTATAAAGAGAAAATTATATTAAATGATATTATAACGGATAACTCACGTCTTAAACCGAGTTTAGCTCGACATAATATAACCCGAAACCTAAACAATAACACCCGAAACAGTGTCGAGCTAAACTCGGTTTAAGACGTGAGTTATCCGTTATAATATCATTTAATATGAGTGAGTCTCACGGTAGTTTCATGTTCAAAGAGAAAATTATATAGGGCTTTCGCCTGGGGGCCCTGAGCACGAGCCCCGTGTGCCCTAATACATAATAGACGCGTTAAGCTTCCTTAAATACCCTTGAGATCGCATACTACGCTATCTCTTTCTACCTTCAACCTATCCTACCGCTTTACATAGAGAAGTACTTCTGTAACAATGGCCTACGATCCTATATTTTCGGGATTCCGTATTTCAAAAGGAAAAAACATAACCCTTACAAGACCACTTTGCTGTCCGTCTGTTCATTTGTTAACCCTTTTTGTCAGGAACTAGAAGTAGTGAAAAAATAAAACTTCTAAGTCAACATAATCAAAAGATACAGTCTTTATATAAAATTTAATTCAATTCAATTCAAATTTTATTGCATTTCAACAACCCAAAAATTGTGTTTCCATGGGATCCCCTTCAATTGCATTTTTTTTAGACTATTATTGTTTCGCATAATTGATTATTTATGCTATTTGACGTTAGTCTTCATGAAGATGATGCTTTCTGTATTTAAGCTTTTTAATTTTATGCGTAATGATGAGTATGCACATCGCTAATTCGGCTAAAAGCAATAATGCGTAACAATAATATTTTGAACATGAAATGTGAAATAAGACGTGAGTTATCCGGGTCAATATATCTAACAATAATATTACAAATAATTTTATGCCATCCAATAGAGAACCTGTTTCCATACATTTGTTGTAACTAAGTTGTTGTAAGTTTTTGGTAAAAAAATCATTTTTAAGACAAGCTTTTTTTGCTGACTGTACTTTTTATTGACTGTACTTGCATTGTCACCCAAACAAATTTCAAGTCGATGCCATTAACCGTTGAAGAGTTCCGTCCTGCAGAGACGATCCTGGCCGGACTACCAGGATGTCACTACCAGATTATTGTACTGTCACGCAATTTACATAAGTATGCCAAATTTCAGGACAATCTGACTACGAAAAGTGCACATACATAGACACATACATACATCATTAAACATTGCAAGTTATATTAAAATCTTTTAAAAACCTTCTGGGTATCCTAGACACTTAAAATTTGGTATGAAGGTAGCTCACAACACCGCTATAGATATGAGTAAAATCTTTTCAGTTCAAGAGTCGTTGCATTAGTAGATCTATTCATCATCAGATTCTAGCGACTCATGTGCAGATAACTTTTGTGTTTATTTTGTTTGTATGGCAAATGTGTGCGAAGTGTACAATATAGAGAACTTTCTCTCTCAGAACTCAAGTCACGGTAGGCACATAGCAAAGCAAGCAAATGCACTTAAGCCTGCTATATAACCATTACAACATAATGCATGGTACGACTTATATAACAGTATACAACCTGCAGAGTATTTATTGCTTGTAGTCATAAAGGTTCTAAGCGCTAATAGAGCTTGCACTTATGGAACCTCATTATACAGGGTGCTGGGTAATTAATGGATTGCCAGAGAATTGAGAGTAAGCACTGAGTTAGATTAGAAAATGGAAATAAAGGTTAAGTAGCAGTGCCAAGCTTTTAGTAGCTATTTCTTACTATACTTCGATTATTTTAGCATTAGCATATTGAAAAACGCTTCTAAAAATAGTATTGAAGTATTACTTATGAACCTAAAACAATGTAAAATTACTATTACCTATGTCCTGGCTATATAATATACAGGTACATACATATTTGCTGACTTATTTTTCAAATGTGTTTTTCAATGAAAAGACACGTCAAGATCGCTTACCTTCTATCTAATCTAAAAAAACGAAGAATTAGATTTTCATGTGAAGATTTTATTTTTAGGCTTTTTAAGTATAGGTAAGTATGGTTTCCTTCTCATAAAACTTATAATAAGAATAAGAGGTAGGTAAGTATTTCTTTCTATAACTCATCTCGCCATTTTTTTGCCTAAGCATTTTTTTTGTTGCATAAAGATTTTATTAAATTGCTATACTTAGTCGGTAAGTCGTTTGTTTCCTACCTAGTCCTACCTTAAGCCTTACTTGCTGTAACGACCGCGCCAGTTCCGTGTCGTTGTAGCGTCCCGTAGGTCTTCGTTCTGGGAGTATGTACTTTGGTAGCGACTTGAAGAACCAAGCTCCTGATTTCTTCCACATCTCCCGTGTCTCGGCGCAGAGGTTGCAGATGTACTGCTCCCTGGAGCGGATGGGTGACCTGGGAACAGTTGGTAAAGGTAACAGCAGGGCTACTACGTTTGAAAATCGAAATTCGTATCGTACCGTCCCTCTCACTCTCGTATTAAATAATATTAGCGTCAGCTAATGGGCTTGGCTTAGCTTAGTAACAACCACAATAGTACTGAATTAACATTAAGTACACAAATTTTGATTAAACATTAATTCACTTTATTGGGTCAGAAACAAAGCTTTAGTTTAAGTAATAAACTCCGGAAGGTCAAGGAATTGGTGTAACTATGACTTGTGTCGTTTAAAGTTTACCTATTCGACGTACACAATGTAGACATTAATTTAGGCAAAGCAGCAGATAGGAAGTTTACGAATACAAAAAATTTCGCACCTCTAAAAGAACAATGACAATAGTTATTTGTTGTGCAAGGGTGGAAAGTTACCGTTTGGCGCGAGTGCTTATATTGAAACCCGAGCACTCTTCTCGAGCTCGAGCACATCAAGCAGCTACGGTAGTCAATTTAATTCTTAACAATTTATTTAATTTTTTATCTTCACATCGCCGAACTCATCTCTGTGTAATTTAATTTCTATTTTCCAAATTCTAGCTTTGTCCGTTAAACACTTTAACAGTTTCAATTTAAATAGGTATAACGTAACGGACTCTGTCGCTGTTCACTATAGTTTAAATCTGTAACGGTCTTCAACCGAATTTTATTTCAATAAACTACTGTCTCCTTTCTTCCTTTCTATTTTTTGTAACTCCGTAACGACTGTCCTTGCCTTCTAATTTGCCGCCGCAATAAAAAGCAGGCTTTCCCTATGCCCAGAGCTGGAATGAGGGCTATCGCGAATGAATTCGCCACTAGAGGCGCTAGTGTAGCGTGAGGTCTCCGAAATGTCAAATCTCATAGTTTTTGAGTGAGCTACGCGGGTTTATTTATAATAATTAGAATAATTGTGTGAATATTTTGTAATATCTGAAATTAATTATGGCAAATATGCGTTCCGGGGCAATGAATGTCTGTGTTTTGAGACAGTTTTGTCTTTCGGACCTTTGTCCTCCCTTTTTCCGAACAAAACGGGGACTATGCAACACTGTGGCATGCTCGACATTTTTATGGTACGGTTTTAAAGTGTATTAAATATGATTTTAATCTAAACTTTGTTTTCACGCCCGTAATAACAGACTTTGAAAGCCATACTTAAAAACCTCACGCAACAGTGCGCCATCTAGTGAGACAAAAAACGATAGCCCTCATTGGCTGCTGCGGTTGGCAAGGACTGTCCTTGCCCTTCACGGTGCCCTTGCTGAAGCTGATGGATATTCCAGGCGACTCCCTACGGAGTAGAACTCTCCGAGGTGCTCTCAACATCTGCACCTCCAGTAACCACCTGGCCAGCGCACCGGCTGCTCAAGAGGCTTCCGTCCAGCACGTCCAGCCGCTACTTCACCTGCGCCACTTCAACACCCGGGCCAAGGGATGTGCCTGCCTGGAATTCCTGAACCAACCACTTGTACGAACTTTCGCCCTGAAATCTTATGCCGCGTTCTGTAGGAGAGCCTAATTGTTATGTGAAAATTTGCATTTAAGTCAATATTGTATTAAAGGTGCGAATTTTAATATAACCATTTTTCCCATTGTTCTTTTTGTTGACCGTTTTTTTATGGAATAGGGGACAAACGAGCAAACGGATCACCTGATGGTAAGCAATTACCGTTGCCCATGGACACCTGCAACACCAGAAGAGTCACATTTAAGTTGCATTGTCACCCGATCCGTTCATTCAAGACAATGTGATTGCTAGAGATGGGTATAAGTAATTCGACTTGTAAGAGTATGTATGTATGTATGTAAACTCTTTATTGTACCAAAGAAAAGAAACAAAACACAATTGATAAACTTTGATATACTTACCTAGACCTATACTACTTACCACTCCTTTTAGTTACTACTACTCACTACTTAACTTACTTTGCTTGATATTTTTGAGTATTACCTAGACTAAAAAAAAGAGTGTTGTCTATGAGAATAAGCTTATCTTCAACTAAAAAATAACAAGTACAACACGAGAATTAACTGTTCATTGTGGAATTTTTATAAACGATTTTAAAAAGAAAGATGTTCTCAGTTAATGGATACCTTTTTTGTCGTACATCAAACGTAAAGTTTTATTACTCCCAGTATTTTTGTTTGTCTAAACTTTCTTAAAAAATACTATAATTGTATTGTTATAGGTACATTAAAAATATGAAAGCACGACTCGAAGAACAGCCAGAAAAGATTAGGTACTTAACATTTTTATTTAACAAGCGTAAAATCGACTCTCAAAATGTAAGGAAATACCTACTCGTATTCAAGGAAAAGGTAGAGCAAATGCCAGTATAAATATCATAAAGAGCCAAATTGGGCAAAAAGCTTATGTACGATTATCGATTTTGTTGTTTGAAGAAGTAGAATTATAGTAGCCTATAACAATGTGAAATGTAATTAATAATTATTTTCTAGGAATCATTCAAACATTAACCGAAACGTTTATTCTGTAATAAGGCCGCTGTGTTACTTATTTATACTAGCAGCGCTTTCGGATAGACCATGAGTGCCAATAAGAATGCCTCCCAAGAATGATGATGTAATGAAATTTCTATCTATACTAATATTATAAAGAGGTAATGTTTGTGAGTTTGTGAGGT
Source organism: Choristoneura fumiferana (assembly GCF_025370935.1). Lineage (NCBI taxonomy): Eukaryota > Metazoa > Arthropoda > Insecta > Lepidoptera > Tortricidae > Choristoneura > Choristoneura fumiferana. The sequence continues at coordinate 8,463,051 of NC_133480.1, forward strand.
TGTAGGGGATAATCTCTGGATGTACTGATCCAATTAAGATTAAATTCGGTATACAGATAGTTAGAGTCCCGGGGAAGGACATAGAATAGTTTTTTATCCCGGAAAATAGCATAGTTCCGGCGGGATAGCGATAAACGAACTGATGATGTTGATGATGATGATGAACTGATTCTCACTACCACCACTGGCGTACTAACTCTGCTTGCTTGCATTATTGCTTGCATGCTTGCTTGCATGCTTGCTTGCATGCTTGTTTGCACTATTTCTTGCACATTTGGGAGTATGCTTGCTTGATTTGTTGTTTGCATGCTTGCTTGCCTTCTGGCTTGCACGCTTGTATACATGCTTGCCTGTATGCTTGCTTGCATGCTTGAATGCATGCTTGCTGGTACTATTTCTTGCAAAATTACATGCTCACTTGCAAGTTTGCTTAGATGGTTACTTGCATGCTTGCTTGCATGCTTGCTTGCACGCACGCTTGCTTGCATGCTTGCTTGCATGCTTGAAATGTTTATGGTTCACGCGAGCGAAGCCGCGGGTAAAAGCTAGTTATTTATAAATAAATTACAGGTCAATTCACAAGAGCTGACACGAATGAACTTAACGATTGAATGATAGTATCTATGTGTGAATCATAAAATAATTAAATGGTTGATTCAATGAGCGATAATTGTGTCATAACAAAATATATCCTAATATAATATATCCCCTCTATAAGAACGGCCTCACACACTGACAACTGACATTATTTTTGTTCAATTCATTCCACCTCTTTCTTGTTAATTGACCTATACTACATCCTTTTGTTGTTTCAAAATTGTTACTTATTTTAACTAACTTGTAAAAGGATTTTTCTATAGAAAAACAGGCCAAGATTGATTCTTTCTTTATACTTGTAGTAAAAACTAAATTATGTAAGTACCTAACTAATAAGCTTTAAGATGCCCGTTAATTAGTTGATGTAAACGTTGCAAGAAAACCCTGAAATCACAAACAATGTAAAAGTATTATTATGTTACCTATCATTCACTCGGCAACGGCTATGTTGGCAAAAACGTCCTAACATATATCTTCGCTTGATCGATTCATGTTTGTGTAGGCAATGTTTACACGACATAGGTACCTAATATATTATTATATTGAATATTAAACCCAGATACTGTACTATAAATAGCACGCTCTTGTTGTGTAGCTTAACTTAAGGACCTTCCGAAATGATACATTTTTATTACGGTGTTAAAGTGGACTACTTAGTATTCTTTAACCGCGGCTTCGATCTCATTGCAGAATTCCCTATCCTGTGGGATTTTTTTATCTTGTCGTCCCGCTGACCCTTATGTATGTATGTAAACTCTTTATTGCACATAAAAATAAAAATACAAATACACAGAGAGGAGAACAAAGGCGAGCTTATCCCTAAGAAGGGATCTCTTCCAGCTAACCTAAAACTTATACTATTTACTACGAGAGTGAGAGGGACGGTACGATACGAACTTCGATTTTCGTATTTCGTAGTAGCCCCCCTCATCGATAACGTTTCAAGTTAGTAATTAAAGAGTTTTATCAAGCCTGGGATAATGAGAGCTTAGAAGTTAAACTGTAGCCTTTCTTCTAAACTTCGGCAGAGGAACTTCGGAGAACTTTTCCCAAATAACAAAATACCTTAATAAGGTGGCATTAACGGCATGATAAAGTTTCGCGATCGTATTGAGGTAAACCGACCTCGATAATTATATCCACCGGGTACTCTACTTTGCCTCATTAAGCGTCGATTTCAAAAAAGATGGTTCTCAGACTCTATTTTCTTTTGCATTACTATACCTATATAATTTGTAAACTGGTAGGTGGCTACCCTATTATTTTTAATTTTTCGATGTCTTAGATCATTTTCCCAAAATTGTAATTTTCTAGTAGCAAAATTTCCATTCGCTTTGTTCCGGAATGCTTTTTTCTCAATATGCTTTTTTACTGATTCTTATTTTCGCAGTCGCGTTTTTTCCCAATTTTAATCGACACACACAGTGTCGACGGAGGTCCGCTGACGCGGAGCTCCTACTTTTTGCAGTTTTGGCCCTTAGGGCCGATGCAAACTTAACATAACCTAAACCTACCTATGTTTCTGTGTCGATTAAAATTGGGAAAAAGCGCGACTGTGAAAATAAGAATTAGTAAAAAGTATAATGGGAAAAAAGCATTAGGGAAAAATGCGAATTGCATGCGAATTGAAAATGGAAATTTTGCTACTAGGAAATAAAGGTTTTGGGAAAACGATCAAACCAACCATTGCGACAAAAAATGACATTGTATCTTGCATCTCAATGCTACGTATGCAATGCGTGATATATAACGTTTTAAACTTTCGTGATATGTTAGGTTAGACTGAGACGGCAGACCTACCGTTAATGTAACACGGATCACGGACAGTATAAATTAAATAGAGCTGGAAGTTTATTGGGTTTTTGCTCACTCATCCGTTTGGTAAACATCACTCGCGCAGTGATCAGGTTCACGGTCCACCCAATTATTTATACAATGTTGTTAGATAGTTAGTTAGAGTTTGTGGTTTGAGGTAAATTGTCAGTATACGAGTATATTTTAGATTTACAGTGGCCGTCATTAACATCGAAGCATTCAAGATGTTCAAAAATATCTGATCTTTGTTATGCGAAGCGTTGGCAGGCCGCCCACTAGACTGACGTCGACGTCGTAAATGTTGCGGGCAACCTGTAGCTGTAGATGCAAGTGGCGAGTTGTCGTTCATTGTGGCGTTCTAAGGGAGGCCTTTATTCAGCAGTGGACGTCTTCCGGCTGATGATGATGATGGTCAAAAGCAATATAAATACGAACTTATCCGACGAAATAAAATGGAAAAACATTGTTCAATAGATCTGTACCACGTACGTAGCGCTACGCTGCGCGCGGTGCTACGAACAATCGTAGCACACACAAAACCAATACTCGTAGCAGCGTTTTTACGCTTTGTAGCAAAAAATGGAGGGCTACCTAATACGAAATTCGAAAATCGAAGTTCGTATCGTACCGATCCCTCTCACATAAGATACGAAATTCGAATTTTGCACTTCGTAGCCTGTCTACGAACAGAGAACCAAACTTAGTTTTTTGATTCTGACTTCCGAATATGTAAATAGCCGTTATATGACTTATATGTATGTGACTCGATCAGTATGAAAATCAAAACTTTTACCATAAGTACTTGATTTTAAAACCGAATTCGAATGAAATAAATTCATCAAAGAGAATTTAATAAATTTGATTTCTCAGGATTTATACTTCGTTTTTTAGCATTAGAAAAAGGGTAAATAATTTTGACGATTCTTTTTATTGAAAACTAACCTGTGACAGTTGGTGTCGATGACGCATTTAGGACAAGCAGAGTTCTTGCAGATGGCACAGGTCCTGAGAGGAGCCAGCAGACGAGCCGTGTCGCCGCAGACCAGGCAGATCCGCGGCGCTGGGCCCTGCGCTGACCGCCGCATGCCTGCGGACAACGATCATCAGAGGGCTTTCATTTTAGTGAAAGTAGGCTACATTTTCTCACTGGGCAAGTGCTCAGCCATGAGTTAGGCTAACTAACGGTAGGTAATTAGATCATCTGATCCAAATTGATGTAACGTTTATCGTATAAAAATAAAACAACCGAGTGCTTTAGGGCCTACGCCAGCGGATGGTATGCACGGAGCGGGCACCCGCGCCAGCAGGGCTACTACGAAACTCGAAACTCGAATTTCGTATCGTACCGTCCCTCTCGCTCTCATATTAAATAGTACAAGTGTCAGAGGGACCGCACGACACGACCTTCGAATTTCGAGTTTGGTAGTAGCCCTGCTGCTAGCGTAGGCCCTTAGTGTTCTTTTAAATTATGACTTTGTCCATTGGAAAACAGTTCTGCCAATGTCAAGTAAAAAACAGTTTTAAAATATGTCGGCCGTTATTTGGGAATCTGTACCTAAGATCTGTAGCCACCCTCCCTGTGTTGGGTTATTTATTATTACCCAACAAGAGAGGGGGTGTATTTAATTATTTTGGAAACTATGATAACGTCAAATGACTATTGATTTAGCAACATAATTTGTAAATGCGATTTCATATCGTGCAGACCAGCACCATAGGTGTAATAATGTCAAACTACCTGGTTTATATTTGCACCTTCGGCCTTGTAATAGAACAATAGTACATTGTGCATTAAGGGGCGTAATTACTAACGAGAGTCTATTAGAAGCCCGACGCCGGAGGCGGAGGGCTTTTAATGACTCGAGTTTGTAATCCCCTTACGGCCCGTGATACACACAATGATTTTCATCATATTGCGAGGAAAAAAGTGCAAAAATTTAAATTATTTTGTGTCCAAACACTTCACAGCTCAGCAAAAGCAAGACTCTAAGAAAACAACCGAATAAAATATGGCTATCCGCCAATACAGGGGACTACTACAAAATTCGAAAATCGAAGTTCGTATCGAACCGTCCCTCTCACTCTTGTATTAAATAATATTAGCGTCAGGAAAACGACATGAAATTCGATTTTCGAATTTCTTGGTAGCCCCCTGATTGACACTTTTTTCGAGCCGTCAATCATAGATAATACCAAGGACCGTGTTTAGTTTAGAATTCGAATGGTCAGATTATTCCAACATGCTAAAAAAATATTTACTAAATTTACTGCAAAATAATTTGATATAAATTTAAAATATAATAATAACGAAGTTTAATGACGCGTGGCAAATTTTTATGGTGTAAAAATTAGGTTATAGCTAAGTTTTAAAAATGTAAGTAAATAAAACGTTGGCTGACTTGAAAGCTCTTTAGTCTGAAATGACGTGCCTACTAACTTTTTAACACTAAAGTCATAAGGTCAAGTCATAACCCCCTTGGGGAGGAAAACCATACGTAAATCCATAATTGCCGCGGGAACAATTGAGGCCATTGTCTTTTAGTATACAGGCATGGAATAACGTCATTGACGAGCAAGTGTGATGAAAAGAATTTAACGCATCTTTATGAAGTGAATTTTAATAACCCCATTTTTACATTTCTCCTTTTTATTAACGAAATAATAAAATATCTCTTAGAAACTCAGTCATTTAACTGTAAACTTAATTAACAAACCAGCCTTTATTCACAACCTTCAGAAATACAGAATTCCTAGAAGTGCAGGAAAACCCTTATCATTGTGCGAATTAAAACAAATGAAAGCTGACGACAGCCTAACGCCGGCGGGGGCGGGTCAAACGATTTGCAAACAAATTATAAGGTGAATGAACTGGACGAACGGACGGCTCTTATTTTACTCGCCTGTAGTTATTTTTGTAGGAAACTTCGTTCCTCTATGCTATTTCAACCCACTTTTGGGGATACCTCTGGAGAAAATTATGTTTGACTAGCACGAGCTTTCTTTTCTCGGTCATTATTTGATCGTTTCAACCACCTCAATTTTCGTGGTCAGATTTTGTTATGAATGGGCTGTAAAATTAGATGACATTTTTAATTATTTTTTAGATGTCCTGTACTTCTACTAGATAACCTGGAAACTGTAGCAGAATCTTCTACCATGTCAACAAAAATGTGCCCACAAAAATAATACGGAATATGCTCGAATAAGACCCTTCTCTATTAGATTGAGGCTGAGGTGATTCAAAGTCAAAGTCAAAATATCTTTATTCAATTTGAGCTAAAACAAGCACTTATGAATGTCAAAAAAAACTACCACTGGTTCGGAAAAACCTCTGTTGAGAAGAATCCGGCAAGAAACTCAACGAGGTATATTGTTTTAAACAGATTTTACAATAAATCAAATCGGACCGAATAAATCAAATTGTTTTTAGTTAAGATCCCCAACTTGCCCTGCTATCTTTGTGACGTGGTTTTGTCATTAGTTATATTCTGCACGTTATCGCTCCACCTGGAAACGCATCCTAAGTTATTTGTTTTGTTGACAGAGCCTTTGGCTTACCCATCAGGAGAGTGCATATGGCCTCCTCCCGATATTTTGTATTTCTTGGGGCTACTGTTGCCGATAAAAGTTATTTGTCAGAGTTAAACTTAAGATAAAAAATTGTCCCTGCGCCCTGAATCAAAATCTGGGTAGGTACTCTGAAGGATAGAGCCTTTGTGACTTCTGTATTTTTTAGTATTTCGCGCTTCATCTTACCTATTTTCTGCTTGGCGTCTTACAACACAAGACTGTAGGTATGTCCCACAGTCACACTTCATAATATTGTCTGTAGGTATATCTCTATTGCCAACTACAAACTCCGGACTCCGGCAATGCGGCATGGAAGGCAAAGGGAAGCCACGACACTAGTTTACCAGGACAGTCGTCATGAAGGTTCACTACTGATCCTCACTCAACCGACAGCCACGCCCAGTCTGCCAAGAGTGTAGCGACTTAGGACCTACGCTAGCTGACGCGGTTTGCACGGAGCGGGTGGACGCCTATTGAAACTAACTAACTGCACGCGTCGCGTGTGACGGATTTTAAAGCCATAACAGATGATCGAACGGTCCGGTGGACCGAGAGGGACACAACTGTCTGTTAGAGTATGATGGTGGTATGGATATCCCATTCTAACAGATGGCTGCGTCCCTCTCGGTCCGCCGGACCGTTCGATCGTCTGTTACGGCTATTATCTGCAGCCGCGGCCGCAGGCGTGCACCCGCTCCGTGCTCCCGAGCCAGCTAGCGTAGAGTAGACCTTTAGAGATTATATATAAATTATAGTACATCCATACCTTCAAGTCGTGCGACTAGTCGGCCGACGCGTCGCGCTTCAATCTCGTCCACCTTCTCCGCTCGACGCACGACGGCGGCGATGGCTTCGCGCTCGGTGGCCGACAGAGGCGGCTCGCTGCGCGCCGCGCTCCATCCTGCGCGTAATCTGGAAATAAACAAATAATGGAAATAAAGGGCATCATCGTCATCATCATCAGCCAGAAGACTTAGAACACCACAATGACCGACATCTCGCCCCTTGGATTCACGACGGTTGCCCATAACTCTCACAATATCGTCAGTCCACCTAGTGAGGGTCCTGCAAACTCTTCGTCTTCCGGTTCGTGGTCGTCGTCGTCGCTCGAGGACTTTTGTCCCCCAACGATAATAAAGAAGCAATGGAAATAATGGCAAATTACTTATGCCATTTAAAAATTTTAAAGAACAAGGAAATAAAGAAGGTAACAACTAGAAGAAATTAACGTGGAAGACTAAAAAAGTAAGTAGTTACCTACTGCACATATAATGGTCTGAAACCAAGAACGAAACGAAGACAAGACAGAGTAACTATTTGCATCAGTTTGTATGGGACACATTGTCATCACGTCAAACGGGTGTCAAGTGTCGTCCATGTCTCATCACTGTTGGATACAGGCCTCCCCCGTGTGGAGTCGAACCATTTGATTCCTGACCCACCGTAGAACGTTCTCACAGTAAGCGTCATAATGAATTCCCTTGTCAAGCAATGCGATGTCACTATGACTTTTTCTACGATAAGGAACCACGGTGGGTCACGATTTCAATTGGTTCGATAGTTACCTCCAGTTACTTCGTTTGGAAGCGGCCTGCATCCACCGTGCTTTAACCTTATTGTCTTATACACCTGGAATCACCATACCAAATAAGGCGAGGGTAGAAAGAAATAGTGAATATGATCGCGAATATGATCTCATCCATTCATCTCTTGATGGACGTCCTACGCTGTATGGCCGATGCCGATTCGATGTCTCTATTCGAGAACGTTTCCGCCCACATTCATCAGTTATCCGTCATCTCGATAAACTAGGTAGGTAATCATATCGATAGAAGACATGACATGCTTAAGCCCAGTGCAACACTAGTCGATACTAATCAACGGAATCGATTGTAGTTAGTTATTGACGTAATTGCAATGTTATCTGCCCTATCGGCTTAAGATATCGTATCAAACATAACGTTACACCCTTTAAAAAGCTGCAATGCATGTATTGATTTTAACCTTCATGGAAAAGTGCTTCTAACTGCAGATCAATACAGTACAATACAATAAAAATAAGCCTATGTACTCGTAAAAGTGCTGAACTATTTTATCTTATTATTATTGTCTAGATTCTGTAGCTGGTGTAGGGTTATAGCACGCAGCACGGATTGCTGAGGACCTGGGTTCGATTCCCAGCGCTGGTCTCTTTTTCTGGTTTTTCTGTGCATCCATGTCTCAGTTTGTATTTTCGATATTTATAAGTACCTAATAGTAACAATTGAGGGATCCTAGTTATCTGAATATATAAATTATATTATTATTATTATTATTGCACACCACAAATCAGTACAAAAATTAACATTAATATAATTGAGTATTTCTTGTAGCTTATTTTTAACGCTTAATTTTTTTTAAGCCATCGCTGAGGTTTCCGAACCACAGCATTATTGAATTAACAATTTCGGCTCTGTTTTTTTTGCCCCACTGCCCGAAGGAGGGTTATGTTATTCGAACGTATGTGTGTAGGGACGAGTATGTTATGTAATGTGGGTATGTTATGTACTTACGTCCATTTTTTGGTCCTCGCTGCACCCTATATAAACGGCTGGACGGATTTTAACTGCGAGGTATCATTGGATTCGTCATAACTGTCGGAGTGACATAGGGTATGTAATATTTCATATGGCGTCTGTGAAAAAAATATGGCGAAGGAATAAGAATATAGAATATAGGTAGAGAATATGGCAAATAAAACTTTGAACTTTGAACTTTGAATAAAAAACATATTTTGTATTGTAACAATATGGGTATCAAATGAAAGCTAATAATAAGGCCATTTTAAATATACATATATGGGTTTAATATTTTTAATCTACCATTTTCACAGAAATATCAAAAAAGTATAAAATAAAACATTAAATTAAAAAAATCTAAAACCCGACTAAAAATTAAAAGGAAGAAAATAAGTCTAGTAGTCTACAACTCTGTCAAGTAGCTAATTTAAAGTTCAATAGTCGGGCCCCATTCAAATCGTGACCAGCTCAAAAATTGTTGTTAATGGCTCCCGACTGTTAAACTTTAAATTAGCTACTTGACAGAGTTCTGGACCACTAGACTTATTTTCTTCCATTTAGTTTTTTAGGCAGTCGGGCTTTTTGATTTTTTTAATTTAATTAGTGGAATTGTATCTAAGTAGGTACTTTGTTATTTTCATTTAGCCTATTACGTGTCCGATTGCTGGGTCAAGGTCCTGCACGAACGCACAGAGACAATTTCAACAATAATTCAAACCCTAGTATCTACCTACCTCCATAAAAAACCATACTTAGCTATTATAAGCATATTTACGTCATTACACAATGACCTTGCTAAAGAGACAGTGTCAAAAATAGCTCTCAGGGCTGCAATATTGTAAGAATTCCCAGAGGAAGGCTCAAGGTTCTGCTAATTGTGATTGACCCCTAAAGCGATGTCAGGGATTCCGTCGCGATAGCGTTATTGTGGAATTCGATTACGATCCATTTGTATGCAATTTTTAGGGTTCCGGAGCCAAAATGGCAAAAACGGAACCCTTATAGTTTCGCCATGTCTGTCTGTCTGTCAGTCTGTCCGTCCGCGGTCTTGCTCAGAGACTATCAAAGCTAGAAAACTGTAATCTTGCACGAATATATAAGTAAACTATGCCGACAAAATAGTACTATTAAAAATTCAAAAAAAAATTTTTTTAGGTTACCTTCCATAGACGTAAAGTGGGGGTGATTTTTTCTCATACAACCCTATCGTGTGGGGTATCGTGGGGGGGACGCTAAAATCTAAACCGGAAAAATTTGAAAAAATTCAGGATGGTAGTAAGTTTATCAAACTTTCAAGGAAAACTATAACGGCTAAGTTTGCTTGAGAATTATTAGTAGTACTTATATCATTTGACGACCCGATAGCCAAGTGGTTAGAGAACCTGACTTCGTAGCTTGAGGTCCCGGGTTCGATCCGGGGCAGATATTTGTATGAATAATACGAATGTTCGTTCTCGGGTCTGGATGTTTAATATGTATTTAAGTATTTATTTATGTATATAAGTATGTTTATCCGTTGCCCAGTATCCTAGTTCAAGCTTTGCTTAGTTTGGGACTAGGTCAATAAAATTGGTGTCAAGTGTCCCATCCCATGATACTTATTTATGATATTTAATTATTATTTATTTACCAAATTAATTAGGAAAAACGGATACGTTTGCTTGAGAATTATTAGTAGGTATTTAATATCTCTAAAACGGCTGAACCGATTTTTATCATACATAGCTAAAAACCACCACAAAGAAACTCGCTTTCACGTAAAGAAAACAGCATCGAAATCGGTCCATCTGTTTGAGAACTACGATGCCACAAACAGACAGACAGACATTCGCGTCAAGCTGACAACATCCCTCTTATTAACCCTCGACGCAAAAAGAGGGGTGTTATAAACTTGACCGCTGTGTGTCTGTGTGTCTATCTGTGGCACCGTAGCTCTTAAACGGGTGAACCGGTTTGAATACGATTTTTTTTATTTGAAAGCAGGTTTTCTAGCGAGGGTTTTTTTTAGACATGTTTCATCAAAATCAGTTTAGCCGTTTTTGAGACATTTAATTTTGTCGTGTTGGGGGTTAAAAAAGAGCTACTCAGTAATAAAGTTATCTCCAGACTTCATTTAGAAACTGCTCCAGCCTTTATCAGAAGCTATATGCTTTCTACTTAGTTTGCGGTATAACTTTCTACCTACTAGCTTCAGAAGTTCCAATCATGTCTTAATTACAAAACTTAGTTAATTTTAGTCAACTAGGAGCTAATTACCTGTACTGGCAATATTGTGGATGTATCTAAGTAGTTATCTTGTGTAGTACCACTCAAAGATTGACTGGCAGAGATCCCTGCAGGGATAAGTTCGCCTTTGTATTTAACACTTTACTTTTTAGGGTTCCGGAGCCAAAATGGCAAAAACGGAACCCTTATAGTTTCGCCATGTCTGTCTGTCTGTACAGTAAAAACATAATAAATACCGCTAATAAATGTACATACGTAGGTATTCTTAGCCCGTTTGTGTTCGAAAAACCGAGACATATGTTATGATTTGACCGTTAGGTAATTCAAACCTTAAATTAAACGGAGTAAAAGAACAAACTTAAAACCTATTTTTTTGTCAAACCTAAAATTGCTAAAAGTGTCTACGAAGCGGTAACTTTTCGTATGCTCTGCCTACCCTATTTGGGAATACAGGCGTGATGTTTGTGTGTATAAGAACAAACTGTTTAAAAGTGACAAATCTATGAAAACGTCAACCACAGCTGCAAGCAGTGATATTTTTCAGGGCGTGACGTGACTTTCTGATTGGTGTTTAAAGTTCTAAAAATAATAATAATAATCTTTCATTATTATGCTAAATGGTTTTATTTTTTGTTAACGAAAAAAGAGGGGTGTTACAAGTCTGAAGTTAATGCCTGCCTATATGTCTGTAGCATCGTAGCTTTCAAACGGATGGATCGATTTCGACGCAGTTTTTTTTAATGAAAGTCAGTCAGTCAGTTTCTAGTTGTGGCTCTTAGCTATGTGTGATAAAAATTGCTTTAGCCGTTTCTGAGATTTTGATCTTTAAAATGTCAATGTTAGGCGTTTTTTAGCTTTTCTAAGTTAGTTAGGTTACGTTATCTCTACTCTCTGTATATCATTATAATTAATAATTAGCAACTCTAAGCCATTTATTGTTAGTACCTAGACCAAAGCTTATGGTACAGTCAGCCTCATAAATATACATACGTTACGAAGACGTCAAAAATATCTATACACCTTTATGCCACTAATCATAAGGTCGATGCAAGCAAATGTCGACTTTAAGGTGACGAACCTTTTCTTACCCCGACTGTATATTCTAACGATGTATATATATTTTTGCATTCGACTGTACGAGTATGGGAATTTTTCGTGTGACAGCGGAACTTTTCCAGTCAGTCGTTTTGTTTTGTACTCAAAGACTATAATATATAATATCTGGGCATTCGCCCTTGACCCTTGAATCTGTAGGTACCCCTTACACCTCGGGGACGGGCGGCTTAATGAATTCGTTTGAACTTTGATGTCGTAATGAACGGGAGCTCTGAACATCTCGTCGACTCAAAAAGTCCAAGCCTTTGAATGACTCAAAATCCGAGTACGAGTTTTTAAGATAAGGGTCAATTTAGTAACCAGCTGTTGCCCGCGACTCCTTCTGCGAGGAAAACTATTCAAGGTCCTTCCTAAAGTCACAAACTATCTCCATGTCATCTAGATCGGTTCAGCGGATAAAGAGCGTTTATTTATAACTACCTGCTGAGCTGGCAAAGTTGCAATTTTCTTAGTTTTTTTCAATTCATTCTTTTTTTTTAACTTTTAAACGATCAAAAATTTAGAATGAAAATTAAAAATGTGGTCTGATAAAACTCTTCTTAATATATAATTTAAAGTAATTTAATTATTCGCGATAGATTTTCATATTCTTTAAAAACGTTTTAAGTAATGTTTATTAACGGTTTTTAAAGAAAATAAAAGTCTATAACGAATAATAATTACGTTTTTAAAGAATATGAAAATCTATCGCGAATAATTACTTTAAATTATATGTTAAGAAGGGTTCTATCAGACCACATTTTTAATTTTCATTTAATTTTTATGGAATAATCAAGAAAAACTAACAAAAATGCATGCAACGTTGCCAGCTCAGCAGGTATTAACGCTCTTGAGCAAGAAGAGGTAAACGACGGACAGACAGATACAATTCACAATTATTAGGTATAATTGTGAATTCAGTCAGTATCTGTCTGTCAAAAATATTTTTTGGGGAGGGAATCTTCCAAGTTTATATATGTATATTTTGACTACTGTTATTATTACTAACTAATAATTCTCAAGCAAATTTAGTCGTTATAGTTTGCCTTCTAATGTTTATATACTTATTAAACACACACATATGTGTATCGAATATGTGTAGGTTAATAAATGTCTCTCTCTCTCTCTCTCTCTTATTACCATGATCCAAGTCCAACCCCAAGTGCCAAAAAGTGCCTGCCGCAGCAGCAGATGTTCCTGCGCTCCGACTTCTGGCCGGAGGGTGTGGTGCTCCGTCGTTTCAGGGTAGCGACGAAGACACCTTCACGAATCCCAAATTGGTTTTTAAGTACTAGTTTTTTTTGTATGTTTTCTTGAGTTTTTATATTTTTGCATTTTTTGTGTATATTCTGAATTTTACAGTGCATTGGTTTTCTAAGTATAATGCTGTAATTTTTTTATTGATAAATAAATAAATAAATAATCATGAATTTTTCCAAAATTTACAAACCATAGTTTAGCGTTTCGGAAGGGGGACGCTCGATTTTATTGAAAATGTTGTACTTTAAAGTTTAATATTTCGCAAACAGATTACTGAATCGAAAAATCGTCTTCACGACCTTGCAATTTTAAAAGACCTTTCCAACGATACCCCACACTGGGTTAGAGGAGAAAAAAAATCACCCCCACTTTACGTCTAAAGGAGGTACCTTAATTTTTTTTTATTATTTTGTCGGCATAGTTCTACATACACTTATCTGTGCAAAAGTACAGCTTTATAGCACTCGCGAACGGACGGACAGACAGACACAAACAGACACCTATATACCTATGGCGAAACTATAACGTTTCTGTTTTTGCCATTTTTGCTACGGAACCCTGAAAAAGGATGTAAGTAAGTAAATTATGCATGTCAATAACCTAAAAAATTTACACTTGTTAAACTTGTAGAGATTCTTTAAGTACCTTATTATTTCTGATATTAAATAATTAATATCAGAATATATTTAAGCTATACAGAAAATTGTACTTAACTAACAATTGAATTGTAATTATTTACGTCAGACACCACACACACCACACATGTACGCCTAACATCGGGTGCGACAGGGGTCAATCACGGTCAGTTTTATGTAAAAAAAAATTACAACTATCCAAAATTTAAAGCCCATGAAAAAACCTAAAACATCTATTTAATTTTAAGTCCCCCTAGGCAAGACCGGCAGCGTTCCCTCTCTGATAGCTAAGCCAATTCTTTGTCCGAGGAAACCGCCAGCTCTTCGGTTCTCTGCGACGTCTACTAACTAAACCCATTTTATTTGCTATTTGTTGACACTTGAGAAAAATTACGGATGATGGGACATGTGCATGATTATCAGATAATTACCGGATAACTATTAATGATCATAACTATCTCGATAATTACCGGATAACTATTATAATGATCATAACTATCTCGATAATTACCGGATAACTATTAATGATCATAACTATCACGATAATTTCTAACCCCAATGGACTAAACTTTTCACGATGAAATTAAAATTCATAATATTAATTTGCCAACACGTCGAGCAGATAGGGGTCAGGGGCGGAGGGGGAGGATCGTTAATTGAGCTGTCAGCTCGGCTCAAAACGATATCAGAGGGCCTACTCCGAAGTTCGAAAATCGAAGTTCGTATCGTACCGTCCCTCTCGCTCTCGTATTAAATAGTATGAGTGTCACAGGGACGGAGTTTCGAATTTCGTAGTAGCTCTGCATCGATACAATTTTCTAGATGTACTCGTGAGTGCAATGTACATTTTTGCACCATGTGCCGACTTTTTATATGGTTATGCTGCTATAAGTAAAAAAAAAACTTAAGTAAAATCAATCTTGCATACCTATATAGAAGATGTACAGAACATGGAGATGAGTAAAGTAATTTTTAAGGTTTCGTACCTCAGAAGTACTTTTTTTTACCATTTTGTCGGCATAGTTGCTACACATATCGCTACAAAAATACGGCTTTCTAGCACTGATAGTCTCCGAATAAAGCCGCGAACGGACGGACAGACATGACGAAACTGTAAGGGCTCCGTTTTTGCCATTTTGGCAACGGAACCCTAAAAAGACTAAGTAATTGTTTAATAATTTTTAAATTTACTATCTGTGGAATCCTGTAATTGGCTCTGTGTTGCTATTCCTTCTACATAATTGTGTTTTAGCTGTTGGTTCTCCTTAAGGCGCTGTACGTAGTGAAAACTACAATTTTAGAAAATATTTAAAATATACTTACACAATACTTACAACTGCAATTTTTTTATATGTATATTTTCAGTCTATTAGCTAGTTTTTGACTTCATCAAAAACACGATTGCTGACAAAACCTCGATAGATTATTTTTTTGAAAAGAGCCTTCGTTTACACGTTAAACCAAATATTATAAAACTATTATGAATATCAACACAAAATTTGCTTTATTAAATAGTTTTTAGTAGATTTAGATTTATGCTTCATAGATTTTCAATAGGTTGAGTACATCAATCATACCAATTTTTTCGTCTTTGGCAAAATAAAACGGTTCTAGCGCGCGGCGGCGGCAAGTATTTCCAGTCGCCATTACACGCGTGTACGTAGTCGACGACGGACCTGTGCACATTTTCTAACGCGCTAGTACTACTTTTGAGAGCAAATAATATGGGTAATCGCAGTATTAAAAAGTTAAGCGAAAGAGGAACGCATAAGTGAACTCAGAGCACATATGAGAAGCATTAGAGTACCTAACGAATTACCTACACACACTAATCGACCGGCCGGAGTCGGGCCGAGTCAGCAGGGCTACTACGAAACTCCAAACTCGAAGTTCGTGTCGTGCGGTCCCTCTCGATCTCGTACTAAATAGTATAATGTCAGAAGGACCGCAACCCACGATCTTCGAGTTTCGTAGCAGCACTGCTGAGCGGATTTCACTTCGTACTACGACCGCAAGCTGGTTGGCGCGGGCCTCGGCTGCTCATGGAAGCGGACGGCTTCGTCCAGATTCTACCGCGACTGCCATACAAATTGTAGGCACGTTGTATAAACCTATACTACTCACGGCGAACATGCGGCGAACCTTGCGGCTACTATGAAACTCGAAACTCGAAGTTCGTATCGTACCATCCTTTCGCTCTCGTATTAAATAGTATAAGTGTCAGAGGGACCGCAACCCACGATCTTCGAGTTTCGTAGCAGCCCTGCTGAGCGGATTTCACATACGTACTACGACCGCAAGCTTGTTGGCGCGGGCCTCGGCTGCTCACGGACGCGGACGGCTTCGTCCAGATTCTACCGCGACTGCCATACAAATTGTAGGCACGTTGTATAACCTATACTACTCACGGCGAACATGCGGCGAACCTTGCGGCTACTAAGAAACTCGAACTCGAAGTTCGTATCGTACCGTCCCTCTCGCTCTCGTATTAATAGTATAGTGTCAGAGGGACCGCATGACACGAACTTCTAGTTTCGAGTTTCGTAGTAGCCCTGATCCCTTTGACAGTTTCACTGACATTTCTGATAGTAGATGCAACAGTTTCGATCTAAGTTTAGATTTTCTCACTTTTTTGCAGGCAAAGGTAATATCTTGCATTCAGCAAGTTATTTAACATAAATTATTTTAATAAAATAAGATGGTTGCACTTGGTTGCACTAGTAAATTATTGACAAAAACATGTACTCAACTGCAATCCGGCTGCAAAATGGGAGTTTGGATGCAGTTATTGCGCAGTTAGTACAACTGCACCAGCACTGGACCCGACTGTCAGAGGACTGCATTCCAACTGCCATTTTAGGCAGTCGGAGTGCAGTTCTTACGCAGTTCTGATGTAGTTCTGCCATTTTACAGCCGGATTGCAATTGGAATGCGGTCCGTGTGTACCAGACCGTACATTACGACGCCTACCGCCTACCTTATCAGCGACTTATTTATTATAGGGACTTCGATTTGTAATTTACTTCACGTAAATCAAGATTGGTTTTTTGGAATCTTTTTTATATTTTATTTTCCATTCCAATTTTTTTTTCTCTTACGGTCATCCCGTAAAACCTAAATTGAAAATACAAACTGAAATATAGATGCACCGAAAACCAGAAAAATAAGACCAGCACTGGAATCGAACCCAGGTCCTCGTATTCCGTACCGCGTGCTATACCGCTACACCACTGCCGGTCAACCACCACTGCTGGCACTGCTGGTGGACCAGCAGTGTGTAGCGGTATAGCACGCGGTACGGAATACCGAGGACCTGGGTTCGATTTCCAGTGCTGGTCTTATTTTTCTGGTTTTTCTGTGCATCTATATTTCAGTTTGTATTTTCAATTTTGAAATTAGTTTGTCTTTAATTTTTTCACCCAAAATGTATCATCTTTAAGTAAAAGTGAAATAAAGTGCCGGTTGAAGGTGCCTTTAGAAATGGACTTGAAAAAGGTATCAAAGAAAACGAAATTCAGATGTAGAATTATGAAAAGGAAACTAAAACTACTGAAATTAACAAAAATGGTAACTGGTATGACCAGATCCAAGGTCTCCATGTCACGTGTTGAGCACAGTGTATATTTGCTGTGTGGAGTGGTGAAAATCATCACCTCAAAACAGTAATCATACTTATAGATGATACATTTTGGGGAAAAAAATGAAAGACAAAACTAATTTCATTTTATATGGACTGGTTACTACCGAAATTGTTGATTCCGTCGAGCTTGGGGAATGCCACTAAGGTAAAAAGAATCTTCATGAAAATAACTGTAGAACCTCCTCTGACTGAAGAAAAAGAACTTTCTTCTACATATCTATACTTTTCAAGCGACGAAAATAGCGAAAACATCGCTTCATGCTCCAGACAATCAACTTTGGAATCTCCTCTGACTGAAGATAAATAACTTTCTCCTACATATCCATACTTCTCAAGTCATGAAATAAGAAAAGCATCGCTTCATGCTCCAGACAATTTTGGAAGAGCTATAAATTAATTTAAAACTAATTGTTGCCGTCGACTGCGTCCGCGGGGAATCCGATTTAGAGCAATTTTTTATTATATCAAAAATATTTATTTTCGTAACATAAAGTATCCTAAATGTTGACCAGACTAATAAGCTATCTAACTAACTAATTTGGCTCAGGGACCCAAAGAGGGTCTTGGCCTCCGAAACAAGAGCATGCCATCTGTCATATCTATCTATCGACCTATTCAGTCTAAATGTCTATCCATTACCTACGTTACAAATCAAACTGTGGGCATGAAGAGGTATAAATAAATTGTTTATTACCAAGACTATTCATATTAAACGAAGATTTTCTTTATTAAACCAAAAAAATGTGTAATTATAATTTTAAGGAAAAATCCGGAATTCACATTAACCAGAATACGGTTACAAACAGAATAAGGCCGTCAACGGGCTGCGTGACAGACACGCGAGTCGCCCCGCATTCGCCTCCACCGCGTCGTCTGCTTCACCCCCTCAAATACCGAAAATTCTTCTATAAGCGCGCCTTAAATAAATAAATAAAAATAAATTGATTACTATGGCAAATGAAATTATTTGAAACGAAGGAATACCCAAATATTGAGGTTTGAGGTAGAATAGAAAAATCATATAAAAAATCCACCATACTTACCAAACGGTAAAAGATAATTTGTTCAGAATAACCCGGGTGATGGATTGAGCTGCGCATATATTAACCGCTCTTTTCATCCATCTAAACAGGCGTTTCCATAATGCCACGTCGAAAATACAGTACAGTCACCAGCATTAACATCTGCCACTTCGGAGCGTGCAAAAATATCTGACTCGTCCTTCCGGCCCTAGCAATAGAGCCGTATCAGATATTTATGCACGCTTGTTGTGTCAGATATTGGTGCTGGTGACTGTACCAATTCAGTAAACAACCTACGAACTCACGCACGCACTTTATTAATTTAATACGGGTGAAGCCAGGCGGGAGCATCGGGCGCGCGTTGCTTCTAGATCTCTTACTCGGTTTATACTGTGATGAAAAGCTAAAATTAACCCGTAAAATTTCATTGAAGGAAAATATTTTAATTAAGGAAACTTGGGTATTTTATCTCAGTTTTAACATGAGCAATTAATAAGGTAAGCTTAATTAGTTATTACAGATATTTAACTTCCCGGTTTCAGTTTCGAACACGGTTGGTTGATATTTCGGTTTTATCAATAATCGTAGGCAGCATGTGTTTGTAGGCGTTAAGTAGGTACCTACGAGTGTGTACGTAGGTGTGAAATATTCTGGGAAACAAAAGCTGGGGAATTAACATTCCATTTTTAGTTTCAAACTCCATTTATTGACACTGCCGTACCAAGAGTCTTTTGATCGTGAATAATTTCGATCTTCTACCATTTCTTAAGTGACGTTTTTTCTCAGAACTCTCAGAATAAAACACTGAATAAGAATAAGACCTGTTGCACCAAGTACGATCCAGAGTGAGGGTCGCTGCCCCTTACCCGAAATCGACGGCCTAACTCCCTAATACAACTCACCGGCCTCTGAGCCCCAGGATCCAGCCGTCTCGACCGCAACCGGCACGAAATCGTACGCTGATTCCAATGCTTCGCGGCACTTTCCGCCGCGGTCCCCCGCACATCTCACGGTCTGTCCTAAATGGGATGCAGCAAACGTGCTGACGCAAATTGCATCCCAAAGGAAACAACGCCCCCTCCGCTATGGAACCAGCGTCAGACCACTACACCATCCGTACCGCTCATCCTGGGGGTTCCAAAATGCACGGCACATTTTTGGACACCATGGCCCGCCGAACAATCTCATTGATTGATTGATGCCTCGGTAAACGCCCAGCACACCTCTGGCAACTAAGGCCGTCGTGACCATTCTCTTCTACCGTGACCCCACACACACACACACAACGATGCACCTCGCAAACCTTTGCGCCCAACCTAAGCCCCGCTAAGGCTACTACGAAACTCGAAAATCGAAGTTCATATCGCACCGTCCCTTTCACTCGCGTATTAAATGACATAAGCGTCAGCGGGACGGCAACATACGAAGTTCGAGTATGGCACTTTGTAGTATAGGGCCAGCTGGGACAAAGGCAGCACGTGCAGCCAAGCACCTGACTCTGGTCGTGTGATGGCTTTTAATCGTGCCAATCAAATCAGGCCCCGAGGGCCGAGGCACCCTCTAACAACATGCCTTTCGCTTTTCTGCACCATAAGTCATCCCACTGTCTCTGCACAATAGTACATTGTGTCTTAAGGGCGGTAAATAAGGAATTACGAACGAGCGTCTATTTAATAATGAGTCGATGTTCGTAATTCTAGTACCGCCCGTGCGACATACAATGTTTTTCATCACATTTGCGAGTAAAATTGTATATTTGTAAAAGAAAAACTAATATTTTTTGCAAAAATTGCCGATACCACTAACTGCGCTCTTGGCAGCGCCAGCCTCCGCGCCACCCCACCCCACGTAGCATGTGCCCGACCTGCGCGCGCCGCGCCGCAGCACGCAATGCAGTATCAAACTCATTTACCGACCATGGGCTTCATGACATGAAAATTAGTACGGGCAATGACTCATTTACCGACCACGGGTTTCATGACAAGCACATTAAGGTCGAGGGTTTTATTTGGGGGGTTGCAACCAAGGTAGCCTGCATGTTACGACTTACGACACTGTTTACGAGCAAGTGTGATGAAAAAGGATTTTTAAAGGTAAATGAGTTTGTTACTGCATGGCGTGCTGCTGCTCCGTGCGCGCGCTGCACACGCACGCCATGCACATGCTGCGGACGGGGAGGGCGCCGGGGAGCTGGCGCTGCCAAGAGCGCAGTTAGCGGTATCGGCAATTTTTGAAAAAAATATTAGTTTTTCTTTTACAAATATACAATTTTACTCGCAAATGTCATGAAAAACATTATATGTCGCACGGGCGGTACTAGAATTACGAACATCGACTCATTACAGCCCTCAGTCTTCGACTTCGACCTTCTAATAGACTCTCGTTCGTAATTACTTATTTACCGCCCTTAAGACACAATGTACTATTTCAGAACGCTTATTGCCGGGGAACAGAGTTGACCACCTCGCGAGCGCTTCCGAAACAAATAACATGTCATGTTAGAAAAGTGAACGATTTAGAAATGCGGACGAGTTAGGACATCAAAGATTATAATTATTATAATAGGTAATACAAATTAAATGATAATGAGTCAAGCTCATGTTAGGACAAGGTCGTGTGAGTCAAGTCAAGGGCATGTTCTAAATAAGATGAATGATGGAATGAAGTTATCCTGAACCTTTATTTTACTTAGCAAAGCAACCATAGCGTTCAACGGCGATAATATGTGTAACGCTAGCGGAAGCGGATATGACAAACACAAACGCGATAAACGACCAATGTCATGTAGTGCAAGGTTGTTTACACGCGCTTGATTTATCTATGGTTATAGTAAAAAGTGATGTAATAGTCATCATCCCAGCCTATATACGTCCCACTGCTGGGCACAGGCCTCCTCTCAGAACAAGAGGATTTGGGCCATAGTTCCCACGCGGGCCCAGTGCGGATTGGGAACTTCGCACGCACCATTGAATCGCTTCGCAGGTTTGTGCAGGTTTCCTCACGATGTTTTCCTTCACCGCAAAGCTCGTGGTAAATTTCAAATGTAATTCCGCACATGAATTCCGAAAAACTCAGAGGTGCGAGCCGGGGTTCGAACCCACGACTCTCTGCTTGAGAGGCGATAGGTCAAACCACTAGGCCACCACGGCTTCACGGATGTAATAGTGATGGATATTAAAAAGTTAAAGTGAAGTAGCCTATTACTATTAGGTGACATGACGACATTAACGAAACTAGTCGTTAATGTTAAATAACGTTGCGGAGAACGGCAAAACATAAAATAGATTTGCATGTAGGTAAGTATTTAATCATCATCGGCCTATTTTTCCAATGCTGGACTTCTCCAATTGCACGTCACTGTAAGTAAACTGTAAAGTAAGTACTTAATACTTACTTATTCAAATTACTTATTTAACAAATTTAATACGAATCCACGTCAAACTTTTGTAATAAAGTTTGATTGACTCCGATGTAGCAAAGATTTATCAGTGTAATTATATTCTCCAAAGTTTTTTCCATCTAACTAACGTTAGATATAAATGGATGATAAATTCGGCATGGTGGCAACGATTTGTCGATATAATTATATTCTCCAAGATTTTTTCATACGACGATTTTTTTAGGTGACCGGATAGTTTAGTTCGATTCCCGGCCGGAACAGATATTTGTATGATTAATACGAATGTTTGTTCTCGGGTCTTGGGTTTTTAATGTCTATTTAAGTATGTATTTATCTATATAAATATGTTTATCCGTTGCCTAGTATCCATAGTACAAGCTTTGCTCAGTTTGGGACTAGGTCAATTGTTGTCAAGTGTCCCATGATATTTTTACAACTTAAGTTATAAATAAAAGATAAATCCAATGTTATGGGTTTACAAAATATTTAAGTATATTTTCAAAAGTCACGCTGTGCAACTTGGTGTCAAATAAACACGTAACAAATCTGATAAGCTTTTGTTACCTATTTAAAAAAAATGTCGGCCAAGTGAGAGTTGAAGTGGCGCACCGAGTTCTGTATCCATCAACATAAAGATTTTCTTTTAAAATTAAACCAATAACTTAGACTGATTTAGACTATACTGTTATTTAAAATAATTTGTTGTTATATACTCAGTTCACTCTAGATTAGACTTTATTTTTAGTATAAGTGATATGATATGAAAGTGCCTTAAAAATTATATCTGAAATATTTTGGCAAATATCGTGTCAAATGTGTGACCACGTCTTGAATCAAAATTTCCGATGAACTACCTTTACTGGTTCAGTAATTCTGACTGAACCAACTATCCGCAAAATTTTAAGATATCTTTGTAAAGAGTCTTAATTCCTGTTTAAGGAGTCCTTATAACAAAAACGAATATGGCATGAGTCATTTGGTTTTTTCTGCAGGAAAGTTACAAAGCGAAAAAACTTTTACTGAAATATTTTTAATTAGCTATGTCGACAACCTCGCCATGTATGTAAAACTTAACTGGCTATATTGTTTTATACTCTTCTTATTCCAAAAGTAACTTTGTGACGTACAAAATTAAGATTAAATTTTAAATCATCACACCAAGTTGTTTCAACTAATTATATGATAATATTTCGCTAACTTAATTGAGTTAATTGAACAGAATTAGGCATTTAATGAAAAAGAAATTGAGTTTGCTTCTATTTGTCTTCTTCCGAGAAGAAATAATTAGGACTGACTACCTGAAGATGATGTCTATATGAAGATGTTTGTTTAAATATACCTAGGGATCTGTAACTTGCAGGCAAGCTAAAGCTTTTTGTTAATTTATTGAATCAGGCGTTACTTCGCGAAGGTCCAATCAATGAACTCAAGTTTATTATATATATTTAATTCTTGGGTCAAAAATGTTTGTCACCAAACTCCTTCGAAATGTCGAAAATACAAACTGAGACATGGATGCACAGAAAAACCAGAAAAAGAAAGAAAAGAAAGAAAAGAAAGAGTTCTTTTTCTGGTTTTTCTGTGCATCCATGTCTCAGTTTGTATTTTCGATATGGTTTCACGGGATACCCGTAAAAGTAACAAATTTGGAGTTGAAATAAAAAATACAAAAAGACTCCAAATAACCAATCATAATCCTTCGAAATGGCTAGACCGATTTTTACCCGACTGCCTGATGGAGGGTTATTATGAAATTTCTTGTGCGGTGCGATTCGGTAGGTCTGAGAATAGGATGTAAATTATTTTTCATACTTCTACGCGGACGGAGTCGCGGGCAAAAGCTAGTATGCCTATATGACTGTTACCTTCAATAAGTAAATATTTGTAAATTTTTAGTTCATTTTGATCAAGAAAAGCTTTCATAATCATAATCATTTATACGTGAACAAGGTACCTATTCCAAATGAAATTCCGGATTTTGATAGAAATGACTAGATATAAATTCAAAATTAACTATAGGTACTTACCTAACACGATTAGTCTAAAAATAGTCTAAAATTATAAATACAAACTACCTGACCGCATAATTGGTTGTTTTTTATATTTCAATATTTTTTTCACAAAAAAAATTGGTTGATTGATTGTTAGTAAAATTTAAAAAAAAAGCACTAAAATACACTTTCAGTTCAGTTCAGTAACATAGGCTTTATCTACCATAGGAACGTACTAAGTTCCCAAGTGATGCAAGCTATTTTGTGGGCAACGGCTATACAGAACATTGTAAGCTAGCCATGTTTTGGCTTGTTATCAGAAGTCTTAGGGTGTATTTTAGATATCCTTTTTTACAGCTATGTTTTTTTAGCTATGATTAAAAACCTCAAACTAAACTTGAAGGTTTATCCATTAAATTGTAAATGCAATAACAAGAGCGTCCAAGTGCGAGTTGCTCGCCCATGAAGGGTTTCGTAGCAGCAAGTAACATAATATATATAAAAGTTTCCTTTACTTTACGAATTATGATGTATTAAAAAAAACTACTTAGTAAATCTCGTTCAAACCAATTTTCGGTGGAAGTTTGCATGGTAATGTACATCATAATTTTTTTTTTTAGTTTTATCATTCACTTATTTTAAAAGTGACAGGGGGAGGGGGACACACATTTTATCACTTTGAAAGTGTCTCTCGCGCAAACTATTCAGTTTAGAAAAAAATGATATTAGAAACCTCAATATCATTTTTCAAGACCTATCCATAGATTAGATACCACACGCGTATGGATTTGATGAAATAAAAATTTGAGTTTAAGTTCTAAGTATGGGGAACCCACAAAACTTATTGTTTTTTTTTTCTATTTTTGTGTGAAAATCCTAATGCGGTTCACAGAATACATCTACTTACCAAGTTTCAACAGTATAGTTCGTATAGTTTCGGAAAAAAATGTCTGTGACATACCGACGGACAGACAGACAGACATGACGAATT
The DNA here is from genome assembly GCF_025370935.1 of Choristoneura fumiferana. Lineage (NCBI taxonomy): Eukaryota > Metazoa > Arthropoda > Insecta > Lepidoptera > Tortricidae > Choristoneura > Choristoneura fumiferana. The sequence continues at coordinate 8,487,851 of NC_133480.1, forward strand.
TATAAGGGTTCCGTTTTTTGCCATTTGGCTACGGAACCTTAAAAATATCCGTCTTTGTTATTTTATACCTTTAAACCAGCATTTTTTGTATATTTATCTATTTATTTACTTCGGGGATCTCAGAAACAGTTCTTAACGATTTCGATGAAATTTAGTGTGTAGTCTCCGGGGCCGAACCATCGATCTAACTTAAGTCTATGTATATCTGGTAAAACTCGTGTTAACTGGTACTATTATATATTCTGTGCTCGTGTATTATCGAGTTTTAGTTTTAGCCCAAGCAAAGCTTAAGGGGTTTGCTCCTGGTTAGCTCATGAGCAATGTCCCGTTAGATGGCGCTGTTATCAATAGTTCCTTTTTTCAGGTTTTTTTCGTAAATTATGAAGAATTATTTCACCAAAAACTAGTGGCGGGAGTATCTAAGCGTAACCGATTTTTTGACCCCACACTCGAAATGAAATATTCCGCCAAAGCCGCAAACGAGGTGCTTTACTTTGAACGTCAATTGCGGCCGTATACGGACACTAGGAGCTCACGCACACACTCAAATAGACAGCGCCAGCTAGCGAAAGTCTATTGCGACACTTAGCTACCCGATCGGGGTACTCCTTCGAGTAATATTCACATTTTTTTATCGAGTCACGAAATTTTGTACTAACTGTACTTTACTCGAAAATTTTACTACGACCTATAAAATCTATAAGTATTTTATTGATAATTAGAAGCAGGGTCTTGGATAACTGTTCGCATATTATAATACGAGCCAAACGCCTTTCAAGTGGTCATAATATGTGTACGATAAATTGAGAAATTACCGAGATTCTGACCACGGTTTCTTGTCTTGGTTGATGGTCTTGCTATTATTCAGGTTATATTTATAGTTACTTTTCGTAGTTACTACTCTTGCTAAAGTGGTCATGGTCGTCGGTTGAAAATCGGTAGCAAATCTACAGGACGAGTTTCTTGGGAAAATAGTGCGGTGGTTTGTCCTTACCTTCCACGCCGCAGAGCTGGAGTTTGGAATTCGTAGTTGGCAATAGAGAGCGCTGCCACCAGGGCTCTTAGTCATCTTGTACGACACGCACAGGAATGCACAGGCAATCAAGTTTATCAAGGGCATCCGTAAAGCCAAAGTCCCTTAAGACACTGTTACACATGCTCTTTAGTAGCAAGAAAGCATGCTACTATTGAACAAATGCTAGCTAGTAGCATGTGTGAACAGGACATGCTACTATCGAGCATGCTTATTAGTGGCAAGCTCGAGACGGGGTGGAAGGGGGAAAGGTAATAAGCAAGTGTGAACGCGTTTGCTTCAGTCCAGTAACGAGCATGTGTAACAGTGCCTTTAGACATACCTAATATTTTATGAACAGTGCTTCGTGTAAGCTCTTTCTATCAAAAGAGGTAATAAAATCCATACAGAGTTTACTATCCTAATTATCATCATCATCATCACTCAATTTCTGTGGTAAGACTTTTGGTAGAGAATTAGTAATCATAAACTGCTAATATAAATTATTAATAAGTTGCTAACCATGAAAAGAGTTGACGAAGAGTTTATCTAGGCTTCTGCATCTGGATTTCTCAGTTCGTATATATAATTACTAGCTTAATCCTACGGCTTCGCTCCCGTTGAAGAAAAAAATCTACTCTGTAGTGTAGGTATTCGAATTAAAAAAAAACTTCTTGCACCTCTGCGATCCTCAAGGAATACGTTTGCCAAATCTCATGCATTTTTAGGCCATGTTTTGCCTTTATAGGTATAAATAAATACTTACGAAATACTTACATAACAGCAAAAGTTCACCCACTCGCCGATAACTTGCGCCGATCAAATTGCGGTAAAAATTATCCCGTGCTAATTTTGTACCTACTTATCTCTATAAATTGATTTTGTTAGGATATCATAACCGATGATTTGGCACAATCAGCAGAAGACTACGAGCAGTTCCAAAATCATCTACACTCCCTTTGTTACCTTCGAGTCGAAAACAGTTGTCGATTCGTATCATATAACTACCTATTGTAAGTATTATCTGCTAGGATTTTTTTCCGATCCAGCAGGCTTGTAGTCGTGTGTACTGGATTATTGGCAGTGTTTCCTTTGGATGTTCGTGCGATGGAACTTGCGTTTTTTTTGCATTAGTTCCTTTACAAGACTTGAAGGAAAAACTGCGTTTATTTTTTTGCCTTTGTTCCTTTCGCAGTAGCATCTTCAGTTCTTGCAAAGGTACAAAGGCGGAAAAATAACGCAGTTCTTTCTTCAAGGTCTTGTGAAGGAACTAGAACTACCGCAAATAATCCGTCGTACTTGCAGACTACGGGCACGTTCAGTTTAGCTGACACGTCATCATCGGAGACAGATGTTGCATCAAACCCAATTCGAAGCAGTCAAGCTCATAGGTAGCTGAACAGTTTGGTACTTTGTCACAGCAAGCTACAGTGCTAAAATGAGCATTTCTAAAAAAGTTTGTACATTTGATTTTTTCGACTCCGATTTGGGAAAAATTTACAGGTAGATAGAGTGAATCGTTCACTGAGTTTAAATAACATAGTCTCCCGAAATGTCCCAATTAATTTGTATGGAAAGTTCCTTTTTTGTTACCGCAAATCCATAGTTTTGGTAACAAAAAAGGAAATTTCCATACAAACCAATTGGGACATTTTGAGAGACTATGTTATTACGACTCAGTATCGTTCACTCTACATACCTGCAATTTTTTATCACAAATAGGAGTCGCAAATCAAATGTACAAACTTTATTTAAAAATGCTCAAATAGTTTTTTTCACACCTCTCCTTCAGAAAAGTAACTTTTCCTCCCTACCGAGAGGGAGCAAAGTACAATTTTTCTGTTCAAGGCTTTTCTAAGTGATTTATTGCAAATTCAATTTTTTTAAGTTGATAATTGGAAAGCCACGTCATTTTCTATACCATTTTGCTCCCTTGTGACACAAATAACTATTGTGTCACAAGGGAGCAAAATGGTGTATTTACGGCGAGGGCGTACATTGAATCCAGAATGTAGCGAAGGATTCTAAAGTAGAATCCTGAGCGTAATGAGGGATTCAAGTGTTAACGCACAAGATGAAAATAATTTTGCTCCCGAGTCGCTCATACAACTTTTCACACCGAGCATTAAGAAACTTGAAAAAAGTAAATTCTAAATATTATTAAAGAACAACCAGCATAGAAAATGGCGTGGCTTTACAATTATCAACTTCAAAAAATTGCATTTGCAATAAAATACTTAGAAAAGCCTTGAACAGAAAAGTTCCACTTTGCTCCCTCTCGTCAGGGAGGAAAAGTTACTTTTCTGAAGGAGAGGTGTGAAAATAACTATACATGTCCTCAAATACTAAGAGTAAAAAGGGAATGTATTTACTTTGCTACTTTTTGAGCGCTCTTTGCCTGTAGGATCTACGGCTAACTAGTCTGGTTGACCGGGCAGTGGGTATAATTAATTTGTAATTTTCCCGCTGGTACAGTAAATCCACACAGACACCCCACACTTCAGTCTACTCGTGACCACGGCCACTGTAATGTTGCCGAAACATCGAGGTAAATATTACTCGTGTGTGTTAGCGTGATAAGTCCTGTGCGTGGTATTTTGATTAATTCCAGTTTCTTTTAATTATTATGTTGCTTTATTCCTCTCATCTGTCCAAGCACGCGAGCAGGCTGCAATTACCAGGCCCATTACTGCCGTTCCGCCTGTGACAGTTGCAGTTCTACCATACAATCTTTTCTTTGGGGTAAGTAAAATGCAGTATATCGCATTAGACAGCGTTTGAGAATAATTATCAGAATCAGGGCGTCAGGTCTGCTAGTGAACAACGTCGGCATTAGATTCAGCTAATACTTTGAGAACAAAAAAAAGATATAAACTGTGATACAAGTTAAATATGCCCGCTGTCCAGTCAATCAACAAGCCAACCGTACCAAGCAAATATTTTTTTTTGAGCTTGACTGTTAGTCAGTTTCTAGAACCTACAGTATTTAATTTTGCCCTAGGTTTCTCTGCTGTCAACCGTGCGGCACAGTTAGATCTATGTGATACGTTCCTACATAATATAATAACATGCAGTACACGCCCTCCTCCACCTCCCTCCTCCTACATGAAATAATATATATATCACACAATACCTAATAATAGTTGTTGTTGTTGTTGTTTCTTTAAAAAAATATGGCTCTGTCCATCGGAGGACAATTTTGCCAGTGTCTAGTAGTTTTTGCCGTTGTACGGTAAAAAAATTCTAGAAAACGAAATATGAGAGGTAATGGTGGATGAACGATGACAGCGCGAATAACCCTAATAATAGTTATATTTATATAGTAGGTATTTGTGACAGCTAGTCTAGCTTGTGTGACATATACTATACATACATAATAACATATTGTTTTACATGGAAGAGAAAGAGAGCGGGCGTGTATGTAAATTTATTGTATAGATATTTCACATGGACGTAGTTGTGGGGCACGGTTCGTAGCGAAGAAGTAAAGTAAAAAATATTGTTATCAATTTATATGAGGTTCCGCAAATTAACAAGTTCTCTGTCCCGAAGCAATGTGCAGCGTTCTTTTGACACGTCGCCATAGTAATGATAAGGTAATATAATATTCCCGTAGCAATTTTCATTGTTAATCTAAATGTGGTCCAAGAATAAAAATAATTATTATAATGTATGTAATAAAGTTTATTATTTATTGAAAGAACAACTCCATTATTTACATCACTGGTCATACAGCACATGTGCCTCATGGACATACCAGTAAAGCCACGCATCAAGGGTCAAGGAACCTGGTAACACCGAAACCACTCAATTATTCAAGTATTTATTTCGTTAATCTCTATCCACTCAAGACAAGATAGATACAATCGAACCAATCAAAAATATCACATACTATTACAAGTCTTTCTAGGTCAGAATAAAAGTATGTAAAACACATTTTTGAAGCATTATATTATACTACACCTCGTTGTTCCGGGGGTCAATAGTTTGAGCGGCCCATTTAGTGAACGGCATGTCATCGTCTACTAAAAGTACAATTTATATGATATTGGAAAAATTGGAATGGTAGGTATCCGTTATCTCACTCCATATCTCGGTAATGCTGTATGCGGCATCCTATAACGCCATAGCCCACTCCATGTGAATTACTGTTCGGATCTGACAACTGTAGAGGCCTGTCCGCTAGCACATCCTAATAGTGTATTAGGGGATAGACCTCCAAAATTCTGCTCATCTCATCTATATTAGATATGTTGGCTGTGGTCCCATGCCTTTCAAATGACCGGGTCCAGATGGGTTCGTGATCGAAAATCTGAACCAGCTATTACAATAATAAGTAAAGACCTTTATTTCGGACAATATGGCCCAGATTTCATTCAAAACATTTCAGTCAAGCATATTGAGTGATTTTGAAAATTGACAAATTTGAAATTTGGGACACTAGATTGGATGAAAATAAATGTACAGCCAATAAGACAGTTTTGACCAACCTAACTTCTATACTTACTTAGTGCCTATAATGTAATGCAAACTCAAAATCAAACATTATTATGATGCCACTATAATGAAAGCAGTGACGCGAAAGATACAATTTGTAAGCGGAGATCTTATAAAACTAGCTAATAGCCGCGTGCACCTACCATGCAATAGTCCTAAATACAAAAGTCAAGGTACCAGAAGCTTAAAAATATATAATTTGTAATAATAGTTACACATAATTAAAAAAAAGTAAGCTCACAATAAAAAAATATCAATATATGAGCTTATACAATTCTTCTGATTTTGGTTCTTGATTCTGGGTATCTGTATGCGAGATTGTCATTTTACACGAGTTTCCTTTTCTTCTGAAGGGCAACCTGACAGTTCAGTAGCAATGACACTCGAAAAAGAACGCCATACTACCTACTACAGTTATCGCGGCCGGCTCAGTCAAGAATGTCTCTAAAGCTAGACATGAGCAAAGTCTAAACATGAGTGATATTATTATCGATATGGATAGTCAATATTTAGTCATCCTGTGACATAGAGCATAACACCAACTCGTTTGTTAAAAAAATTGAACATATAATAATTCTACTATTTTTCTACTACAATGTTTATGTTTCACGCAGAAGAAGATTAAAACTATCGCGAAAAGACTTGTGCTAGCACGTTACTAGTGATATATATTTTGCCCGCGGAGTTAAATATAAGCTGTAACAAAAAGGCCTTAGCAGGATAAAAAAAGGTCAAGTTCGAGTTGGACTCGTACATACGAAGGGTTCCGTACGTACAATGTTTTTAAAACAGTTCACTAATAAGTTTTAGCAACGCCTAGTAACCAAAAAACGCTGGGAAAAAACACGTTTCTTGTATGACAACTCCATTTATTTTTTAATTTTACTTACTTTATTATTAGTATTTGTTGTTATGGAGGCCACAGTAATACCTACATAATCTGTCAACATTTCAAGTGTCTAGTACACACAAACATGTATGCCTAAATGGGGTAGGCAAAGCACACGAAACGTTACAGCTTCGGAGCCACTTTTAGCAATTTTAGGTTTTAAGTTTGACGAAAACGGTACAATAGTGACAGGTTGCTAGCCTGTGGCCTACGGTCCTCAGTCGCCTCTTACGACATCCACGGAAGAAATGGAGAGGTCTAATTCTAACCCATCACACGGGTAGCTATTACAGCTCAAGAGATAAAGCCCTGTGACAGACGGATGGACAGACAGACAGACAGACAGACAGACAGCAGAGTCTCAGCAATAGGGTCCCGTTGGCCTAACTATAAAAACTAAATAATAGTTACGAACCAGTAGAAGACAGACAGACAAACACACAGACAGACAGCAGAATCTCAGCAATAGGGTCCCGTTGGCACCCTTTGGGTACGGAACCCTAAAAAGGAGAAGCAACTCCCGTCAGGAATAAAGAAATATTCCGATATAAAGGGAAAAGAAAAGATTTATTCGTGACAACAGGGAAAAAAATATACAAAAATGATTTAGAAATGTGCATGTCACAAAGTGGTCACAAATCAGTCAATTTTGTTTTATTTCAGATATTTTAAAAAATGACAACTTGGGCAAAGTTATCTCAAAGGTCAAAGTTGTACGGTTTTATAGTACTTTATATATATGTACCCCTATTATCTCATCATCTGATATTACTGTAGTTTCATTCGACAAATAAAAACTTAAGATTGGTTTTTTGGAATCTTTTTGTATTTTTTATTTCAATTCCAAATTTTTACTTTTACGGTCATCCCGTAAAACCTAAATTGAAAATACAAACTGAAATAAAGATGCACAGAAAAAACAGAAAAATAAGACCATCACTGGGAATCGAACCCAGGTCCTCGGTAATCCGTACCGCTTGCTATACCGCTACACCACTGATGGTCAAAAAATAAAAACTACATACCTGTTGGTATTCTTGTTTTTAGAAGCTCCACTAAAATTTCCACCCACGGAACGCTAAAAGAAAGATGCCTACGAAGACTTTATTTCGTTGTGTACATCATATTTATTTAGAACAAACTTTATAACACAGCGTTAATAAATAAATCAAACATAGTTAATCAGTCAGATATTCCTTAATTTCTTGCATATCAACATTCAACGTTTCTTCTTTTCTTCACCTTGAATATTGCATGACAGCACCTAGGCTACTTCAGCAATATAATGATTCCAGGCAAAATTATATGCAGTTAGTTAGCATTGAATCTGAAAGGAATTGTGTATTAATAAATACAGAAATAGTATTAGCAGACAGACTATAAGATACCTAGGTGTACGAATAAAGTGACCGATGCTTTTTAGTTACAGCATATGGACGTAAATCAGACTATCAGTAGGTAAATCCCCTAATGTACCTACATACTGTTGCACGCAACTCTGTCAGCGTAGAATTCGTTTATAAGCTATTCCGCGGGAATATTGCGATTAAAAAAAAACTACCCTATGTTTTTCTACGGGACTCAAACTATCTGTATCCCAAATTTCATCCTAATCGGTTCAACGAATTAGACGTGAAAAGGTAATAAAGAATTAAACAAACAGACTAACAAACTTTCGCATTTATAATATGAGTGGGATTATTGTCTTATTTTAAGTCATCATCATCATCATCATCATCATCGGCCTATCTTAGCCCACTACTGGACATAGGCGTCTCCAATTGCACGCCACTGAGCACGACCCTCGGCCACTCTCATCCAGTTACTGTCAGCTACCCAGTGAAGATCATCGCTCCACCTAGTCTGAGGGCGTCCCTCGCCACGCTAGGCTTTTACTCGTTTACCTTAGCAGTTATCGGTTCTTCGGCTGATATGGCCGGCCCACTGCCACTTCAGTTTGCTTCAGTTTTAAGTAATCCTATAGAAATAGACGGACGGACAGCGTAATATCAAATTATCTGAACTATGTCTTTGTGACAAAGTTTCTCCATGTCTTTCATTGAATAAAGTTAGAATTCGGCAGCGATGACATACGACCATCATCATCATCATCATCGTCATTAAGATCGGTTTGTGAACAATACTTATCTTTTTCAAAATATCCTGATATTGAATTTAGATTTTTGCTATTCCTTTCTGCCTGCATGTAAAATTTACAGAGATTAGTGATATGGAGATAGAGTTGTAAAATTAAATATTTAACATTGAATACCCTGGGTATTAAAAATAAACTGGCCAAGTGCGAGTCGGATTCGCGCACGAAGTGTTCCGTACCATTATCTATACAACATTAGACATTAGCAAAAAAAAACTTAAATATTTGTTTTATTCTGGTTTGAGTATTTGTTGTTATAGCGGCCACAGTAATACATAATCTGTAAAAATTTAAAGTGTCTAACTATTACGACTCAAGAGATAGAGCCCTGTGACAGACGGACGGACAGACAGACAGACAGACAGCGGAGTCTCAGAAATAGGGTTCCGTTGGCACTTTTTAGGTACGGAACCCTAAAAACTAAATAATAGTTACGAACCAGTAGAATTTTATGTAGGTACCTACATAATAAATCCCATTTTTTCCTTATCTTAAATTTCAGCTTTTTAGGATAAAAGGTTTGGTGTGTGCGTTGGTAAACAATAATTAAAAAAATAGGACAATGATGTAATGTTCACTTCGAAACACAGACAGACAGACAGACGGACAGACAGATGGACAGATCAACAGACGGACGGACGGATGAGCCGACGGAAAGGTACACAGACAGACTCACATACGCATAAAATTAACAACCTGTGTCACTCCTAACAGAGACAAATCTAACGATGCCTCTTCTGATCTCTTTATCTCCTAACATGAGCTATTTCTCAAGACTCTGCTTCTAATTATCAATAAAATACTTATAAATTTTAAAGGTCATAGTAAAATTTTCGACTAAAGTACAGTTGGTACAACTTTATTCACCATCATCATCATCATCATCTCAGCCGTAGGACGTCCACTGTTGGACATAGGCCTCACCCACAGACCTCCAGTTGCTTCAACTGGCAGCAGCCTGCATCCACCGCGAACCTGCGGCTTTAACCAGGTCATCCGTCCATCTTGTTGGTGGACGTCCTACGCTGCGCTTGCCGATCCGCGGCCTCCACTCGAGAACTTTTCGGCCCCAACGGCCATCCGCTCTCCGTGCTATATAGCCCGCCCATTGCCACTTCAACGAGCTGATTCGCTTGGCTATGTCGGTGACCCTTGTTCTTCTACGTATCTCCTCATTTCTGATTCGGTCCCGTAGAGAAACCCCAAGCATAGCTCTCTCCATAGCTCGCTGAGCAACTCTGAGCCTATTTATAAGGCCTAAAGTAAAGCACCACGTCTCGGATCCATATGTCATCACTGGACAATAATGATGTAGTGTTCACTTCGAAACACAGACAGACAGAAAGACGGACAGACAGATGGACGGATCGACAGACGGACGGACGGATGGGCCGACCGAAAGATACACAGACAGACTAACATACGCATAAAATTAACAACCTGTGTCACTCCTAACAAAGACTTATTTTCTTGTCTCTGCTCTTGTCTTGTTGTTTGCTAAGATGCATCAAGGCCTTGTTGCATAGCGTGCGAAAGAAATGACCATACATACGCTCCAAAACCATAACCCCTGCCGTTTCTCACACTTATAAATAAAATAAAAAATCTTGAATCACTTCATAATAGAGTACATACAGTACATACTCGTACATATGCAGACAGACGGTGGGAAGCGACTTACTTCTATGGAGTGAAAATGTTCACGACGCAACTAAGAGTTAGGGAAATTTGGCATGTTTTCGTAGTAGGTTGCTGCAGACCACAAGTTTGGTACACACGATAAGCCATACTTTGGCCACCCAGTAGGAATTAAATTCTTACAGCCCTGCCTCTGGTGTTCTTGTAACAAATATTAATGTTTCTGACAAAAATGATAAAATAAACATACCCGTGTATCCAATTACATAGGTATTCTTTTCATCATCGAATCGTACATACATAAATAGTTTAAGAGTTGCACTCTTGCTCATTTCCTCTCGTCCGCCAACTTTTTGACTTCTTGATTTGTGTTCAAACCATAATTATTCAAACATAATTGCTTTTGAATATCAATCTCATTGACTTGACGTTGTGACAAAAATGTATTATAATGACGTTTAAATTTTACTTATCTAGCCAGTTATAATAATAAAAAAGGTACGAAAACTACTTCGATTGTGAAAACCTTTTTATTCACCGAGCCTAGATTTAGCGGCCGTAAAAATGCCGTGATATGTAGGAATTTATTTGAGCCTCACTGTAAAACTTGATATTCATACATACACATGCAATGTATGTTGAATGTAGACCTTATTTTTTAACTAATTAGTTTAGTGATTACACCTAGCATCTTTTATTGTGAGAATAAATATGCTTTATTTAAATTAGTGGCGCTACTGTCTACGTAAGAGTAAATAACTAATATCTGTTCAGAATTTGTAAGTTGAATTTAAACCACTTGTCCTAGATCGAAGCACCGCATTATAATGTATGTAAAGTATGCAATGTTATAATTTTTGCCGAGGACTGGGTCTGTTACTTAAAAAAATATTATTTTAAATGTCAATTTTTAAAGTAACTTACCTATTTTTCGTCTTACTTACAGTTTGCGTCCTTGCATTAATCAGAAATAATAGTTTAGGCGTTTCAACTTCCGAAAATAACAGATTTAAAAACAAAAAAAGTAGATACTAGACTCAGAAACTTGAACTTGATCTCTCAGTGATCTCATGCTTTCTGCATTTAGTTGTCGTATTATCTGAGCCAAAGGTGATGGTCACGTGACCACACGAAATAGTCGATACCTATTTACAATAGTTTGATTTTGTGACATTGACTCACGCACCCATATAAGATGTCACTACATGCTCGCTGCGAACACTGTCAGTTGTACTCATACAATGGTAAAATGCATCAAAATTTACTGCATCACGCTGCACTTTTGATGCAATAAAGTTACTTTTTTTTGGATTTTGCTTGAAGAGCATATCCATAATTTACTATTCTCAAAAAATCCTCTAAGAAAACATGTCCGTGGAAGCTATGCGGGGTGTCCGTAGGTTTGTATGGAAGAGCAACCCCCTTAATAATTAGCTGTGTTATTTCTAGGTATTTAAAAAAAATTTTAGGTAACCTACACAAAAATGTTAATTATATTTTATTCATTACTTAAATCCATTTACAGTGTGTATGCTTAACCGAAATCGCCACACCTCCCTCCGAATTAGGTACCTAATAATCAATCAGTCTTTCAGCCCGAGTACCTTTATAAAGAGGGTAAATAAGGAGCCTTCCATTGTAAGAAACGTAACTCGATATCCCAGGGTCCCTTGCTCGGTGACATTGGCAAATTTATCATTAGCCGCCTCGTCGGTCGCTGTCAATGCCGGTTGTAATTTATCACCCTGTAATTTTTTTCCGCGCGAAAGCGGGTGGAATGAAATCTAATTGTTTTCTGTGATTTTTTTTTGTATTTGTATTGAATTTTATCACAGTAAGAAAGGAAAGAAAACATGTATTAATAACATTATGTGCACAAAAAACATGTATAAAATAAAAGGGGAAAATAAAAAAAATCTTTTTTATTTTACAAACGGGATGATACCTTTCAAAAAATTTTCGGATAATCACAGCAGATCATTGAGTGAGTGAAATGTAAAAAATACTTATAATATTTTTTCGTTTAGTATTCTTGCAGATATTCTGTAAAGCAAATTTAAAATTAAAAGAATGCATTTTTTTCACAAGGATAGCAATATAAGCGATCACTTCTATATAGGTAGTTAAGCAACCATTGAAGAGTAATAGTAGATTGTTGCACCAAGCAGAAAGCTATTTATTACTGCGATGAGCATGAGGGCAATATAAATTACTTAATGCGAGGTGCATAATCAGCTTTTCTTTCAACTATTACAGTAATAGTAGACGAAAAAAAACTCATGCTAAATAATTAATAGGAAAAAAATGTCACTAGCACTCGATGATTCCAGTTTTTTTAAGTTTACATTTGCACTCTCATAAAATGCCCATGGAAAATTCGCAAGGTTCCCGTCAAGTTCTTTTCTTTAATTTCTTACTTTGTTAGTAGAGGAGTTAGTAGCAGATATTTTTACCCGCGATCTGTCAAATTTCGGAAGGGCGCCAGGTCGGCTAACCAAACACACAATTTTTTTTTTAATATACGGCTACTTCCTATTTTTGGTAGGATTTAATAGCAATATTTTTATCTGTGAAATTTCATAAGACTGTCAGGTTGACCGACCTACCACTAGATTTTTTTTACACTATGCAGGCTAATTTTATAGCAAAATTACTTGTGTTACCTCTTTGGTGGTGCAATTGAAAAAAAAACCAAAACAATGCAATAAAGGATTTTCATACATTTTTTCTGCACTAGAGCAGTAAAGTCCCGCTTTGTGCTGGGTATTTAGTGCAGTTATGATGAAATGATGGAAGAAAAAATAAATTATTACATTGTTATCCTTTTCTTCTACCCTAGGTAAAGGTCCTAGTTTAGTCATCTGCCTGTCTGTGACAGAGATGTTTGTTTTAAACCGTAATAGATATACCCTTACAATTTTTACAACTCTTTGTGTGTATGGTACCGTAGCAGTTAAACCAACCAATAATATAAAATAAAATGAAAAAAAAACAGGGGTTTCAACGCAAGTTTTTTTTTTACGTGTTTTGATCAATTTTAGTGGCAATTGGCACATACTTAAATTTTTCAGTGTTATTTACCATGGCTGCTATATCAAAACAATCAAAATCAAAAATTTAAGTTGATTTCCGCAATTAAATTTATGGATTTGAGTTTCTAGTGAAACATTTCTTTTTTGGTACGATAGTGTAATGTGGTATGAAACCCTATGTTCGACTCACACTTTGTCTATCTTTTACTAAGTATCACATTATTTTTAGCGTAATAATGATTTCAGCCTGTTTGTTTACACAACTTTCTATAATCTGTTTATATATCTTTGCATTTAAATGATGGCCTTGGAGACACTCCTAATTAATACGACCGCCTATCATCTGCTTTGTCCATCTTTATAATTAATCTTATTTTTCTGTTTTGTGGTGTCCAATTAAAAATATTTATTTTCTGCAGTTAGAGTTTATGAATCTGATAAACTGAATTAAATAACAAAACTTTTATTTTCTGCTTCTTAATACATAAAACATACAAAATACATTTCCCGAAAGAAGATAAATCGGATCACATTGTTATCACATCAATAACTAGTTGCGTCAAACTTTACATATTGAAGAAAACACAAACAAAACTCGGATCATCTGGAAAAACTTGGAATCATAATCCACTTACTTGGCTCTGAGAGAAAGCTGCCTGTCATTTGGGCACACAAACTTATTGGCTTTGCTTTGTATATTCATCGCGATTTAAAAATACATAAAAAAAAAACAATTTGTTTACGCAGCGCGGGAAAGTCGCGCGTTCCCGCCTGTTTACGCGACCCAACTGTTGCTTCTCGCGTGGCGGAGGCTAATAATCGATATTTTAACAACGCTGAAAACTGTAACATATGTCGACTGGACCTTTTATTGGGTGTAAGTATCATGTTAACTGTAATAATACGTGTCTGGCCCAACGTTTGTGCTGCGAGGACCTTTTGCGCTCATTTGCATCTGAAAACGGTTTAGTTTAGGTATTGTTTTAGAGTTTGAAGCTTCTTAAAATGTTAATTTGATTCTAGTTAGTGACACGAAAGTTGAAATATACTTAAATAATGTACTTAATTTTATTGATGGTAATGGTGTTAAACTGTTATTCATTTAGATTTGTTAATACTGATATTTAATTTTATTTGACGACCAGATGGCCTAGTGGTTGGAGAACCGGACTACGAAGCTTGAGGTCCCGGTTTCTTTTCCCGTGTCGGGGCAGATATTTGTATGAAAAATACGAATGTTTGTTCTTGGGTCTTGGGTGTTTACTATGTATTTAAGTATTTATCTACCTATATTATTATATTTATCCGTTGCTTAGTACCCATAACACAAGCTTTGCTAAGCTTACTTTGGGACTAGGTCAATTGATGTGAATTGTCCCGAGATATTTATTTTATTTTTTATTTCTTTCTCAAATTGGGAGTAGGTATTTTTTATCCGACTTGCAAAATTTGACACGAATAGTTTTATCTATGCTAATCTAGCTTGGTGATTAATTTTAACAAAATCTATTACCCAATATTTCATAGATTCCAATTTTACTTCATTATAATTACAACTCATACATAATATACATACCTAAGTAGTTGTGTTGTTGAAAATTTATCCTAAATCGCGATGTAAGTAAAGTCAAAACATTCCAATTCTACAGCGACATAATATTACAGAGGGAACTTTAAGTATGCCAGTAAATGTAGATAGTAGGTGTATAAAAAATATAAATAGCTCATTATAAGAAAAAAAGTCTATATTGGCAGGACAATCCTTATTTCGACGTAATTGTCACGTTACCGGTAGATTTATCCAGTTTTCCGCAGACCGCACCTCTTGGGCATAGTAAGAGATAGTTACCCAACACGTAACTCTTAATTTTATTTCTTACATAGCTAAGACACTTTGAAAATCGTAAACAAGACTGTATATTGTCAAAACTAACACAATACAATACATACAATGACTCACCTTACAATACTGACACTATCTGGCGATATTCCACCTGTCATTAAACCCTCATTAAGTTCGTTAAAACTTATTTGAACCTTGAACAATGCCATCTAATGTCACGATAGTATTATATATGTATTAATGACTAACTGTTACTTGCGACTCCGTCCGCGCAGAATTCGTTTACGCTATCTCGCGAGAAATATGCAATTTTCCGCAATAAAAATCCTATTCCATGGGCCTTCTCCGTGATTCAAAGTACTATATACCGAATTTCAACTAAATTGGTTTTGGTTTAGACGTGATGAAGTAACAAACAAACATACTTACAAACTTTTGCATAAATAATATTAATGGGATTAAAGCACTAAGAATATTAGAGACAATATTAAATGTAAGCTAACACTATCAAAATGCCCCATCTTTACGTTGTATCCATAGACGAAATATAAACATTACTATATTTGGTCTATGGTAGTATCTCTTAGTAGTATGAGTCTGTCTGTGTGCATCTTTCTTATATCAGCTCGCTCATACTGGAATAAAGAGTACTACATAATAACAGTGACATCAACCGCCAAAAATCCGCTCAAATTTTTTTTTGTTATTTTTAAATTAACCTGATAACGAGTTATTAACAAAATTGTAACCATCGTTATTGCGCGCACTATCAGCGGCGCCTCCCTAGGCTCCCTACCACTCGGTAAAATGTGTTGGTGTTTGACGTTTCAGTAATGATGGCGCATTTGCGAAAGGTGGATACATTTCTGTGAAATATTCGAACGTTTATCTTTATGCGGTGCTGTGAAGTGATAACAAGGTGATTCCGATGCCGTACCACAGACGCTTTTCCGCCAAAATGCCGGAATTCGACGACGAAGTCACTGTGGTCGACGTTTACGACCTGGCATCAGACATTGGGAAGGAATGCGAAATTATAATAGAGAAATACGGGGCTGACGCAGTGACAGCTTTGTTGCCGAAGGTGATTAATGCCCTAGAGTTGCTGGAGAACTTGGCTGTTCGTAACGAGAAGGAGAATCAAGCGCTACAGGAGCTAACAGCGAAGATTTCTCAGCTGGAAAACGACAAGATCGAGAAGGCTGAATACAGACAACGCTTCGAAAAGGTAGGTGTTAGAGGTCACTGATATTGGTGATCGAATTATTCGTGCAGTCAGTAGCGCGCTCGGACGGCAGTAGTTTCGACACCTGCATAAGGTGCAGTTGCAAAATTGCTATAAGTATGAAAATGGAAGGCGGTGGAAGAGTGTTGCGCGACATTGACATCACAGTTCGGTGGCGCGCGTCTTGAAGTTAATTGCCTTTAATTTGGCATAATTATTAGTATTTTCAACTAAACTTCAGTGCAAACTAGCTTCGCTATCTTGAATGCCAGTTTATGCTAATCCAAGGCTTGTTTTTGTTCTGTGTTTACTTAATTGTTTTTGTTTGAACAAGTACCACTTGGATATTTATTCTTAAAGTAGTCTTCAGTTCTACTTTGCTGGCTATTGCAATTCTAATTTAGAAAGGTAATGTTGATCTCCAGTCATATGATTAGTTGTGTATTGTGTAATCTATAACTTTCACTTTATGTATTATCAATAATAGTCACTACAGACACTGGTGTGGTTAATCTAAAAAAATTAAATAAAATGGGTTTGTTAGTTTAAAAAAAATTTTTTTTTTCAACTATGTTGTTCCACTGCAGAGCAGACCAAAAGCCTTTTTACCTTTATGACTCCTAACCTGGAGCAAGCCAGGCCAGTATTTTTTATATATTACTAAAAAACAAAATATTTATTTTGGTACTGGCAATCAGAAAATTGCTAATTTTAAAGTGTTAATTTTATTATGTGAATATTGCTAATTTTAAAATTAGAATGTTTAAAACATACACATAAAAACAGTAGAATTTTGTTTATCCATCATTCAACAAACAACTTTTTTGGGTATTTTTGAGTAATAGTACTTATTTAGGTGGATTGATTTGAATGCTCAGTTCAAAACTTGGAGGCCTTTTATATGGGCCAATCAACTTTTTTTACGAACACTAATCTGCAAACATATAACATAACATAACATGCCATCCTACGTAAGTTCAACCTATTAAACCATGAAATATCTTGTTGGAAGTACAATTTTTTGGTAACGCAGAAGACACCCAAAGTGTCGGTAAAATAGTTGATTGGCTAACATACACTTATTTTTATGTCACAAATGAACTTGCCATATTTTTTGCATTTACCAGTTTCATTTTGCCCTTGAATATTAATTAATTCAACATTCAACAAACAATGTGATATGTGACATAAAAATCAAATGTCATTTTTATTTTGTTGTATATAGTTTTTACATGAAAATGTTCAGGTATTTTACCTTACATATTTACTTAACAAATATTTTTTTTTTACTGAAGTAGTGTTCCCAGCACTCCCCTAAAGAGGCTTCACATGTTAAAAACACTGATCTATATAATATGTTGTTTTATCCCAGGCCCACCATATAAGCTAGGTTTGGCTTGGAATGGACTAGTCCATTGGTGGCAATTAATTGTCCCATAATGTTTATTTTTTAGGGATGGGCCGAAAGTCGTTTTACATTTGGTTTAACCGAATTTCGGCAGCTTGAGCCAAACTTCGGCATTCGGCCGAAATTCGGTTAAAATGCCGAACATTCGGCACTTGAAAAAAATAACCTACTTGTACTATTTTGATTGAAATTAAAAGATAGCATATCTGTCACATCAGTAAAATATGCAACAAAAATTCAATTAACCTAGTAGGTAACTATTCTTTTATTAAAAATCTTGATTACATATTCATAAAATGAATAAAAAATTGTTTTTGGTTCACAATTTTCACAAACTAAACATTGAGGAACATTAAATGTTTTTAATCATTAAAGGATATTTCCAACAATCAAATTTTACAATCTATGTACTCATATTGACGAAATTGACGAAAAAGTTCATTATCAAGTAGTTCATATCAATGAACTGAGCCATCTGCGGAAGTTAACGGATATAAAAACATGGTGTATAAAGTTAATACCCAACTGTCAAGACTATATAACTATGCTTAACATTGCAGTTAACCAAATGTTTTAATAAGATTGGGCTTTGGCGATAAGATAACTTTTAGTGTATCTATTGAATTATTTCCTTGTTGATGTTATTGTTGAATTTTGTTCTACTTATATTGAAGCCTTATCGTTAGCTTAGCTTTAAGTGTTATTTATTATCTATTTGCCATAACAATAGTATTTTATTTTGTTAGATAAAATTCTAGCCTACAATTTAAGTAATAATAATCATGCACAGAAATTAAACTATTGCTATGTCGTATAGGAATTAAGTCAAGAACCACCACTTAAGTCATACACAATTCACATTTTTGAGCTAATAATGCATGGCTGCAATTCCCATGTGGATAAATATAGGTCCAAAATTGGTTAACACATTTTGTTGATGTAGTTTTACCGAGAATTTGTATGCATTTTGGTACACCTATGCCTATACATAGGTATACATAGTTTATTTCGTCCGTAAAGGATTGTAGATAGGACAAGATACATTTTTATTTATTTTGTGAATTATTTGTTTTTTTATTTGACTAGTTTTTTTATAGAAGCTTGAGATGTACTTTTTTTTACTTCTATTGTTGTAGTTTCTAATTCATGTCATACAAAATGTAATGAAGCATGTTATAAATAATTAATTTATTCGGGCATTGCTTGCGGACATCCATAATATCAATTAATAACAAACTTTTTTACCTTGTAGTTGGCTATATTTTGAGAATGAACTTCTAAGTTTTTGTGATAGTTAGTTCATAGGAGGATGGGTGGGTTTTTGCATAAAAGCACATGTGTAGCTTAGTAGTAGCTATTTTGAACGTGTAGTTGCGGCGTAGCATTTAAAAGATTGTAGTAGTTTGTTACTTAAAAGTAACAATATGTTAAAGCACATCTATGTGCTCTAAAGACACAATAGGTCCACTACTCAATAGAATGATTGCTTTGAATGACATCCTGGTCATGTGGTCATTTTAGTGTAGACAATCGTATTCTAGCGTCAAGCACTGGTTGGCACAATTCAATTTTTACTCCTAACTAAACCATGACAGTAACTTTTAAACATGCATGTTTAAGGCCGTCTTGCAGGAAAAAAATAATCTAGATTTAGTAGTTAATCCAGGCTTAAGCTTGACAGTTCCATACAATTTGACACTACTAAACTTAGCTCAACGCTAACTCGAGATTTATGTGTTTACTGCAAGTGGGCCTAAGAGTTAGGTACTTACTAGGTTTTTATTTCAATACTAGCTGTAGCCCTTGTTGTTGTTGTTGTTGTTGTGGGAACTATGGCCCAAGCCGTCTTGTTCTGAGAGGAGGCCTGTGCCCGGTGGGACGTATATAGGCTGGGATGGACTATCTGTTGCCCGCGACTCCGTCCCTGTAGAAGTATGAAAAATTGTTTACGTATTATTCTCAGACCTACCGAATATACACAAAATTTCATGAAAAATCGGTCAAGCCGTTTTGGGGGAGTTTGGTCACAAACACTGTGACACAAGAGTTTTATATAGAAGATAGAAAGAGACTGTATAATGTGACCATTAACTGTTTTCATATTTTACATAGTCTTCAGTAACATGCTCAATTGCGCACTTCCAGGGATCGCACTTGAGGTTTTATTGCCTAAAACCCTTGGAATCACAATCGTTTTAACCACTTTCTGTCACACGGTGTAGGATGATGATAAAAAAAGATGGTAATTCAATCACGAGCGTCCAGCCGTTAGACAATACGGCTACAGATTCAGAAATGAGGATCGAAATTATTGTTTCAGCCGATTAAATATTCGATTGATTTATAGGAATTAACTACATCAAACCCTCCTCCAATGATAGCATCCAAAAATAATTTATTGTGCAAATTAGTCCAGAACTTCAATTGTATTGTATTATCAAATAAACAAATATTACGGGACAATTGACACCAATTAATTGACCTAGTCCCAAACTAAGCAAAGCTTGTAGGTACTATGGGTACTAACTAGGTAATATTATAATTTATAATACAATTTTTTTCCATTAATCAATAAATTTACTGAGTCGATACAACTATTTCTCAAAAAGTTGTCCATTTTCAGTTGCCCACTTATAAAAAAAAAAAAATCCTGACGCTATTTCAACACAAAAAATAAGTAATATTGTGTTTAAATATATACAAAACCTTATGGTAAAGGTGGTAAAAAGTCAGATAAGTAATCTTTGTTGTTGGATCCAACAGAAAGTTTCGATGTAGTTACAAAATTACGATTTTTTTCCTCACAAGATTTCGTGCCTTTTTTCTGACGTCAAGAAATTTTGAATGTTGCGATCTCGAATTTTTGATCTCGTCCTTAGGTTAATAATTTCTTGACAATTTCATGACGGGACAACTTTTTGAGAAATACTCATACCTATGTAAGTCTGTTATTGTTAGGCGAATTGTAGGTATGGGCGAAGCTGGCTTAGGAATATTTTTTGCGTCTCATCTTGAGGAACTTCAACATAGGCTAACAATAATAACATCAGCGTCAGCGGCCGTTTCATATATTTTAATTTCTGTATTTCTTTTTCTTCTTTTTTTTTGTTTTTTTTTTCGTGTTTGCTGTTTTGTGTTTTTTAGTTTTGTTGTATTTGTGTGTCTTTGTGAATGTGAATAAATGTCTTCTATTCTATTCTATTCTATATACCTAACAATTACGTCGTCAAATCACGACGCGAAAAATCAGTAAAAATCGTTGTTTAGCGTATTAGCGTGAGAGGCATTCTCGTGTATAGGGAGGAGAAGGAGAGAGAGTAGCTGGGGGTGGGGCGGCTTTTGTCGTCATCTCGGGCGTTAAAAGGCCCCGTGAACTCATCACTCTATAATGAATAAATTGACTCCTATTTCTCAGAAATCGGCTACCTAATAATATAATAGAGACTGTCAACTATTCAGCTCTGTGATATATTACGTCATAACAACAATTATGTCGTCACATGAGTTTCCTTTCTACGTGTAAATAATGTTTCTACAACCAGTTTTCATATTACCGAAACAGTCAAGGTCGTCTACGAGCAAGAGTAATTCATCTTACGAGTTTTTAATAGTTAAACATTTTCTCACTTCACGTAGAAAAATTTGCAATTTAAAACATCACATGATTTTATCTGTCTCTAGTGTATTGCGAGGCACGGTACTTTACTTATCAAGTTTCGTTTCGGGCACGATATATTCTACATGGCAATGAGAGCAGAGCATTGCAGTCCCGACAGTTTAATGAAACAGTTGTTTCATTCATTGGTTTGTTTATGTGTTATGTGAAGGTTAATTTATTCTTTTTTGATGTTTGCATATATATATATATTTTTAATTACAATTGTATGGTTGTTTACGTAAGGCAAGTTCCTCGCTCATTACACAATGTCAACATCGCCAAAAATGTTGATAAACGTAATAAATAATTACTAATTTAAAGAAAGAAAGAAATCATTTGTTGTCACAAAAAAAAAATTGTATGTTTTCGGTGGTAGTCTTTTAAAATAGTTAATATATACAGGCGTCTGCGGAAGTCATGTACCTCATTGAAATAGAATGACCTTGACCGAAACCAGTATATACCAAGACGCTTACTCGTGCGAAATAATTGCGTATGTGCGACAAATATACGTTTATTTTCATGCATAAACCTCCAAATGAAACAGACCAAAAGATTTAAATAAAAAGTCGCCAATCCTGTAATTCTTTTAGACTTACTGCAAAGGAAAAAATATTACTACAATCAGCTTCATAAGTACCTACCGAAATCTACGAGAATAAAATAAAAAATATAGATTTTCCAATGTTGGATGCTAAGTTCTCAGAGCTGCTAAGATTTTGTCTGCGGGAGGACATCTCGGGATAGTAGCCGCATAAGACGATGTTGCCAAATATAACTTGCCATTTCCCTGCACTGCAGTTATTTAAAAAGTTGTTTTCACGGCTTTTGGTTGTTTGAGAGAAGCCTTAAACTTGGGCTAGAGCCAGGCAGTATATATAATAATATATGTCATGTGATAGAATGTATCTAAGGTGCTAAAGGACACTTTGGTGTCCATAATTTACACATATCACGGAAGGTTTCCTAATGCGTCTAAAACGAAAACACCAAAAGATATTGCCAGCCATAAGAAGCGGTTCACATAAATGAATTCGGTAGAGTGGTCGAGAATTCCCAGTCAAGATGGACTACATTCACTCATGAGTTCGTTTCTGGGCACTGACGTCCACAAGAAATAGTTAACACTAATACGGCGTCTGCTTCTTATTTATTCATGCAATGCATAATATATCAACTTTTATGCTTATTTTTGGCATTTCCAGTTTTAATTTAGCGATTTAAGAAAATAAGTTTTAGATCGTTCTTTGACTTCGGCTCACGTAAACCTAAACTAAACATTACCGATGTTCAAGCAGATGATAATCTGACGTTTACTTCGGCTATAACATGTTCCGAGAATAAGGGTGTTTTTCCACCAGAGATGTGCTACGCTACATAGCATAGCACTGGTGGAAAGGGAAACGAGTTCAACTAAGCTATTTTTTTTATATGGAAAGATGAGTGTTGTGGATGCGTGCTATGGATGCGCTACTCGAGCTGCGCATCTTTCTCGCACAGCTCCCCGCGGCTGCGCATCTTCCTCGAACGGCTACATAGCTTAGCATTAGTGGAAATGGTCACATAGTTTCGTAACGTAGCTTTCACATCCTCTCATCGCAGCATAGCTGCATAGCACGTCTCTGGTGGAAAGGCACCCTAAAGGTGACTGTTCCACGTAAATAATGCAAATTATTGTACCTAACACGGTAGGTGGGTAGGTTTAGTATAGACCATAACATGAAATATCAAGTTTAAAAATAGTCTAAAAGGGCAATGTCACGAATTAGGTTCTAACTTCGCGTGATATTTGTAACTTACGATATTTTATGCTGATTAGACTAACCCATTTTTTTTTCAACTCTGATATTCCCAAATTAATTTAAAAATACCAATTTACCTGTCTGATATAGGTACCTGAAAAAATAAGAAAAAGAAAACTTAACTTACTTTACTTTTTTGGGATAACTTCGTCTTTTTACGTCTCTTTTCTCTTGTTTACTGATATTTTCTTGTCAAATAGCATAAATCAAAAAGTCATAATGATAGATAGATAAAAAACTTTATTCACAAACATGCCATGACAACAGGGATGTTATAACATTTCGGATCTGGATATGGATACGGATATATGTCAAACATAATACCGGTTTCGGTTACGGTTACGGCTGGTAAATTATTACGGATTATCCGATAGTTTCGGTTTCGGTTACGGATATTAGATTTTTAAGGAAGTGTAAAAGTAAAATACAAATAGGAATAAATAAAAATACAATAAAAAATACAAAAAAAACAACTTAAACCTATACCTACAAACTAAGGCTTAAACACCTACTCGTATAATTTTATTGTATTTTTATTTATTTTCGTTTGTACAATAAAGAGTGCTTTCTAATAGGAATATAGATGGACTTTATTTTTTTTATAATAGTTACGATTCGTAAATACTTAGCAATAGAAAAATAATAAACAATAGATGCAGAAGACGCGCGCGACTGTTCTGTCGGCTCGGCGGGGCAAAAATAAAATATGTCACAAATAGAACTCCTATCCGAAACTATCCGAAATTTTTATATCGGATTCGTTTTACGGTTACGGATAGTTTTTTTTATTTCGGATATCGGATATTTTCGGTTACGGATACGGAGCTCCATAAAATAAATAAAAAGTCAAGGTAGTTTTGAAGGACGGTTAAAAAAATTTATTAATAATTTGTGGGTAGTTTTGTTTTGTTTCATAAAACGTATGTGGGTACTTGGGGATACAGTGACAAGTTAAAACGGTGGTTGTGGTTCGTTAGTCTAACAACTGGTAGCATGGTGTACGGTTGTGTCACTCTGAAGATGAGCTCTGTTTGAGTTCGAAACGCGTCAGTGTAGTGTGGTGGTGGTGATAGATGGGTTTGTGTGATTTGTGTGTGTTCTTACAGTGTGGAGGTGGAGGAACTGCATGAACACGCATATTTTGCATAAGCTTTGCTATCGTAAGGTCGCGGGTGAGCAAGGAAATTATTTTAGTTCATTGATATGGACCTCCGCAAAGTAACGCCTGATTCAATAAAATATAATTTAAGGTTTAAATAACAAACATAACAGATATTCTTTGAGTACATGTACCTAATGCAAACAAAAACAAAGATTTCCGCGGCATGGTTGTCAAATAGAACCGACGATACCGGGTATTAAGCATTGACCTGAAGCTTCTGGCAATCCAATAAATATGTTTTAAACCTTTGCTTAAACATCTGCCTTGAACGAACAATAATAATAAATTTGCATCATTACAAAGTGCACAACCACAATCAAGAGCCTGATGCACTACGAGAAATGGTTAGTTTTGTGTTAATATATATGCAGGAACTAAGGCGAGGTCGACGGGCGGACCTCCTATTTCTGCGTTGCTTGGGCGCCTCGCGCCTGGATATCATACTAACCTAAACCTAACCTAACCTAATGTACCTAACGTGATCTAACCTAACCTAATATGTTGTTCATTTATAACAAATAATCAATAGCCCAAACAATAATATGCATAATGTGTATTAGTCTAATACAATTAGTCCAACTGAAATTATTCTAATAGCTTAATATGCCAAAAAAGTAGTAGGCCAAAGTATTACTATGCGACAGTACTATTATGCAGTGGCGTGCCTAGGGTATCAGGCTATGGCATGCCGAGATTCACACAAATGCACATAAACATAAATAAAGTGAAAGTTACCAATTATCATCATGCATCATAAATTGCAGCCATTTATGCTCGCTCTTATGAGATTATTAGTCAGGTAAACGTAAACAGATTAACCCACCTGCTTAGTAATAAATTATTGGAAAAAATTAGGTCAATACCATTAAGGCAAGTCCTTGACCGATATTTAGGTATATATTCACCTTGTGCATTGATAATGCTATCATTGCACCGGGGTCTTGTTATCATTTCACTTTATTGCCAACTAGTTTTTGCCCGCGACTTCATCCGCGTGGAATTCGGTTATTGCGCGCTGTTCCCTCGGGAACTGTGCATTTTCCGGGATAAAAAGTAGCCTATGTCACTCTCTGGCCCATAAAGTATATCTATGCCAAAAATCACGTCGATCCGTCGCTCCGTTTCGACGTGAAAGACGGACAAACATACAAACACACTTTCGCATTTATAATATTAGTATGGATTTGCCATTCAAAATAGTGTTTGTTTTAGGAAATTGAAGCGATCGAGGAGCAGTGGAGGACGGAGTCCGCTGACCTGGTGACTGCTGTTTCTAGACTCCAGGACGAGAATAAGAGGTTGAGGCGAACTATCAATGCACCTGGTGACGGTGAGTTAAATAGAATAATGTATAGATATCGTCATGATCTCCGGACTAATATTACATTGCTTCGCTCAGGCCACGACAGGTCACTTATACTTTTTGTAGGAAAACGACTGATGTATATAATTTTCATATATGTATGTGTGAAGTGAAGTGTATTAATTAAATACTCGTAGGTAACACAGATATACTTTCATACACTCATTCAATCCATTCGTTTTTTAGTATAAATTGTATAAATTTAAGTATAGGTAATATTATACCTTTTTTTTCGTTTTTGTTTCGTTTATTACTATATAAAAATCGTTTATGTAACATTATTGGCACGATTTTTTTAAGAATAGAAGAGCGAGACCTGATGCAGGTATGTTATACCTACTAGGAGGGCTCAAACAACATGTTATCTACTGATATATCATTACCCAATAAACGATTATTATTATTATTCGTGCCATTATGGCACTGCCATCTCTTGTGAATTGACCTGTACCCCCCGGTCAGCAGTTCTGTTCTGATGTTACAGTAATGATACTTAATACACTTTCCGTGCCAGCCGACTACCAACCACGGAACAAGAAAAACATGTGGGAGTTTACAAATCCCAATATTGCTGTTGCCGGAAGTGAATACTGCTGCAACGGTTGATACACCCTGAAATCTTGATGAATCTTGGTCGTAGCTTCTGTTTCTCTCAGCTCCATCCTCAATATTTAATGCGTATCACCCACCAATCGGCATTGTCACTTATTATGAACTACTAGTTGTTGCCCGAGACTGTCTGCGAAGTCTTGATTTACCGCTATCCCGAGGGAACTGTACTACTTTACGGTAAAACTTTTCTATCCTTTACAGGGTCACAAACTATCAATATCCCAAATTTTATTACAATCGGTTCATCGGTTTATGCGTGAAAAGGTAACAGTAAGTTACTTTTTATAATATTAGTAACGGATTCAAAGGATAGGCCGTTGATAGGTACGTACGTAGAGATATTGCGTCTGCCGCTGACATCTGTCACTACAGCGGATATAGCGAATAACAACCAGTGGCGTGGCGCGAATTTCGGTAAACAACCCGGAGCAAATAAACACCCTACCTTAAGCGGCGAGTGAAAAAAGGCCGAATGAAAAGTGGTGCGAAAATTTAGACAACTTAGCGAGAATGGCGTGGTTACGGCATGCTCGTTAATTCGGTGGTGGTGGTTACCTCTTGTACCATATTTCAAGCGAAATAAAGTTATTTGTATTTGTATTTGTACGGAGCCACGCCTCTGATAACAAGTAAAGCTAGCTTTCTTATTAAGTCGACATTGATCATGAAATCCGGCCATTATATGGAAGGACTCACGATACTGCTGGCGGCTACGAGTTGCTGGCACGCTACTACTATGAAATACAAAAATCGAAGTTTGTATCGTACCATCCCTCTCACTCTCGTATTAAAAAATATTAGCGTCAACGGGACGGTAAGATACGAAGTTCGAATTTTGCACATCGTAGTATAGAGCCAGGTCTTGTGGCAATAAAAAAAGCTTTTAGCTCGGACTTGCCGCTAAATCGCTTCTTTACGTAAGTAGATACCAGGTAAAAGTGACCGATAATCAAGATCGGATATCATAGCTGTAGCCGTGTGTGAGGCAGCTACATACAAGTAATTACTACACTACACAGCACTTTTTTTAACGGTATTTGGTTCTTTTTTGAGCGAGAAACCAATTACCCGCCCGTCACTTTCTCGTTGAGGCACTCAGGAGTGCCTTTGGCAATAACATTACCTTCCTCAAACACCACCTGAGTTTGCCAATCTAGCCTAAAATGCCTCAAACTGAAACAAGCCTTACCATCGAGAGTGAAAGTCGGCGTTTACTTGTACAAGTTTAGCCTTGTGACAAGTTTGCCCTAAGCCCACTCCGCGGAACAGACTATGCGTACATTATGCTAATTATTACTAAATTAAATTAAATTTATGATGCTATCATAGAACGCTATTACCGAAAATTACTTAATGATGTGTTGGTAATTTTAATATGATGATTTAAACTATTTAGGCCTCAAATTATGTATTATATTATAATAAACCTACCTAAATGTTATTTTTTTTGTACCCATAAGTACCTACCAATAATTCGAGAGTCACTGGTCTGTTGCCGGCCTTTATAGATAGTATAAACCTTTTCCTTGAAAGCCTCGAGTCATAATTTTACAATTTGAAACACATTTTGAAATTGTGTATGAATATTATGCTAAAACTTCGTCATCCCAGCCTATATACGTCCCACTGCTGGGCACAGGCCTCCTCTCAGAATGAGAGGGCTTATACTAAAACTTAAAAGACAGATTTTGGTGTCATGGTTAAGGGGTCTCAACCGCTAAATCGAGAGCCTTGAGACTTTGCACAGCTGTTTTCCATACAAAATGGAGACCACAATGTAAATCTTGGAAATTCCCATGAAAATCTACTAAAGTCCCGGAATATTGATGCAACTTGATGTATAGTTTTCGCAAGCGAAGCCTAGTAAAACAATTTTCATTTCATTCAATATGGCTCGCGTCCCTGAGAACCCAGAAATTAAATTGCCTAGCATCCGTGTCAATCTAGAAGGAGCGACAGAATGAAGAAGTGTAAAATGTCGAGTTCGGTCGGGGCGTTGCGTAAACCGGCTCCAATAATTTCGGAGGTTTCCTTTTCCCAGACAGTTCGCAGACAATGATACATGTATATTGAGACTCATCTTTTATTAAGTACCTATGAAAAGTATCGTGCATGCATGCTACCCAAGTAGTGAACGTGTGAAGTTTTAGTCGATGTAATCTTGCTCTAAGACTACGTAACATGTCAATGGCTTCCCACGTTTTAAGCGATGTTTAGCGAAGTTTCGTACTACTATTACTGTTATTTGTAAACTATTGTATAATGTTTGATCTTATTTTATTTTCAAGCGTGATTTCGTAGCGTATTTCTTTTTCTGCAAGTGGACATTATCGATTACTAAGCCGACGGAATAGTACCTACCCGTATCACAAGTCATAACGCGGCGTGCTGGCCGCGGCCAGTACGCCTAGCTTGTTCAACTTGTACTTTTCTGCGTCCATCAAATTTTTTGTACCTACAGTCACAACACTGAATTCTTGAGTCTCTTATTATACACTGTACGTAACTTGGTCGTGTTATGCTAATCGGATATATTAATTAATATATTAACGTTTGGAATAAAGTTCAGATCTGTTAACCTTTAATATATTCCTAATTATAACTAGTCCGCCAGTTAGATTTTCCAAAAAATATCGGACACGTATATTTTCTTTTGTTAATAAACAAGAAATATGAAGATACAGACAGTTAAAGTTCCACGTATCCTCACTGAGCGAATTTATTAGGTGGGTGGATCAACTATTTCTTGTTGTTATTCTGTCCCGTCAGCGAGGGGGCAAAAGTAGTACAGTTTAATAGAAGAAATGTTGTATCACATTATACTAACATGCTTATTAGATGACCAATTATAGAAGGGGCTTAAAACAACCACAAAAATGCATGTTTGGCAAATTTTAATCCTATAAACTTACGGCTTAAAGAGTGACTCGAGACCGTAACTATATAGCAATGAGTGACAAGAAGAAGTTGATCGACCCAGGTACACTTTTTACTATGGACTGACGTCACGGTCCCCCCACTCTCGAACTTGGACGCGCTTCATCCATCATGCATGGCGAAATAAAAAATACGTTGATATGGACCTCCGCAAAGTAACGCCTGATTCAATAAATTATTTAAAAAATACATGTCCAATATGTTCTGATAATCTAACTGACAAACTAAATAGAATATCTTTGTTTTACCCAGGAATCTAATATCAATCAGGAATGTAATGTCTCCGAATGCAAATGCTAATATCTAAATAATTTGCTCATTTCTAGGCACGAGCGCACCACCATCTCCAGCCAGAGAACATGATCAGGAAGTACTTTCCCGACTTAGCAGCACCGCGGAGAAGCAGCGAGCGACCCTTCGCCATCAGGAGTCGCAGTTGCAGGAGAAACAACAGCTGATTGAGAGCGTAAGTCTTCCTTAGCTGTCGGTTGACCCGTGACGTAACTATTAGGGCCTCCGGTAACTCGCGCAGACGTGCTTGTTCCATGCCTTCTAGTAAAGCAGCGCTAGCATCGCTGTGTGAGGCAGGTGAGCTGCCCTATAGATGACATGAAACAGCACCGTGTGGGAGTCCGCTCCGTGCACCCGAGAGAATTAGCGGAGGCCCTTACACCATGGTTATAAGATTTGAGCAGCTGCTGGCGAAAGCGATATTCTTCTCGAAGATGCCTTTATTGGGGTGAGACGTACTGTAATCCCTCGTGAAAACCCTGTATCTAAACCCCTTAATAAACTAATCTGACAAGCTTTAAATTCGCCAGCATAATTTGCAAAAGTTATACTCGATGATCAGCTTGATTTTGAGACGGTAATTTTGAGCTACTATGGTATGGTATTGTATTTGATATTTTGCAAATTATGCTGTATACACTCGTTTGAAAAAAGCGTGTCTTTACTTTTTGTGTTCATAGTCGGATTGATAGCTTTATTGGTTGGTATGGATAGATAACGTTAATGTTGTATTTCTCTAATCTGTAGACAAATGTAGGTAGGTTATTTCATTATATACTGGGTTTTACCTTAGCAAAATTAGAGTATCATGTATCAAATTATAAAGAATTTAGAAAAATAATGTGGAAATCACATTACCAAAAATTATAATTATCGGAACCGGGGATAAATAAAGCGTTTCTATTGAAAAAAAATAATCTCGCAAAACATCCTCACACGTCTCTCGTGGAAATGCAGCCTTAAAAGTGGTTAAAATCCTACACGCACTTAAAAATACTTTTGTATTCAGATATTTTTCAGGAATTAGTAACTACGAATTTAGAGTACGAACCACGAGAAACTACCAAATGTAATGTATTGTGTATGTAATGTAATGTAGTGTAATGTGGCCGTGAAGCACCGTTATATGGCCAAGGAAATGTAATAGGTAGGTAGACCAGGTATGAGCGGGATGGACATAGGCTCTATTACATACTTTTATAATGTCAAATTCATTAGTCTCGGGACACCTACATTATCGAGCTTTACGACACCTTCAAGTTATTTCGGGCTACAGATCACCATTAACCTCCATTGGTATATATATAGGTTTAGGGTCTCACTTGATTGCCCGAGGCGTGTGCTCGTATGAGGTGTAAAGACGTCATTGTCGTTTGGAATCACTTGGGTAATGTGTTGGTTGGTACTAAAACCGCGTTTAGATTTTATTTAAATGATACTTAAATCAGTAATTTTAGCGTGTCTGTACGAAAATCCCACTTCCCACTAATATAATAAATGCGAAATTTTGTAAGTCTGTTTGTTTGTTTGTTACTTCATCATGTCTAAACCGCTGAACCGATTTAGATGAAATTCGATATACAGACAGTTTGAGTCCCGGGGAAGGACATAAGATAGTTTTTATCCCGGAAAATTGAGTAGTTCCCGCGGGATAGTGAAAACCGAATTCTACGCGGAGGGAGTCGCGGGTAAAGGCTAGTACAATATAAAAAAATAAATTTTGCTGTATTAAGCCGGCAGTTCGATATTCAGGCAAGTTAGCGGCTGGCGTTTGGAGTAGGTCGGGTGGTAGGATACAGTCAAGTGCAAAAATATTTATCTATTCCAACCACTAAAAGAGTCTGTGGTTACATATTTTTGAACGGTTAGATAAGTGTATATTTTTGCACTCGACAGTAGATTAACCTGACATGTACGACGAAAAAATCCAATATAATTATTTCATGCTTTATGTACTATTTATTTTTGGTGTATAAAAATTGTTGCAGTTTTTCACACTGCTCCGCTTGCTTGTAGATGTCTGATGGATGCTCAACCTTAGCTGGGGGCGTTATCATAGTATTGACAAAGAATCCATTTAAATTATATGTACTATATTGAAAATACAAACTGAAATATAGATGCACAGAAAAACCAGAAAAATAAGACCAGCACTGGGAATCGAACCCAGGTCCTCGGCATTCCGTGCCGTGTGCTATACCTCTACACCACTGGTGGACAACGGTACAGACACGAATTTCCCCTATGCACCACATATCTCAGCTTGTTTGTTTCTTATTTAACCACTTAAGCAGTGACGCTAGCGACATCTATACCGTAGCCCTCATCGAGAAACTTTCGGCACTCCGTTGGAACTAACCGCTCAAGAGCCGGACAAGAGATACCGTTATTCATTTGGTCTTATTTTTCTGGTTTTTCTGTGCATCTATATTTCAGTTTGTATTTTCAATTTAGGTTTTACGTGACGACCGTAAAAGTAAAAATTTGGAATTGAAATAAAAAATACAATAATATTCCAAAAACCAATCTTATATGTAGTTCTGGTACTCTTACATCGGATGATGTTTTGGTATTACGATACAAAATATAACATACAACGGTGTGTCATGGATAGCTATCAGTTGCGTTTGTTTAGCTTGGTATTGTTTTTCTGTGTCAGACCACATGACTCATATAAGTGTCTATATTATTTTGGGCTATTTTTGCAGTGGGATGACATTAGTTTGCCTAGACGGTTCACGTTTGTTTTCCACTGTGGTTAATCATTAAGATATTTAGATCAAATCCGCACTAATATTATAAATACGATAGTAACTCTTGTCTGTCTGTTACGCTGAAACCACTGAAGCGATTTAGATGAAATTACGTACGGAGATAGTTCGAGACCTTGGGCAGGATAGTTTTTGTAGATGTACTGGGTTCTGTTGCGTGCAAGTAATACAGCCATGGCGATGCAAGGAAAACTCAAACTAATTTCTTCATAAGTTATGTTTTTTTGCGACAAAAGCTCATACTTTTTTTCATATGCTACAATGACTATATCACTGTCAACAGACTACTGGAGACTGGAAGTGGGTCAAAACATTTGTAAGAATTGATGCTAACAAATAACGACGAATTGAAGTTAATATAAAGCAAAAAATCTCAGATAAATGTTAGACCGTAAGGAAAATATGTATAAATTTGTTATTGAATATTTATCGAACTATTTATCGTGACATATCTAGTGCGCATCGTAAGATATAAATAGTTTACTTTGTGTGTTTTTCTGTAGTTTGATTAATATCGAAACTTAAGTTGCAGATACATTTTTAGACACGTTAAAATCAATGCGACACGTTTGATAATTACCATGTTTCTGGTCGTAACATAACAAAAAAGAAGGTAAAAGAGATAACAATTCTCCAATCGCCACTAGGGGAACATTAATATGTCATTAATTCTATACCTAAGTATAGACGTAATTGAAATAATTATGACGTAAGTTATAAAAAAACATTGTTTTCCATCAATTGTCATGTTTGTTTTTATCGTTAATCAACTAACGCAAAACAGAAATCTAATCTTTAAAAATCTTATATTACACAATTTTAACATGACGTGAAATCATTGAAAATTTATCTTCCATACTTTAACCTCCTAAGTCAGTAACTTTATAAAGGACTAATTAACACTAAGAATAACGGCCGAATGTACTTTATAAAGTACAAATTGTTCATTGAATAAAGAATTCTAAGAATTTTGAAATAAAATCCAAAATAATATTTTGCATGATTTCTCATTAAATACTACTTCACTTCTTCTTTTCGAAACATTTTGATTGGTAAAGTATCAATAGTTTTTAACTTTGTAGTTTAACTTTAATGAATGATAATTATATGTATATTTTTAAATCTTGTTATGATATTCTGTGTTGTGGATGAATAAAGTCATTTCTATTCTATTCTATTCTAATAACAAAGCAGGTCAACCACGTCTATCTAGGTCTTAAACGCTAAGTTTGTTAAAAAATGTCAGGAGTTAGGAGGCTATACCTAGGTATGGCAGGGGCTCTTGAACATTCTTGAATACTAAGCCTAAGGTTTGTTGCTAACTAAAAAAAATTGGAAAGCTTCGCGCTACTACATGACAAGTACGGGTACAAGACGAGTAAATGATGGGTGCAAGACGGGTACAAGACTGGTACAATACGAGATCAAAAAAAGTACAAGATTAGTACAAGACGGGTACATGACGAGTACATGACGGGTACAGTACGAGTTCAAGGCTAGTACAAGTTTAGTACGAGACGACTAATTAATATAAATTTGGTATAAACTTATTGTTGGTAAAAAGTAGGTGTAGTAAGCCATTTCAAGTTTTAGATATTTTGAAAGTAATCTGTTTTGACATTACGGCATTAGAAACTTGGTATTATGATATTTGGTTGTAGCGAACCGGTAACTATTTTATTTTAGTATTAACCGCTATGAAAATTTGTAGTAAGTAGTTACTAAATACTTATAACATGTACATTGATGATGCCATTACGTATGTGGCTGTCTACTAATGTATCGTAGTGAATTACGTGTCCTGACTCATCTCATGACCTATGTATAGGTACTACTTATAATACTATTTTCGCTCTACCTGCGCAAATACCTAGTATATTTTGCTTATAGTTTCCGAAACATATAGATATTATGTCTGCATTGCGATGTGCAATTTATCGTAATATAACTAATTTCTATAAGCTCACTAACGATGCCGACTGATTTTCGATCTGATTACAATTTAGCCATAATGCGAGAATTAACTTGATTAACTTATCATAATCGAGAAGCTACACTAAAATCAGTACGATTAACATACATAGTGCAATAAGTAGGTACGAAATCAGAATATTGAGCTCACAGCCAATTATATGGAATGAACACGCTAATGTACAAACATGAAAATTAAATTATGTACGTTATTCTCAAGCAACAAAATCCAAAGCTGTTCAGTTTCCCGAATATTATCTGGTTACACAAAGCGATTTGTAGATTAACACAGTGACTCGTAAATTGCCGCAAAAAACAATTATCTTTGCCATACTTTCGTCCAAATAAAAACTTGCGAGCTGAAGAAATCTTCAATGAGAAATAGTTATGACAATTGTGTAATTTTACTTGCCGTTGCTTCGGTTAAAACTTTAGAGGATTTAGATCGCACGGTCATTGGACAAAGGTTGGTTTTTATGTAATCGATTGTCAGATTTGGCGGTATAGTAGTTTGGTAAATTGCCAGTGAGAATGTGTTTAAGGTAGTATTTGAAAGTTGGTTTGGTGTATCAATCGTTAATTGTTGGCCAAGCCGGGGCCAACTGCACGTTATTTTTTCCTCAAATTAGATGGTACAATACTTTTCGCTCAATCTTCTGTTTCCCACATACTGTTTTTTTTATCTTTGTGTTGTTGTCTAGTTTGATTTGACTTCATAAAGAACAGTGAAAAATAGAGGTTTATAATTATTTATTTCATACAAATGTAAATCCGTGTTTAGGCAAGTGACAAAAGTAGGTAATCCGCGGCCCACTCCCCAGCAAATTCAATAAATCTATATTGACAATATCTTATCAATCGACACACTAAACATGTTTTTCGCCCACCCATTTAAACGTCAAGTTCTTATCGTTCTATCTATACCAACCAGTACATATCAATACCTACAGTTACAGTTTATTTTTCCTTTTAAGATCACGTGTGACTCTTAAAACTATTTGTATCGAATAGTTTTGAAAGAGTAGTAAAAATGGCTATTTTGGATACATTGCAGTTGTCGAATCAAGTCGAAAAATTGGCACAAGTCAGTCGTGATCTCCGGCGAAAGCATAAGCAGATACAGAATCAGGTAACCAAAAGGGGCATTTTGTCTTGATCTACTTACGACATCTCTTGAGCACGATAAATTGTCTGATGTTTCGGATAGGCAAAAGGGCAATAATTATAATAATAGGGACAGATTTTTTCCGACGACATGCTAGTGTTTTGTTACCGGTATACTTTACCTAGTTCTATCCTAACCCCTCTTGCTTATCCGAAGTAACACTAATCCATTGTAATGTAGCATTACACTATCCATTTTTCTGTTAATCTGAACAACCTTTTGATAGATAGTTTTTGTTTTTAGTGGAGTTTTCGTAGCGCTTTTTCTGTTTTGACTGCCATTTCTGAATCGTGTTTATATTAGTTAAACTCTTGGTGGTGAATCCATTTTCTAACGGTAGGTAGGTAACGTACCAATAAGGTACCCTTGTTACTCCAAGGTAATTACCATTTTAATTATATTTACCGACTTGGAGATAATTGCTTCTGGCATATGTATTACTGTGTAGGTACTTCTTAAAAATAGGCCATCAAAGATTGGAACATTAACCTAATTAAAATTAATTTTGATATTAAATACATCAATAAATTGCAATTCGCCAGCTGTAAAATCAAATGCTACGAACATTCCCAGAGCAATGAATTTAAAACACGCATGCTTAGTTTTCAGTCAAAAGGTTGAAAGCCTCATTAACCATGTCACCATTTTAACCCCCCATCCGATGACCTTTTAGCTGCGTCAAGTGTGCGAGGAGCGCTCCGAGCTGAATGCGATAGTACAGTCGCAGCAGCGGGATATAGTGGCACTACAACAATCGGACGCACAGAACAAGGTCAGTATGCACACTAAAGATGCACTTTGCAAATTTAACGTGTTGATGTAAGACTATGTTATTGTGATGCTATAGTCTTATTTCAATACCTGTGTAGGTTCGTGTGCAAATTAAAAGATTTAGGTGCGTGTGTTTGAATGAAATCTTTAATGTAATGTTATGTTATGATCTTAAAACGATTGTTTGTGGTTTGAGAGTTGGGTGAATCAACTATTTCTTGTTGTTATTCTGTCCCGTCAGCGAGGGGAGAAAAGTAGTACAGTTTAATAGAGGAAATGTTGTGTCACATTATACTTACTTACACGTTTATTAGATGACTAATTATAGGAGGTGCTTAAAACTGCCACAAAAATGCATGTTTGGCGAATTTTAATCCTTTAAACTTACGGTTTAAAGAGTGACTCAGGAGACCGTAACTATAGCAACGAGTGACAAGAAAAAGTTGATCGACCCAGTTACATTAGTAATACATAGTTCTTTTGTAATTTATCTTGGTTTATTGCAGTTTTTTGTTGTTGCAGACATGTTACTATCGTTTGCATTTATTTCCTAAGACAATTATTATTTCAAACTGCTTTTGCCCGCGGCTTCGCCCGCGTGGATTTCGGTTATGGCGCGCTGTTCCCTCGGGAACTGTGCATTTTTCCGGGGTAAAGCCTATGTCACTCTCTGGCCCATAAACTATCTTTATGCCAAAAATCAGTCGAAACGTCGCTCCGTTTCGACGTGAAAGACGGACAAACATAAAAACACACACATTCGCATTTATAATATTAGTATGGATTGACTAAAAACTTTCGTCAATTTAAGATGAGATCGTGACATTTCATGAAGTTTAATTGAATAATGATTACAAAGCTGTTATTGATACTTTGCAAGTGGTCGCAGGTTGACCACAATTCATTGACTATAGAAGTATACAGGTTTTATACGTAACATGATACGCTTCATTGTTTCCATCTTTTCATGTTGTGGATTGCGTTTACTTTTCCATATTTTACTTTTTCTCAACTACGTGTCCATTTCATTGGCATTCATTGCATCAGTTAACAAGCTAACTCGGAAATTCACTTTAACTTTTTGCATGTTTACTGTGTATGAAATATTTTATTTTTTATTGACTGTCTAATAATTATAAAGCGATAAGCCTATTACGAGTACATACCTATAAAAATCTCTATATATGTACATGTTTTTTCTGTACTGCTTACTGTGTTGGTGTTCAATAAAGAGTTATTGTATTGTATAATGATTTTATTTAAGTTACGACTATAATAACTTGAATGAAACGCAAAGCCAATTTTTATTTTATCGTCAAAGACAAAGAGCAACTTCTACAGAACAAGTTTGCCCAAAGAAATCGTTAGTTAATTAACGAAGTTATCTTTTTAATAACGGTGCCTAGTTTTGGCTATCGGTAAAAAAATACATATTATTTTGTTTTTGTTTTTACTAGTCTGTGAC
The DNA here is from genome assembly GCF_025370935.1 of Choristoneura fumiferana. Classification (NCBI taxonomy): domain Eukaryota; kingdom Metazoa; phylum Arthropoda; class Insecta; order Lepidoptera; family Tortricidae; genus Choristoneura; species Choristoneura fumiferana. Next base: position 8,525,518 of record NC_133480.1, read on the forward strand.
AAAAGTGAATTAGTACCACTTCGTCTAAAAAGCAGCTGTTCTAAGTAGCAACTGGTTTAAGTTGCAAGTTATCTTAAAAGTTCCCCGAACGTCTAGTGGGTTTCCGTTCATTGTACCTATACGATATTCTATGATACAAAGTCGATGCGGAGCTCCTATTCCGCGTGATTAAGGCGTTTTGCACCTTGACACGATTCTAACCTAACATAACTTATGTATTTTCAAGTTTCTAATACGAACAGGTTAGGACCAGTTGCTTTTTTAACCATTTGCTTCTTGACTATTTGCTTCTTAGACCAGCTGTTTTTTAGACAAAGTGATACAAACCCACAAAAGTTATGTGCCTGCTTGCTATAGCTAATATTAGACCGACTATTATTTCCAGAAGTGCTCAACATGCGGTGCCATGTCTCCCGACTTCGACCCTCACTCCAAGCCAGAGTTCAGCGTCTCGGAGCTGCTGCATGAGCGGAAGGAGCTCAAGTTGAAGTTGAGTCGCGCCGAGGAGCAGCTGCGGGCGATGCAGGCCGAGTCGCCGCCCGACAGGTGAGCCTATAGCGAAGAAGTAAGCGATATGAGGTGAAATAAACCCCTAGCCTAGTGGTCTGACTCTGACCTATCGACGGTGAAGTTTTTTTTTTATATGATACTGACCGTGATTGACTCCTATACCTTATTGACCTGATGTTAAGAGCAGACGAGGCCAAAGGTCTATCTCACTGCTTCAGCAACAGCCTATTCTCTCTAGATTATAGCTTTACCCTTAACTGGATGACCTCTGACATGAAATTGAGGTCCTTAGTACCCCCTAACTAAGCCTCCTAAGTTACATGCTTGAGATTTATCAATTAGGAGGTATTGGTACTTACTTCAGCATCGCTATGGTCTCTCAAGTAAAGACCCGCATCTCAGCTTAAAGAATTTTATGTGTCGAATATGGTCCATGACTGCAAAAAGTTTGCGTAGTTTAAAATATATAAGGGTACATTCATATATACATACAGACACAGCGTCGACTGGCTTTACTTTTTTACTATGAAAATATATACACATACATTGTTCCACTCTTCCTCGCGATGTTTTCCTTCACCGTAAAGCTCGTGGTAATTTTTTTATGTAATTTCGCTCATGAATTCCAAAAATTTCAGAAGTTTGAGCCCGGTGAATATGAATATTTTTTTTTTTATATTAATAAAAATGATGATGATGATGTAAATATTAATATTTCCCCCGTATAATTACTTGTAGCAGCTCAGACACGTCGCCTTCTGTGTCGGCGGCGGCGGCGTGCGACGACGCGCCGGTCCAGGGCCCGTTGCCCGCGGAACCCGACGACGCGCCTTGGAAGAGAAACAGCGGCATCAGGAAGTTGTGAGTACGGTACCAAACGGACCAAAGTACAAATGATTTTTTTCACTTCGTTTCACATTCTGCCGAATAATGTTTCAACATTTTTATAAAACTAACCTAACAATTCCTCGAATAAAAAGACCCAGATACCTTTTACATGATGTCTAAGCAAATGAAAAATCAGATTTATGTCTTGGTCTTATATTCTGGGAAAACGCTTGTTATGAAAAATCGATTTAGCTTGGTCTTATATCTGGAAAACGCTTGTTATAGAGTTTTAGGAGCAAAGCTCGGTCGCCCAGGTACTGTCAAAGTAAACTCGACATGCTTAGACGTATTTCCTAAGTTTAGTATATTAGAAGGATAATTTTGATTGACAAAGGTCCATATCAACAAAGTAAAAATACACAAACTACATCTGTATTCTTGTAATACAAGGGTAATTTAACAATTTGCCATGTATTTATTATTATTATTGTATATTTATTTCTGTTTTTCTACTAAATTCTGCGTTGAATATCTGTGATTTGTTTGAAAAAAAGACTGACAAAAGAAACTGTAGTTCCGCAAAGTGTAATTTAAGAAACGCACTCTGTTTCGGGAAATTGCTTGTACGAAATAGTTAGTTTTGGACAAGTCAACGTTTTGAAAGTTTAGATTTTGAGGAATGTTCGTATTTTGAAAAAGTCACATTTCGAGAAAATGAGAAATAATCCTAAGTGATCAAGAGCCGGGCTAAAGGTAGACTTCCGAAGTAAGCATCAATTTCATCAGTAAGTCAGAAATGACGCAATAATAAAGCCGCAAAATAACAACACTCCGTTAAGTTCCGAGTTATTTTATGCGACAGATATCTATGATGCCTGTTCCTCTAACGGGTGCTGTTAATCTAACAAAATAACCGAGACGGTATACGTTGCATAATATAACAAGAACTCGACAATGTGTGGTGAAACAGGAGGCATCTACATGATCTACAGTGTAGATTCTACACCATTTTACCTTGCTCATCCTTGGACCCAAAGTAACGCCTGAATCGATCGATTATGTAGGTAAATGTACGTAATAATTAAGTGTAGTCGAACCATTTCAATCCTGACCCAACGTAGAACGTTCGCCCCCTATCATATAAAAAAAGTGGTCACGGTAACTGTTTCCTGTCGTTGATTTTTCTTGTCGAGCATTGCGATGTTATTATGATTGATATATTAAATATAATTATAATATTATAATAAAGGTGCACATTGTCTCAGGATTTAATTGTTTCAATTGTTCATTTGCTATGCGCAAACTGGTATAATGGGTGAACGCGTCATAAGTGCATAGAACGCCTGTTCAAAGGGGAGCGAAGCGCCTTGGAAATTGAAATGTTCTAACAAGGAAATTATATAGCAAATCAAATACCTATTACTAGTTGAAGTTTTTTTACTTTAGATATATTTTATTTAAAAAATATGAAATTTATTTGGGATCGAGCTGGCGGGATGAAGCTTATTGCTAATTGTATATTTTGGTGCGGGAAGCATGGCTGTGCGTAAAAATGTATGTCAAATGTCAAACATGTATGGGTTGTAGAATGGTTAACTAATAATATGTGTTTGCGTATTTCAGCGTGTTTCATATGTAAAATACTATACATATTTTCATTTTAAATGCTACCTGTGTCACTGTTCTTGCTTCTTACTCGTTCTCATTACAATTCTGGTATTCAAAACTATTAAGAACATTACAAAACTGTACAGCTTTTCTGATTCTTGACTTTTTAAAATTAGGTAATAAAAATGATTGTACATATTTTATTTTCTTATGCTTTTTTACATATTTAAAAGCATGTCAGCTGTGGATCGTCGGGCTGTCACCATGTCATACTGGGTTATGTTTGGTTCTGGTTCTTTTTTCAATTTATCATTTGGACCTTTTGGTTATCAGTCAAGCATGAGTCTAAATTAAGTGTATGGTTTTTCGAAATTGTTTGAGTTATTATATTATAGGTGTTTGAATGGAAAATGGCACCAGGGCCGAAAGAGATCGAAAATGGACTCACCGTATCACGAAGCACGGTATCGCATGGAATATTATGACTTATTGCACTCAACTCAGAAGCTTGTTTCGCTTGACCACTCCCTTGTTCCCATGTCTATTATACTTTTTATTTTTTCTTGCCGATTTTAAAACATCGAGGCAATTTATAGAATTGTCAACCTTGGTTTCTGTGGAGGCAGAAGCATCAATGCACGGGTCACTCGTTGCGATGATATTTTGAGCACATATCATCTAAAATAGCAAGCTATTCAAAATTATGTGTAAGCGAAAATGTTTCAACTTTTCTAATTCCAGTTCGAACATTTTTCGTGTTGACTGTATCGGTAACTGAATGCATGATGTCAAATATCACGTATTAAAATTTAAAATATTAAAATTGATATGCATAATATCAGAAAATAACTTTTTTGATGATCTAGATAAAGTTTAATGATGAATTTATTTGCTTTAAGGCTTTGCTTTCGGAGAGGTAAAAAGTTGGACAACCCCCGACTTTGTCACTTCAAAGTTCAATATTTCAAAAACGGCTGAACCGTTTTTGATGAAACATATCTAAGAACCCTCGCTAGAAACCCTGCTTTCAAAAAAAACACATTCAAATCGGTCCACCCGTTAAAGAGCTACGGTGTCACAGACAGACAGACACATAGCGGTCAAACTTATAATACCCCTCTTTTTGCGTGGGGGGTTAAAAACTTATTAAATTCGCACCTAAGACTTGTATTTCAAATAATAACGATCTTAATTTGAATTTCAAATGATTTTCTAATAAAATCATAGTACTTTTTTAACATGAAAGGGGCACGAGGGTCATCTGATGGAAAGCAATCCTCACTGCCCATGGACAATTTGGATCACTTAAAAGGAGCTTTATTTTTTTAACGATTTGAAGTCTTATATGGTATGAACTGAAAATGCCCCCGTACACGTTAAATACAGGGTATACGTGAAGTGTACAATATTTGATCGCTAATTTTATAGCGTATAAGTACTTATGTTTTAGTAGGTTTTTCGGTTATCAAAGTCCAGGAAACAGCAAGTTTCGCCTCTCATCAGGCCTATCCTACATAATATATAATGGCATCAAGCCATATTTCTTAAACATTACTTTTCACATGCATTTGTTCTTTAACACCTATAAAATTTCTATGTTGCTAACCCCACTTTACTGCATTTTACTTGTTTTTTACTAACGCTTTTCTTGGCTGTCCTACTGGCACCTTTTTTTTTTCTTTAAACCCCCTCCTCATAAAAAGACGTGTGCGAAAGGTTTTGGCTGGCGCTGACAACGAGGGACGCCGGACGCCGCTCTCCGCCGCCGAAGATCTCTTTCGGCCCTTGGTACTGAGGAGGACGAGGTACGGAGTAAAGGGGATAGACAATTTGGGCTAGCTTTGGGTGGGAGCTGAGTTATTAGACGGGATTGCACAGACCAGAGGCCGTATTGTCTAACGTGCTGACGTTTGCGATCGCATCCACCATCTCTTTCTACCCTCGACTTATACCGTGTGACAGAAAGAAGTGGTGAAAACGATTGTGATTCCAAGTGCGTTAGACAAAATGGCCTCAGACCCATGTACCACAAACATTGCAAGTGCTACAATGCTACATAATTGTATTTTTTTAATATGAGAAAGTTAACAATTATGTCGATTTGTACCACTTGTAATTTTTGTGGTACAGGGGCCAGGGTTAGATGATCTGAGTTAATTTTTAACTCAAGGGTTTAATTAGTGTCCAAATGTGGAACTATGCTCCTTAACTCAGGGATAACGGTTTTTTGTAACCCTAGAACGTGCTATGGGCTATAAGATATTGGTAACTTAGTAGATTCAAGTTAGGATCAGGATTATCAGCAGGTATCATGCTTTAGGGTTACCTTGGTGAAATATATTTTTCACTTCTTCTTCTTCTTGGCATTTATGCTGGATATAGGCGACATAAAATTACTTTGTATGCTCTAGTGCATAAAGTAAAATCTTCGTCTAAGACCAAGGTAATCAGGTGATCATAGATCAGGTGTCAAGAGCCACAAACAAAAAAGTTATATATTTTGTTAATAATTTTAAATTTTATGTAAATCTAAAAATCAATCAAATCAATAAAAAAAAAACAATAAAACTAGAAATTTAAAACTATATAGTAGTGCATGAAAAGTAAGAGGTACCTTAGTGAATTGTTTCCACTGTCGCTTTTTAATTTCCTCTCAATCGAAATGAAAAGCAGTTTAAAACTCGAGCACGAAACCTATTTTCCCCTCGACGTGTCTATCCACCCTCGCCGTACCGGCTCGGGTGGCTATATGAACATCTCGGGTAAAATGGCTCGTTTTATGCTCTTGTTCTACAATCTACCATTTAAAAGTTTGTTTTTTTAATAAAAAGTTTTGGATTGGTTGCATTTATCTCTAATTTTACGTAACAGACTATTCTTAGTGAAAGCCAAGTCGAAGAACTAAAGTTAGCTAACTATGCGTTTCCAAATAAAAAAACTATGTCTTCTTTTTAAAAAAGAAAGTTTTGCACATAATGCTGCCGTAGATTATTTATAACTGAATACCAATCTATTTTAATTGGGGGAGGCCTATGTCCAGCAGTGGACGTCTTTCGGCTGACATGATGATGATGATGACTAATCTATTACTATTTTTTTTACTGCGCAGACAATATGTTTCGTTATATTAATAATATGTGCTCGTTTCCAGTTTTCGCAAACTCTTTGCTGAGTCTGACATTGCCGTGGGCATATTCCCGGGGCGCACGCTGTCATCCCTCGGGAAGAAAGCCTCCGGCGCCGGTGCCGCCTCCGCCCCCGCGTAGGCACTCCGACCCACCGCCCCCGCCCCCGCCCCGCACCGCCCCAAAACACGACGCTACTCAGACATGAACAACCCCAAGTCGAAGCTCGACCTGCGACAAGAACTCATCAACCTAAACCTCAACAACCAAGAAGTCGACAGCTGGCTAGGCAGCAAGTTCGATGAGAAGGAAGAAGAACCGTACCTAGAAAAGTTCAGCCACGATATACCTTTGCAGAGATCCCTGTCTTTAGATGGAGGGATTGAAATATTTAATTATTTACAAACTATCGGGTCTGATTGGTCGGTCGATAGCAACGCGTCGTCGTGGACGGTGCATTCCGACGGACGGGACAGCCGCACCATAGAACAGTACAGAAGTTTCGAAGATATCCCAGCTTCTCCTAGAGTGAAAAGCAGGCGCGCATCTTTCGATTTAGACAAAGATAACATGTTCTTTGGCAGCGGCCTCGCCGTTTCCGTTCTAAAAGACAGTTACAAAGGCTTCGACAGCACCGGTAATATATCGCCGCAAATAAGAAAATTGCAAAAGAACTTTTCGTTCCACGATTCGCTGCAGGATTTCAAATCTGCAGTCAATGTTAATGATGCTGAACAAGTTGGAAGTGATTTCCAGACGGACGATGAAAAGATAGAAGGCCAGGAACAAGTTAGGCAACCGATGTACAGGAATATATCGGTCGTCCAAACTAGCAATGATGATAAAGAAGTTAACAAGAGTCCGCGACAGAGAAAACTCGGCATTCCTTTACATAGAAACTGGTCGTTTGATGGCTTGAAGAAACCTGAAGTCAACCTAAGAAAGGAAATTTTAAAACAGACGTTACCAGACTTCAAGAGTTGTGAAAACTTGTTGCTTCAAAACAATCCCAAGATTTCTCGTCGTGACTCCGCGGATAATGCCCAGAAGACAGTACCATTAAGACTAACGCTTTTAAAAGATAGCTATCAAGGCGTAGAGTCAGGTAACGCCAATGTATCGCTAAATATTAGAAGATTGAAGAAGAATTTATCTTTCGTGTCACCTCTCGAAGCCAGAGATGATGCGCCCACTAACGTCATGTCCGACGTTGACCGTCGCAAAAGTGATGCCAAATATGAAACTGTTTCCACGAATACTTCCAATGTAGTTGATATAAGTAGAAATTGTGATTGTCGAATTTGTAGCGAAGAAGAAAGGGAAGACAGAAGGTCTGTATGGCGTAGGATATTTTGTAAACTGTTTATGAAGACCGTTTCCACGGATGATAGGAAGGCGTACTGGGACGAAAATAACAATCTCGACGAGGGACAAATGTACAAATGCGTTTTGCACACATTGAAGCTGCTATTCGGCCTTTGGTTGAGGCATTTGGATCATAAATGACTATACTTGGAAACGGTTTAGTCGCTTGTAGTTATTTGTTGCTTAGTGTTGTTAAGAAAATGTTAATGCGTCGAATAGGCGAACTATTTCTTCCATTGACACTCTTATTTTATTATACTTCACGACTATAATGAGAATACTAAAGTATGCGCACTGCGTGTTGTATGCACCTACGTGTAACTATGTCATCTTGTCAATTCCTATCGAAAGTGTGAATGTGAATATTGTCTATGACATTCCATGAACCATCTCACTACCTGACCAAAAAAGCCGACAGCCATGTTAAAGTCGGCTATATATGTCATTTGTAACGCATTATTTCTGAAGAAAAACTAGAGAGCAATATGGTGAAAAGTTTGCCTCGTTACACTTATGACGTTTGGTCTATTTTATTGGAATCAGGTAGTTCATAGACATAATGACTGATATATTAATAGGGCTGTGTGTGTATCTATAATAACATAATTTACGTGCGTTATCACAGCTTTTTGAACCTGTTCATTTTAAGCTTAAGGTCTATTTTACCACCTGGATTATTTAATTTTAAGGGCCTGTTTCACAACTCATTGATAGATTTTATGTGACAGATAAATGTAATGCCATCTCTGTTTATTTCGACAAAACAAACAGAGACAGCATGATATCAGTAACTTATGATTTATCACTGATTAGTGAGGCCCTAAATCTGATAGTATTTTTTTCGCTTCTTATGTTTAACTTCTTACTTTAATTTCAACCAAAATATTTCATGATGGTAAAACTGACCGACTAATTAAATTTTATATGTGTAACTGTCGTTATTTCTTGAGAATGAGGGTGCCATTGTAAAATACTAATTTATTTCGCTCCGTGCACCGTGATTAATGGATACGGACCAGAAAAATCCACATATCTGACATCAGTTGCTCGAACCATATAGCATAGAAATCGGATACGTCTTCTTAGTTTACCTTCTAGAATTTAATATAGTACTCGATAAGCCTCCTATCGGAGATACCTACATATATATACCACATACAATTCAAGGTTTTTTAAACCAAGTACACTAAGGGGCTGTTTCACCACTCATTGATTAGTTTGAACTGACGGATAAATGTGATACCGTCTCCATCTATTTGAACAAAACAAACAGAGACGGCATCACATTTATCCGCCAGTTAAAATGAATGAATGGGTGGTGAAACAGCCCCTAAAAGTCCAGTGAAGTGGCCTAATGTTTTTTTGAATATTCACAATTTTTATATTTCATTAGTCATCTTCCATTAGTCATCCATTACCGAAAGTTTCATAAATTTTAATAATGTCACGTCTCTTGTTTGTTTTAAAAATAAAGTGTCCATTTTATGTTACCAAATCAGTTTTCCGAATTATTTTAATTTACCCAAACATGTAATTGTAATAATAATAAATGTAATAGAGTTTGACAATAAAAAACAATTAGAACTTTCGACACATTTTGAAGGAACAAAATTGAAACATAGCATAATAGACGAACGTAGTATTTTTAAAAGATTATCATCGTAAAATAATGTAATTTAATTACATACTTTGAAACAGATAGCTAGTTTCTAATATTTGAAACTACCTAAAAATGTATCCTTAATCGAAACTAAAGTTTACTTACCTAATAATAGCATCTCGGATTCTATCTGCAGAATTTACAATGTCATATTTAAATAAAGTAAAATTTGTATGTTTTAACATTGTTTTCAGTGGCTGAATGCAAAGTTTAATGTTAGTCGCATAAAGTGCTATATTGAAATTAATGATATTATCCATTTATATAATTATCTTCCGTGGGCTATTATTTTGCTCGCAAGTGTATCGTGTGAAATCTTGTATGCTATAATTTTACGTACCAATATTTTAAAGGGTGACTACTTCCTGTTTTTGTTTATTATTATATCTAGTCACAGTATTACTGGGTACTAGTATTAAGTTTTATTTTTGTTTTAGAGGAATAATTAATAGATATTATGGAGCGTTCGCCGGCTAAAATCACGAGTTGAGGAGTTTATTTAATTTGAATATTTAGAACCTACTGTTAGTAATGTGGAAAATGCCTATTGATTTTAGAATTGCTCGAAAAATACCATTTCGGCACACATTGTAAATTTTACATTAACCAAATTTATCAATATTTAATTTGTTGATTTTTCCTCTAAAATAAATAAATGAAAATGGAAAATGTTTTTGTTACATTGGTTTTGGGAACACACCAATCGGTTAAATCAATTTAACCTGAAGTAAATCTTACTATCACTACTATACTCTCCTTCTAGTAGTAAATGTTGTAAAGACGATCGGTACCTAATTATTATATTTTATAAGTTGATGACGATGTCAAATATATATCTTTATATTAAGTTTAGTACAGTTAGTGTTTTATTTTCCTTTAAAACGTTTACCCTTTCATTTTGCGGAAGCATCGTTAGAACACAAAGTAAGACTACATCAGTCTCTTTCAGAGGTATTTATTTCGTTGATTATAACTACTAGCGAGCAAGGCTAAAAAAAGACAACTACCTAGTAGGTACAGTCACCTGCATTAATATCTGCCACAGCGGAGCGTGTAAAAATATATCTGGCCCGTCCTATCGGTGTGATTCTATACAGCACGGGCACGGAAGATTAAGTAGGTATGTAATTTCTTTTGCGATACATATCCCACCCTACGCTCCCACAAGCTACCCTAGAAATAGAGTCTATCAGATATTTATGCACGCTTTGCACGCAATACAACCCCTTCAGACCCACCATACCCCTGGCGATACCCCTGGTGGTATGGTGGGTCTTTTAAAGTTAAACGGTACCACCGAGTATAGGTCACTAGTGGTGTGACCTACATATCTAGTCGGATTACAGCCGAATCACAAAACGGTTAGGTTAAGGATATATTTTTTATGACCACCCAGAACCGATGTAATAAGTGCCCCGAATCGGTCCTGGGTGGTTATAAAAAAAAAACAACCTAACCGGCCGGACTTGCAACCTCGTGATTCGGCAGCATAATATTGCTCAAAGGGACCACGGGTAACAAGGGTTTGAGACTGAGTTATGTACCGAAGAACAAGGGTATTATTGTCGACATCACATCACTGGTAGTCAGTGGTACCGTTTAGCTTTAAAAGACCCACCATACCACCAGAGGTATCGCCAGGGGTACGGTGGGTCTGAAGGGAATAGAACAGTATTAGATATTGGTGCTGCTAACTGTACTTGAGGAATAAAATGTATTGATATGTCGATCTTGGTTCAGTTCTAACGGTAGTTTTCTGAAGTTCATTCATTATGAATGTGTCGTATGATTGTATCTAATGTTTGACTAATAAGTACCTGCCTGCTTTTAAGGGGGCGATAGTTGTCCAGGAAATACATCAAGATGCTTATCAACGCGAAAACGACGTGCTATTGAACAAAAAATAACAAGCAAAAATATCTGTCACTCGGTGATAAGTAGCGAGCATTTATCAACTACATAACAAAAGACTGTCGGTATTTGAGGAATGCAGAGTGGTCAGTTAGTGCAGTGTTTTTCAACTTGTGGGTCGCGAGCCCCTGGGGGGTCGCGAAACCCCTTTAAGTTGATGCGAAAACTACTTCAGTTAAAAAAACAATAGGTAAGTTTAAAAATATTTATTAAGAACTACTAACTAACGTCGATAAGCCAAAGGCTACTAGAAACAAAGGGAAGCTTAAAGTTCCATCTTACAGACTGGTAAAACCAAAAAGTCGTTTCTGGGAAATTGCATACGTTTTTATAATAAAATTCCAAAAAATATTACAAATAAAACGGATACAAAATTCAGATCTATTGTCAAGAAGACATTAATATCTAAGGCGTATTATAAAGATAATGATTACATCATGCACAGGGATATTTGGAAATAATTCCGATCCGCATTGGCGATCCCTTCAAATAGCGAACATACTGTGTTAAAAATAAAATTGTGTTAAATAGGTACTTGTGATGTATAGATATCATTTAATAATATTGTAAATCTGTTTAAAATATATATACCTCGTTGAGTTTCTTGCCGGATTCTTCTCAACAGAGGTTTTTCCGAACCGGTGGTAGATTTTTTTGACATTTTTAAGAGCTTGTTATAGCCTAAATTGAATAAAGATATGTCAATTAATAATATTTGGCACACAATAAAATATGTACCTACATGAAAAAATAAAACAGGGAATACTATCCGGTCGTAAATGCTCATTCTTATTAATAAACTTAAGAATCCGAGGTAGTGTGCCTGCTAACAACTATAACTCAGCAAAATGATTGCAATGAAACACTGAAAATGATACCGAAATACTGCCACACATTATAACGTAACACAAGTGGTACATAGCATTTTCCAATGCTGTTTCAGACACATTCAACGCCGTAACAATTCAAAGGTGACAAGACCTCACTACCAACTACTTTAGAGCCGACTGTACTTATTTTTTATTCGCACCTTCCAGCGATATTCAAAAAACTTCAGCTATTCTGTTCTTTGAAGCTCCGAATCCTGCGCCTTTGAAAGTGTGACTCGAGAAATCATGTTCCCAACGGAAATCGAGTACACTATAAAGCGCGGGACACATTTTTACGATCCAAAGAAAGTCAACATGTGGGTCGCAACCTGCCGCGAACTTGAGAACCGGTTCGATACCGATAATTCCGAAAATTATAGGCTGGGGACAGTCTTGCGTTTCTCTCGCATTCCATCAAAGTGTATCCTTTATGGTTAACACAGGTGGCCTATCGGTATTTTTCGACATTGCCTTTTCAAACTGCTACTAAAACTGCTGACAATTTTATATCATGACATAATAGCGTTTGTTCTTAAGATAAAAACGTTAATTAACGCTTGAGCGTGATACGAAAACCGATATAAAGAAACATCAAGTGGCCACCAGAGGAAAAACAGCCTTAATTCAATCAACTTTTAAAAGCCTCCTTAGCTCAATCGAACACAGCATCTATGTTGCAGTAGTTATACCTAGTGCCATCCAAGAAGACGCGGGATTTTGACAAAATTAGACATTAATGACATTGTAATAAGAACCACGGCAGCGTCATCGTGAATGACTCTACCTATACACTACTACGGTAGTTACAAATTTGTATTTTAAGGTAAAGGAGTAGGAGAAAATTACTGCCCCCGTTCATTTTTACAAGTGATATTTTAAGCAGAAAACTCGAAAGTGGTTGATTGAGTTGAATTTGCAATATAAGTCGAGTTATAGCAAATTGCAGCGCTAATTAATCTTGTCAACTACTTAGTTGAACATTTCATTTAAATTACATATCATACGTTTCATAAATGATTTGTAATTTATAAAGAATCCCTTCCCTCTAAGTATCTATCATTTTTGAACTGACTGATGCCTTTGATAACAGAATACCTAAGCTCACATATTTTTGAACCTTAATTTGCTTTGACATCGAATGGCGACTTTACGAGTATCTTTTACAAGTTACAAGTACTTTATTACAATAAGAGCATAAATAAATCCCTCCTACTAATAATATTAGGTAATGCAAGCTCGTGTGTTTGCTACTTTTCCCCACTAAAACGACTAGACAGACTTGGGTGCAATATGGAAGGTATGCTAATAGGTGGAGCTCTGGAATAATACAATGATAATACAGGCTTTTTATCCCGATACCTACTCTTACGGGATTTAAGTAAAATCCCATAATGTCAACCGCTACGTGCTATATATTTTAAACATTAATTATAGGGCAGATCTTGGCTTAGGTATCGTTTACACTCTTGGTAATTCGGTGATACTACGGTTTGGTAGCAATTTAATCGGTTGCATTTCACCATTGTGAGCTCAGCGTAAGATTATAACGCGGTATTAGCGAATTACCTACCAAGTATCACCGATAAGCCAAGGTTAGCCCTAGGTCATGATGTAAGTTTTAAGAATTTAACAAAATCCCAGAATTTTATCCGACTGCCAGAATTAATGGTTTACGCGAGCAAAGCCGCGGGGAAAAGCTAGTCGGTAATTTAATGTATTTTCAAGGGCAGAGGAAATAACTTACGAAGATACGGCAATCACAAAGTGCCTCAGGCTCTCAACCACGGCTATTTATTAGATATATGTTTATTTCTAAAATATATATAGTTATCTACTAAATATGGTAATGCGCATTCTAACGTAACTTACTCTAATGCGTGAGATTGGATTTTGTAATCTAAACAGTAGGTACTAACTTAATTAGTGCAATTTCTGTGGTGTTATTGGATATAAGGCGTGGAGACATAACAGAGATTGTGGCATTATTGTCTAACGCACTCGAAATCTCGATCGTTTTCACAACTTCTTTCTGTCACATGGCGTGGGATGATGATAGAAAGAGAAGGTGTATGTGATCGCAATCGCCAGAGCGTTAGACAATGCTGCCACTGGACGCCAGCGAGCAGCATGGCGGGCCCAGGGCGTACGCTAGCTGGTGCGGGCGCACGCCTGCGGGTGCGGGTACAGGCCCTTATACCACGAAGTGCAAAACTCGAACTTCTTATGTTGCCGTCCCGCTGCCGTTTATGAGCGTTTATACCTGCTGAGCTGGCAACGTTGCATTTTTGTTAGTTTTTCTCGATTATTCCATAAAAATTAAATGAAAATTAATAATGTTGTCTGATAGAACACTTCTTAATATATACGTTAATGTGTCTACTCCAATAATTATTCGTTATAGACTTTTATTTTCTTTAAAAACCGGTCATAAACATTAATTCGTTTTTAAGGAATATAAATGTCTATCACGAATAATTATTGGAGTATACACATTAACTTATATATTAAGAAGTGTTCTATCAGAAAATATTTTTAATTTTCATTAAATTTTTATGGAATAAGTAATCGAGAAAAACTAACGAAAATGCAAGCTCAGCAGGTAACTATAAACGCTCTTATGTCATTTAATACGCGAGTGAAAGAGACGGTGCGATACGAACTTCGATTTGCGTGTTTCGTAGTAGCCCCTGTGGTATGTAAAATCCGTCGCGTGCGGTTAGCGCTGCTATTTTGCGTAGGCCCTAATAATTAAATTGGTCTTCAGCACAGTTTAGAAGTTTTTTTTTGTCTTCTTTATTTTGAGATCGAATGAATGAACACTTTAAGCTTATTGCTGTCTTCGGTCGCAATCACAACCACCATTGGTCATCCGTTAAAAAAATGGCGGCAGAAAGTGATGGTGAATCCTTGGAAAATCTCTATAATAATATAGGTACCTGTGTTTTCTGATCTGCTTAGGTATTATGTATGTGTCGGCGTTCAATAAAGAGTCATTGTATCCTATTGTCGATTTAGGTAACTAGCAGGTGTAAACACTTCTTTGCATAATTATCCATATAGTACTTACTTATAATGTCTTAATCTTTCGCGATTTTCACTCATAGTCAAAATACCACGCACAGGACATATCACTCTAACACACACGTGTAATATTTACCTCGACGTTTCGGCAACATTACAGTGGCCGTGGTCACGTGTAGACTGAAGCGTGGGGTGTCAAGTCTGCCTAGCAGCGCGAGTCCTTCGAACTACCCGCACTTGAATGTTGCCGAAACGTCGAGGTAAATATTACTCGTGTGTGTTAGCGTGATAAGTCCTGTGCGTGGTATTTTGACTATTCATATACTTAATTGGTACCTATTTGTATCATAATTTTCCGTATTATTATTAAGTTCAAAAACAAAATGTATTCTAGGTACCGGGTGTGGCCTGTAATATGAGGAAATAATTAAAACATAGATCATACTCCTCAAACTGAACAATATTAGTTCAGCGACTTTTAAAAATAATATTTATTTTTTATTACACTTAAGTTTATTCGTAGAAGCAATGTAAAGCGAAATGCTTGATGTTTGTAGTGTGACGGGCGACGTCAGTTGTGTTCTAGGATGGCGTACATTGATAGCAGTATTTAATTTGTATGAAAAAAGGAAAATTCAATGACTCCATTATTTTTAAAAGTCTCTAAACTAATGTTCAGTTTAACGATAACGATCTATGTTTTAATTTTTTGCTCATATTACAAGCCACACCCGGTATAAAACTTTATAACGTCGGTATGGCTGTAATGTCCAGGTTCTAATGTCCAGTTACTTAAACAGCCTAACTGTCGTAATGACCATCCAAATAAGTATGATGATTATGATTTGAGGTATTCATACTTTTTGCGTCCATCCATCTTTGACGAGCGTTTTACTAATGTGAAATAGATAGTTAGATGGAGCGTGAGGCGCGGCCGAATATCGAGGCCGAAATACTCATTGGTCTTGATACTTGCGAATGTAAGTTGATGAGATGTTGTATTAAGACAACGTAAATAAGGTAAATAAACAGGTATTGTAAGTTTGCTAATAGAAGTGATTACCTAACAGGTATAAAGTAAGTAAAAGACGCTAATTAGATCGAGTTTTATAACTAGATATCGTCGCTTTGAAGGGTAAGTACTATAGCTAAATGACTATGGTTTTAAATTGATCAGTGATTGAACTCTATCTTACTTAATGATAAATGCAGATGAGGCCGCCGCAGATGCAGCTAACAATCACGTAACAGTCCAAAACCTTAAGCCTTAAAAAATCCCAAAGCCTAAGTTGTCAGGCACCATCTTCTATATGCATTTGGATATTTAGTCCATTTTCTCTTCATATTTTGTCAAAATCTAGCCATTATACTTAAATATTAATAATAAATGCGAAAGTTTGTAAGTCTGTTTGTTTGTTTGTTATTTTATCACGTCTAAACCGCTGAACCGATTTAGATGAAATTCGGTATACATGTAGTTTGAGTCCCGAAAAAGGACATAGGATAGTTTTTATCCCGGAAAATAGTACATAGTTCCCGCAGGATAGCATAACCAAATTCTACGTGGACGGAGTCGCGGGTGATGGCTAGTTTACAATATTTTAATTTCTGTACTACTTCTGCTACACATGCTAGCTGCATCTATAGGTACATATACCACCCAAATCAAAATACTAAAGTCATTACCTCAGTAGATATGTAGGTTTTTCCTTTTAAAACTGACTGCCAGAAGGAGAGAAACGTTTAATTCACGAACGGTCATTAACTTTCATTGTAAGCTTGGAAATTTGCTATAGGAACTGAAATAAATATAAGCATGTTAATATGACAGTATCTACCTACCTATTACATATTTTCTCATCAAAATACCTACAGCCAACCAGTTTGATTCCTTAGCTACCCTAGAACATTATCACAGTAAACAATTTAATTTTTCTATAAAAAAGTAGTAACGTAGTGTAGGACGCCCTCCGGCCATGTGGAGTGACGATCTGCGAAAGGCTGCTGTGCTGGTAGTACTTAGCTGGATGCGTGTAGCCGAGGACAGGGCGCAATGGCTCATTGGGGGAGGCCTATGTCCAGCAGTGGACTGCTATAGGCTGATAATGATGATAAAAAAGTAAAATGTCATAATTATACGGTGGCCTATCAAATTGGTTGACTGTACATATTTCTCCAAAGTATCAACTCGTCTCGATCGCCGTATACCGAAGTAAAGGTGAGCCTGCGCCGGCGCACAGTGACGTGTCTTCTCACTTCTCTTCCCCAGTGAACCGCGAACCGTCGCGCTGTGTGGACGCGTTGCCAGCCGCATTCGAAACTAATACTAATTGGTGCTAGTGAGTTTTGCGTTACCAAATTAATTGTACGAGTTCAATAAGACAGTGTGCGATAGTGCTTTTTGGTAAAATTGGAAATTTCAGGATTTCACGGCTCTGAAATTGACTGACTGGTGAGTTAATTTGTAATTTACTTATAGAACCTTACCTAAATTAAGTTTTAGTGTTCCAAATGTAATTTCTAAGTAAAAGGCTGTTATTTACGACGACTTGTATCTTTTGAAGAAGCTAAGCATAAATTAAGTGGCTTTTAAGCGTTAGTGTCGGATCCACAAGCTTCATAGACAAATCTAGGACAAGGTATAGCAGTTAATGTTTGTAGCTTTAGCTTTATTTGTACATGCTTTTACTGGCTTTGTATGAACAACCAACTGTTGAATGTTTTCAAGTTATTTGAAACAGGTCACTGGCGATTAAGAAGAGTGTTTGTTTGTACTTTATACCTAGATACCTAGATCTTGGTTAAAATATTTATCGATTCAATCAATATCTTTCCGTAAGCAGACATTGATATAATTATAATATCTGTATATGCTCTGCTATTGTTGTTTTTCGGGAACTTTTCGCTAGGTGAGATAAGGCTCAATCACGGGTCTGTTTTGTGTTGATTTAATTTATTACCTACTCCATTAAGATGCATTAGGTAATTAGCTGCCTACTTTAATTAGGTTCTCTAACTACTACTCACTTAATTAACTGGTTAAATTGTTAAAAAGTATCTAATAAATTATTATTATTAGTATATTTATGTGTTTTATAATCTATATAATCGAGGCTACCTTGTCTCATTGACTAGCTGTTGTCCGCAACTTTGTCTATTTCCCGTGGGAACTACAATTTCCCGCTGAACTCGTAAGGCCCAATGTCCTAAATTTAGGACATTCCTCTAAATCTAATGAGTGGCATTAAGTTTCAAATTCAAATGATGGAAATTTGAATCGAGTCTTACGAGGTGGTAATAAAGGATAGTAGTGTAGCTATTAACATTTTTTTTTCAATTGATCTCAAACTCATGCAAACTTACAAATAAACGCTTTGATATGATGGACTGTCACTCCGACAATGAAACAACTTAGGTAGGAAATAAGTACCTAAAAACCTGTCTTCTCCCAGAGGCACAAATTTGTGCCCAAATTCCTTTGATCCTGTTACCCTGGGAGATGACAGATTTAGCTTAAGAAGGTAAACAAAATTGATTCGTAGACTACCTACAAATCCATAGTATTTTTTTTTCATAACTGGTCTTGTCCTCAAAAGTATGTCTGTATTGTATGTAAACTCTTTATTGTACAAAAGAAAAGAAACAAAATAAAATTGACAAACTTTGAGATACTTGTACAAAGGCGGACTTATTCCTTTAACGGATATCGACCAGTCAACCTTTGAGAAGATGAGAAGAGTAACCAGTTAGGGTCCGACAAAGAGTGAGTTTAAGAGTCAAAATGGTGGAAGCTACTATACAGTCTTTTAAACAATATATACATAAACTAAAATATAAATAAATCAAATATATATATATATATATATATATATGTCGGCGGCCGATCGTAAATCCGCCAGATCACGAAATTCCTAGGCATATCGTGAAATGCCGCCAATTCATGAATTGGCTAAGGGACATCCGCCATATCGTTCATAACTCATCGTTTAGCGATTTGCCTAGTGACGTTTAGGCAGATCATGAAATTCCTAGGCATATCATGAAGCGCCGCCATTTCATGATTTGGCCAGTTTAGGCAGATCATGAAATTCCTAGGCATATCATGAAACGCCGCCATATCGGTTCTGGCACTTCGCCGGCCGCTACCGCGGCACGCTCGCTTCGCTCGCTCGGCTCGTGCGTCGTGATCACAATTAATACTAACCACTCCTCGCTTCGCTCGTCGTACCTAAATTTTTCTATATAAATAAATAACAACTAGTGAATACTTTATTTACCAACAAAATTCTAACCTCTAAAATACGGGCAGACGTCCATGGTTTTTTCACATTGTGCACAGAATCCGTTTGATTCACATAAAAAGAACGAAGCTGATGTTCAAAAGCTTCTTTTGCACTTCTATTTTGAATTCAATCACTATTTTCGGTTTAAAGATCATTTTGTTGCGACGCCGACATTTCTCACGCGCTAAACAAACACGGGCGGTCAGCTGGTCACGGCCGCCATTGCATACGCAGCGCCACCAGTGGCCAAATAAGAAACTATTTTACGATGTGCCCGGTATAGAGCTAGGAATATCGACGAATGCGTTGCTCTAATCGATCTGCCGTATTATTTCTCAGGCACATCGTGATATGCCTGGCCAACGTTTAGGCATATCATGAAATGGCGGCGTTTCACGATATGCCTAGGAATTTCGTGATCTGGCGGATTTTACGATCGGCCGCCGACATATATACGTATACAATCATAATACATATTATACATGCGAATATAAAACAAAGGAATGCCCTTAAATGTTTAAGGAGAATGTGTAAGCCACATCCTTCTCAAGCCCTCCCTGAACGAGAAAGGTATATGGGGCAGAAGGATTAAAAAGAGTGTTGAAAAGTAATGACAGAACGTGGAATGTCAATGTCATCTAATAAAGTTGTACCTTACAGTTTCTTGCCATTCACTTTCTGTGACGTGTATCTATCTTCCTAGCTAACGTGACAGAACTTAGCTCGTAGTAGGTAGGTATATTAATATTTGTGATATATATATCACGGGACAATTCACACCAATTGACCTAGTCCCAAAGTAAGCTTAGCAAAGCTTGTGTTATGGGTACTAAGCAACGGATAAATATAATTATATAGATAGATACATAAAACATTAAATACATATTAAACACCCAAGGCCCGAGAACAAACATTCGTAGTTTTCATACAAATATCTGCCCCGACACGGGAATCTAACCCGGGACCTCAAGCTTCGTAGTCAGGTTCTCTAACCACTAGGCCATCTGGTCGTCAAAGCTTTATAAGTAAAAGGTAAACTTAATTAGACTGTCTAAATAAATACCAGTGGCGTAGCGTCAGATATTTCCGTGGTAAAGCCGAAGCAAAGATCGCTTACATTTTTCGTAATTACTGAATGTCCTGTAGTCCTATTTAGTAAATATTGGGCATGCCGGTGGGAATAGAGTTCTATGGACGCTTCGCCACTGAAATTCTAAATTGCGTCCAACCTAGATTTGAACTCTAGACCAACACTATACCGCTGAATCGTGCTGATGAGTGATAGCTCTCATCATACTATAATGAGAGCTATCGAAATTACCAATCTCATTGCGTGTTAAATCTAGATTTAAAAAAACCTATAGGTCAAAAACACGCATTTTTCCAAAGATAGGCTAAGCTACGTAAGCTACATCGATCCAAGAGCCGTTTCCGAAATCGCCGATATAATAAATAAATAAATAAACAAAATTGCTCGTTTAAAGATATTACTAAATTATCCAACCATAAAATGTGTAATTAAAAGTCCAAGACGGGGTTGATTGTCAAAATTACGCCTGTGAAAATATAATTTGAAAGTGTCATTGATAACTTTTGTTGGGTTTTTAATAAGAGTACTGACAGTGGCGTGGAGTAAAACGTTCGTTTGGCAACAAGAGAAGCGTGAATTATTTAGGTATGGCTTCGGATACATCTCGAAGGTAGCGTATGTACATAAGCTTTGCCATACTTGTCATCAAAAACTGACAACTAAAAATCTAGATTTATTTTTTCTAACAAGCGATAATTAATATGACAATTAGACTGAACACGCATAACCAATTTATTTGTAGTTTCGCTGTCGCTTGTCGCTGGTATCCAGAAAGCTAAGCCTGTACTCCTTTTTCCATCCGACTAGGTATACAGTTAGGTGCCTACTTAGAGTCTAAGCAGTGATTTAAAAAAGAAGCGCCTTACGAACCGGTCCGGGTAGCCTGTTTGAGGCTTTGCAGTGCGCGCGCGTCTGCGGTTACCGCATCCTGCATGTTGATCATGATAAAAGGAATAAAACTTGAGATCGCTTTCTTGAAATATCACTTGAAAGTGTCTTTTGTTAAAAATTAAAGGTAACTAGAATACTTAGAAAATTATAACTTTGAATCATTATTTAATGTCCGGCTAAAAAAATGCTTTTTACGTTAGGTTCATAGTGGCACAACTAAAAAAAAAAAGAATTAAAGTGTTTCTTTTGACGGTTCTCCCGAAATAAAAGAATAGTTTCTTAGTTATGCTATTATCCAATTAAAGCAGCGATATGTTCCAATGGCGTGGCGTTGAAATTATAACTACTTAATAAAGGAGGGCAGGCTACAGTCGTGTAAAAATATCAAAGTTAAATCTTGTCGTAAGTAACTAACACAAATCATCCCGGCGTTCTCTTAGGCATCCTACTTCGAAATTACTTTGATCATGCAATCGACTAGGTGGTCCGATAGTTCGATCTCTTTCAGACTATCGAAGCAAAGCTTGTTAAACAGAGACAAAAAAAGATAATCCTCTGCGCATCCATTTTATACCATTTATCATTATGACGACAAAGAGCTTGAGATAACTATCTTTTTGGAAAGATGAAATTCGAGCCCAATATTTTCTGGTAGTATAACTGACGGACTAAGGGGCTGTTTCACCATCCATTGATTAATTTTATTTGTCCGATAAATGTGATGCCGTCTCCGTCTATTCGTACGAAACAAACAGAGACGGCATCACATTTATCTGTCAAATAAATTTAATCAATGGATGACGAAACAGGGGGTAAATATAATATTTTATTACCCAGGAAAATACCCCATTGCTTCGAAGTTCCACCATAAAACGCCATTTGTGTGTTTTAAAGTATTGATGTTAGGGTAGTTCTACGAGCGTTTTATTCGCTTTCAGTTTCCTTTCGCATATATTGAAGAAACCGAGCAACGACCGTTTTGCTTTTATTGTGTATTTGTGGGACACACAAAATTGTGTATTATGTACTATTTCTGTGTGTGTATGTATTTGGTTTGTTTGCGTGTAATTGTGTAAATGTTATTTTATTTGTGTGTCTTCTGTATTAGTGAATAAATGTATTCTTTTTTCTTTCTTTATTTAAATGAGAGACCGCAAGCAAGATATTTTATTATTAAAAGCTTTTAATTTAACTTGCAATGTATGTTTATTAATATTTAATGTTTAATCTTGCAAGTTAAATTTGGCCCACTTTTAGTCGTCGGATTGTCTTGAAATTTGGCATAGTACAGTTATAGTTAAATATGTATACACGACTTTATGCACTTCATTCGTTGTACTTGCAATTTGTGTCGATATAGTACTTATATGTAAATTGCGTGACAATAAAATAATCTGGTAGTGACATCCTGCTAGTCCGGCCAGGATCGTCTCAGCAGGACGTAACTCTTCAACGGTTAATGGCATCGACTTGAAATTTGGTATGCAAATGTAGTTTGGGTGACAATGCAAGTACAGTCAACAAAAAGTACAGTCAGCAAAAAAAGCTTGTATTCAAAATGAATTTTTACCAAAAACTTTTAATTAATTGTAATTGTACCGCACGCATACCATGTCGTTGATAAAATACTTACTTCTTCTACCCGACTCATTTCTTCAGTATAAGCGACAGGAAACTGATAGCGGTTAAAACGATCGTAGAACTACCCCAGGATACGCCGCGAGTAAACAGCGAAAATATTAGTAGCTACAAATTATTATCAAAAGGATGTTTTGTAAACTACGCCTGTGTACTTCTACAAGTGTAAACTTTCTAAAAAGGTGTTGTTTGTTTACAATTTCATTCGTTGTTGTTTTGCATCATGATCATAATGACAACAATGATATATGGATATGTATGTTGATGTCCGGCCCATAGTAACTAAGACAGCAGAAGATGGGGGTACGATTCTTGGCAATGACTAATAAATTCTACTGACTGTTATTTTTAATGTGTTTCAAAGACAGACAAGAGAGTGATCCGATGGTGTGTTGAAGTCATTCAATAGTTTTTTTTTATTTGACCCATTATAACAAAAAGTTCATTTTACCAACAAGGTACACAGAGGGCTCTTTTACGTATCTTTATTTGTCTAACAACTTTTTCTAAAAGACCATTGCCAAGAAGAATGTGCCGCAAGAATCTCGCCAATAATTTTTTTTTGCCCATACATAGCAAATTAATATTTATCTATTGCTGCCTAACCACAACTTGAGCATAAAATAGGCACAATATTTATGAAAGTAAGAGCAAATAAGAAATATATACGTAACATACCTATACCTACGAGTATAAGTACATATAAAATAATTACAATAGGTACGACGGTCTCTTCAAAAGAAGCAAGGTAAAGTTAATGTAGTTCATTGATATGGTCTTCCATTTTAATGCATGTGCACTGCACTGCACATCGTGCAATATAGCAGCTGTCCATCTGTCGCGCGTGAGTTAAATTGACTGCTTAGTCAATAATAACTGTCTTAAAGTCTCTTAACCAGTCCTTATGCAACTCAATGTACGTAATTGTAAATTAAAGTCAAGTTTTGCTCCGTGTCTCAAATATTAGCTACTTAACTAGGTTTTTGCTGCAACTTGACGTGCCAACATGACAGCTAAAATGTACTTATTGTGCTGCATAATGCTTACATAATTACTGATTACATACATCAATAGACATGTGACATTTTAACACAGAAAATTTGTAACTAATCTTAAATTCAATTCAAATTAAGAAGTAACTAAATTATCTATACAAACACAAAATACCGTCTTGTATAAAAAAGAAATGTATGTAAACCCTTCATTGTACAATAATAAAGAAACGAAAGCAATTGATAAACATGGCGAATCATGTACAAATGGGAACTTATCTCTAAGGGATCTCTACCAGTCAACCTTAGTCAGTTTTGTTGATGAATATCAACGAAATACCAACTACGACAAAAATAAACAAGGTAACCAACATACATAGTAACTAACAATAACTACTGAAGCACCCAGCCATATCTAATATAGATTACCCCCCTCCCCCCTGTGATACCCCTCGTGTTGTGAGTTGTATGTATGTAAATACTTTATTGTACATAAAACACAAAATAATACAAAAAGAAAACAATAAAACCAAAAGAGTACAAAGGTGAACTCCAGTTCCAGTTGTCCATGGGCGGCGGTGATTGCTTCTCATCAGATGACCCGCATGCACGTTTTCCCCTCTTATATAAAATTATAATAACAACGCTAAGCTTAAATGGAGTCAATGTAACTGATTCTCTGTTCTGTAAATATTGATACATGTTAATAAAAAAACTGCATTTTTGCCTATTCCTATCTGGGTAACTGGAAAAAAAACTTTTTTTTTATATAAAATGGAATTTAATCACCCCTTTTGCTAGTGAATGATACTTCATAAAGCATTGTCATCAAAACTCGACACAATGTGCTAAATTAAGATTTTACGCACTACTTATCGGAAGTAAGATTAAATTCACTTCCAAGATTCGGTTAAATTGTTTTGTTAGTTTTTTACTTCGTTACTTTATTAGTGAAAAATAAAGATAATGTATGATTTCGAATAAAAACGGCTAAAGTATTTGCATAATTACAAATGACATACATCAATGAACACCCATACATACATTATCAAGCACAAAACAAGCAATAATCTCCAAGACAATTCGCTTCAATTAGTCGAACTTTCAAATGTCGCGCGTTGATGTCTTTTATATGGCCGCGTCTGACACATCATTTGTCAGCTATTCGGCAATAAATTATAACTAAGAAATGACATATCGAAAGATTGATAATGTTCACGTAATATTAAAATTAGCTGGTTTTTTGCTCCTGCTTTATTCACAAACGTCTGAGGTAATCTCAGACATAATAGGTGAAGAAATTAACATGAGGAAACATGCGCACAATTCTGAAGCAATTCGTCCTCAAAACCTCTAAGAGGTGGCCGGTGCCCAGCATTGGGACGTATACGGGCTGGGATGATGTTGAAGTGACGATTGACAGCGAGTATTTTAGAAAATAAAAAATATGTGTTATTAAGTTATTAATTATAGTATAATACAATATAAATTTATGTTGTTTGCTTGAAAAAAATTTCAGTGTTGTCAATTGAGAAAAAGAAAATCATGAACTCTCCTTTTTTGAACTCTATCATGAAATCTAAATTGAGTTACAAGTTTATCGGTATCGTGCCAATTCATCATGTAAACGTTGATATATTCAAGTTCAGGGTATACTATGAAATTTTATTATTAAATATACCTAAACATTTTTTAATGATTAAAAGTGCAAACTGGCAATAGAGTTACATTATATTTACATTCAAAGTTACATTTACATTCAAAGTCAAGGGTCTTACCAAATACATGTAAATGAGCCATTATGTCAACTGGGTTCATTGACATCAGCACCTGCCACTTTTGGCTCGATGCCTCGAACATCCTGGAAGCTCTAAAACGGAGAGTTTTATTACCGTTATACATAATACATAATATCATACACAGGTATAGATGTTATTTTCATTGTTAATTATCAATCCATAATTATCGCGATAATTATCGTTGATATTCTGTGCAACCAGCCTTGAACTACAATCTTTGCCCTAACTCCTTTACACGTGCAACATGCAAGACTGTTTTTTCTGTCAGGGTGTCCACTTTCTGCAAAGTCAGGGAAGCTCAAGGTGGTCAGGGAAATTTGCTATAAATCCAAAAAAAAATTAAGTAGCTGAACTAATGTTTTTCAGTTTGACGAGGACGATCTACGTTTTAATTTTTTGCTCGTATTACAGACCACGCCCGGTATAACCTGCTTTGAAATTTATATGATTGGTCAGGGAAATTTAGAAATGTGGTCAGGAAAACTCAGGGTTTTTTATTTTAAGATTTATAGTGAACACCCTGGTCTGTGCAACAAACATGTTTCACGCAAAAAAACGAATGTTTTCTGTAGTAGCGGAGTAACGTCGTAGTCCATTATAATATTGCTTACAAACTTCTTACGGTTCATTTACTAGGAAACACACGTTTACTTCCATAAACAAAGGCAGTGACGCAAAGCCGAGTAACGAGTAAATCTCTGCCGCCCCCTGACCTGCGCTCGCGCAACTCAGCTTCACACATAACGGAATCATTCAATTAATATTAAATAAGTTTTTGTAACAACGTCATTTTTATACAAGCTTTTTTTGCAAATATAAGAACTGATGTACCAAAGGAAACTTTCCAAAATTGCCGATTTTTTCATAAAGGAAAATTTCGGATATTTCTCACAATTTTGTACGAGTATGGGCATTGAAATTTTCCGTTTCTTAAATTTAAATTTCCTATACTGCCATCCTAAGCCAAAAGGCGGTATTTAAAAAAAAGCACTTGAGTTATTTAGATACTATTGTGTAGCTCATAAGCATTCTGCATCACATGGTATAAATAACTCATACCTAAGTGATTTTTTGAGATACGAGTACCGCCGTTTGGCTTAGGAGGGCAGTAATTATATTTCTTGCGTAAATTTCCAGAAATTTCCTTTAAGTTTTCCGTTTTTTTTTAACTTTCTGCAACTTGCACATCTGTAAACACAAGTACATCTGTAAGTACAAGTGCCCCTGATAGGTTAAAGACAGCCTACTTTAGAGAAATACACTAACAGAGAGTTTCCTAAAACTAGAATGGATTTCGCAAACCTACTGTACGAGTTGACGTGTTTTTTTTTCAATCAGTGTGGATCCAACCTTGGCGAAGTACAAGTGTGTAATGCATCAGGAAGTGTTCGTTAACACCCCGCCTGCCAGCGGAACGGGTCGGATAGGCCGCAATTAAACGCGTCTGTTGCAAAGGTCAATTTGTCTGACAGCCGCGACGGCGAAGCTGTTATGTTGCGTAAATTGTGTTATTGGGACAACGAAATGAAGATGGAGTAGGTACCTATTTTAGTAAAAACTGTACAGACAAGGGCATAAATATATGTACGTTTCCAAGGCGTCAAAAATATGTATACACCTTTATACCACTTACCATAAGGTTGGTGTATACATATATTTGACGCTGTGGCTGTGTAGATATTAATGCCCTCGACTGTACCTATTGTATTGTATTATACGAAATTTATGATGCTGGTGTGTCTATGGAGTCTTAAAAAATGTATTGGCTTATTTTGGGTCGATTTCAGGGTAGGCAGTTGGTAGTTTGCGGCAGTTTGCGCCGCAGTAGTGCTCCGCCAGCACTAGCTTTGCCTACCCTGCTGCCTACTCAATTCACCCCATACAAGTAGTGTATACATTTTTTTAAGGCTCCATAGACACATCACCATCATCATAAATTTCGTGAGACGTTCAGGGTGGGAGGGAGTCGAGCCTAATCTCACCCACTCTCACATGGGGAAACGGTTTCGGAAAATGTCACATTTTATTTTTCGTAAGAGACATTTTCTATTTGTATACAAATCATCCTCTCATTCACTCAAAAGTTGACTGGTATAGCAGTTGATGGTAACAGTGATGAGAGGATCCCTTAAAGGGGGGGGGGGGGGTTCGCGTCAGTGTAGTGTGGTGGTGGTGATAGATGGGTTTGTGTGATTTGTGTGTTCTTACAGTGTGAAGGTTAAGGAGCTGCATGAACACGCATATCTTGCATAAGCTTAGCTATAATAAGGTCGCGGGTGGGCAAAGAAATTCTTTTGGTTCATGGATAAATTCGTCTTTATAATCTCAATATTTGACAGTTGTGTTTGATTATTTATTTTGTACAATAAAGAGTTTAAATACAACTCATTTTTAGTAGCCGTGTGGTACAAACTGGGCTTATGTATAAAACCGAACGCAGCAGAAATTACGCTACCGAAAATACGTGACTCACAAAAAATTGGTTTCACCTACAGGTTGGCAGGTGGTAGGACCTTGTGCAAGGTCCGCCCGGATTGCTACCACCATCTTGCTCGCTAATCCTGCCGTGAAGCAGCAGTGCTTGCACTGTTGTGTTTCGGCGTGGAGAATAAGACAGCCGGTGAAATTACTGGCACTTGAGGTATTCCATCTTAGGCCTCTAGGTTGGCAACGCATCTGCAATACTCCTGGTGCTGCAGATGTTTATGGGCGGTGGTGATCTATTACCATCAGGAGACCCACTTGCTCGTTTGCCATCCAGTCGAATAAAAAAAAACCTTAAGAATTCTTTCAACTTTTGAATCCAAGGAAAGCTTTTGACATCGCTCAGAAATCTAGCAAGTCACTGTTAACATTTCATTTTCCATTTAAAGATGTGATGCATAGATAGATAACGTGATCGGCCGTGGAGTGGGTTAAGGTGACCGACCATGGCGTCCATTGCTACCACTAATAAAGCTAACGATTGTCGTGTCTTACCATTCGGACTTGCTGAGAAAATCACTCGCAGCCTGTCAAACTTTACAGATGCTTGGTGTAGGTGTCTTTGTAACTTTTTGTTTGATTGACAAAAAATACGTGTGCAATAGTTTCCGATAATTTAATTGACAGACTAACCCCCTGTTTCACCATATTTGACGGAGAAATGTGATGCCGTCTCTGTTTGTTTTATTCGAATAGACGGAGACGGCATCACATTTATCCGTCAAATAAAATTAATCAATGGGTGGTGATTGGTGAAACAGCCCCTTAATTTATTATTTTTTTACCCTCAATCTAACCAATTTTAATGTTATTTGAAACGTAAACTGGGGCAGTTTAACGCCTAGGCGCTAGCGTTCACATTCACCGTCTCTTTCTACCCTTATCCTATACCGATTGACAGAAAGAAGTGGTGAAAACGATTACGATTCCGAGTGTGATAGGCAATAAAGCCTCTGGCTCTATACTACGAAGTGCAAAATTCGAACTTCGTATCTTGCCGTCCCGCTCATGCTTATATTATTTAATACGAGAGTGAGAGGGACGGTACGACACGAACTTCGATTTTCAAGATTCCCGATAGCCCTTCTGGTTCTATACTACGAAGTGTAAAATTCGAACTTCATATCTTACCGTTCCACGACGCTAATAGAGTGATAAGGACGGTACGATACGAACTTCAATTTTCGAATTGCGTGGTAGCCCCCGATTCCAACGCCATCGCGGCATCGCTTCGCTCTCCGCTGGACGCAAACACACTTTCTACTCCGCAATGCTCTCGGCCAATTTATTTCTAATTATTGATCAGCTAAAGCATTTGAAAGTTAAGACGCACGCTGATTGGTGTTGTGTAACAATTAGATGATACGTGATTAATGGGGGAAAGGGATGGCTGGATTGAGGTTACGAACTTACGAAGGTACGATAAGAACAGCGCTAGCAGTATTATAACAAGAGTTCAGTTGTTAAGAAGCTTAAAACCTTAGCCTTTACCTGCGGCTTTGCTCGGGTTAAACAGTCAATTCCCTGGTTTTACAGAAATCCTGTGAGAATTCTCAAAAAATACATCTTGGTTTTTATCAACGTTGCTTGAAAACCAGCCGTGTCAAATTGCAAGTCACTGGACTCGATCCCGTGGGAACATTTGGGTAAATAATAGCATATGAGTCAAACGGGAGATTAAGCTATCTATAAATCAAAAATCAATCCAATCCATCGATTAGTTTAAGCGTGAAAGAGTAATGAAAATAGAGACGCCTGCACACCCTAGCGTGCATTGGGTCGAGTCCAAAGTAGGCAGTTGCAGTTTGCGCGGCAACAGCGCGCCACCAGCAGTAGCGCTCCTACTCTACTCCTTACTTAATGAACGCCATACTTACACACACACAAACTTTCCCACTTTTAAATGTAAATGTTGGTCTAGTTTTAAAAAACAAGCTTTTAGTAAAAACAAACATTTTTAATACTAGCTTTTTTTGTCGACTTTACTTGCATTGTCACCCAAACTACATTTGCATACCAAATTTCAAGTCGATGCAATTAACCGTTAAAGAGTTCCGTCCTGCGGAGACGATCAAAAGTCAAAGTCAAAGTCAAAATATCTTTATTCAATTTAGGCTATAACAAGCACTTATGAATGTCAAAAAAAAATCTACCACCGGTTCGTATAAACCTCTGTTGAGAAGAATCCGGCAAGAAACGCAACGAGGCATATTTTTTTAAACAGATTTACAAACAACAGATCCTGGCCGAACTACCAGGATGTTACTACCAGATTATTATATTGTCGCGCAATTTACATAAGTACCTATTCCAAATTTCAAGTCAATCTGACTACTGGAAGTTGGTCAAATTTATTTATTTTATGCATTTTATGTGGTCCATAGGAGAAATTCGTGTCTGTACGACTGTCCAGCGGTGGTGTGTGTAGCGGTATAGCACGCGGCACGGAATGCCGAGGACCTGGGTTCGATTCCCAGCGCTGGTCATATTTTTCTGGTTTTTCTATGCATCTATATTTCAGTTTGTATTTTCGATATGGGCTTTACGGGATGACCGTAAAAGTAACAGTAAATTGAAATAAGAAATACAAAAATATTCCAAAAAACCAATCTCAAATTTAACTTGCAAGATTTGATTACAGACAGACAGACAGACAACGGAACAGGTGAAACTAAATAAAAGCTTGTATAAATATTTATTTGTTTTGTGTAAGTCGTTGAGTCTAGCTGCAGAGTGGAGCAGGAGTCTCCAGTGAGTGAATGTCCGTTCACCAGACTCGTGTCCATGAGTCATTTTGTCGCTATTAGTTTGTTTTTAAATTAACCGTCAAATTCAATAACATCATTTGAGTTGTTTATACCTTTCACAACGGCAACTATGACGTAGGTTTCCTTTTTGTTTTGTTATTTTAAGTTTTTTTAAGGCCTTCGGTTTTTCTTATTAGGTACCTTTCTGAGCTACAGTTACTATGTTTCCAATTAATCTAATTATCATATGTCATTGGCATTTCCATGCATCAGTCCTGGGCCCCATTTCACGAAGCTACAAGTTACAATTTACAAGCGGTAATCTCTTTTCAACGCATACTGTTAAACAAAGACTACCGCTTGTAAATTGTAACTTGTAACTTCGTGAAATAGGGCACTGACCTTCATTTTAAATTATTCTAAGATTATTATTATTTTGATTATTAACGATTCATTCTGAGACCACTGTACCTCTCTACCTTTGAAATTACACTGTATACTGCGTTCCCCACTCCCATAAACTCCCTGAATGCCTGTGTTTTAGTCTATATTTAGCACGGGAGCACTGCCCTCGGCCATGTATTGCATTACTATAAACGTATCTTTTCTCGTTGCATCTCTCTTGCAGTGAAATAATTAGTTACGATAGTTTTTAGGGTCCCATATCTCAAAAGGAAAAAGCAGAACCCTTATTACTCGTGAGTCTGTATGTCTGTCTGTCCGTCTGTCATAATAGATTTGTTCCGAAACTACTAAAGCGATTATGTAAAATTTGGTACTAATATACCTGATGGTATAATGAAGAGGTAAGTTTTGGTTGGAATGCAGGTTGTAGTATCTGGAACGTCTAAATCGATTCAAAAAATACACTAATGAAAAGCTGACAAATGGCAAATAAGTAATACCTATCGAAAATATCGATATATCTAATAAACTATTCCAGATTAAATTTTGCAAAATTAGGGCATGCAACCCTACGTATGATCTTTCAGAAATATGTCCTGAGATCTTATTGTCTCACACACTTGGAATAAATTTCGTTTTCACCATTTATTTCTGTCACACGGTAAAGAAGAGGGTAAAAAATCGGCCAAGTGCGAGTTGGACCAGCGCATGAAGGGTTCCGTACCATTTATACAACATTCATTAGACATTTGCAAAAAACGGCAAACAAATCACCTTTGTTGTATGTTTTTAGTATTTGTTGTTATAGCGGCCACAGTTATACATAATCTATGAAAATTTGAACTGTCTATCACAGTTCATGAGATACAGCCTAGTGACAGACGAACGGACGGACGGACGGACGGACAGCGAAGTCTTAGTAATAGGGATTCCGTTTTTACCCTTTGGGTACGAAACCCTAAAAAGAGATGGTGAAGGCGATCGCGAACGTCAGCCCGTTAAACAATACGGCCTCAGGTCTCTAGTTCCAATTGCTAGGCTGTGCATAGGCAGCAGGTCTCTCTATTATAGGTCATATGTGTGTGGCATGACTCTGCCTTTACTGCGCAGTTAGGTAAAAAGCCCCGGCGGATGTTAAGCGCACGCGCCGCGTCCGGTGGCCACGTTCAAGGCGGCGGAAGCCATCGCCGTCTGTATGATAATTACACGGCAGATCCACCGCAATGGGTGAAGCTTTGACACTAACACTTATATGTATGGAAAAGCTGTATTGGAGACCAATGAAAGTGGGCCGGATTATGTACCTACTTACTTTGTCATAAATAAAAAAAGGCAATTTTACCCATGTAGGTACAGTCAAGTGCAAAGATATCGACACGGCCAAAGTTACACCACCCATGATATTTACCCAACTTATATCAAACATTAACCAATCCACCATTACATATTAGGTACCTACATGAAATTAAAGTGAGTTGGTGCTTCCATATTATACAAAAAAATTGTAAACATTAGAGAGGAAGTCGCGAGCCATGTTTTATTTTATTTTATTAGCAAATAGATATTAGTAGGTAGTATTCCAAGAAAGTTTCCGTATTAAAAAAATACATGCACAAAACTAGTTTCACCAATTACTTCAATATGGCGGGTAGAATTAAAAATTCCACACGCTTGTTTTCGTATTTATTTAGCTATGTTACGTGCAGATTTTTTTGCTATTATCAATTATATAGAAACCGTTCACTTTTTGCGTGGTAAGCGTACTAACATTTAACATATTAACATATTGCAAAATGAAATAAGTAGCGTGATTGGAGTATAGTATATATCATGAGTGCAAAAATAATAATTACTTTCATTATATTTAAGCTTCCTTAAAGTAGTAGGTGTATATTTTAATTGGTTTTGGTGTTATAAAACAGTAGCTCAGTTAGTTTTTTTTTATGTAAGAGAAGTAAAAAGGAGCATGCGGGTCACCTGATGAGAAGCAATCACTGCCACTCAAAGACAACCGCAACACGAGTGTCGCAGAGGCGTTGCCGGCCCTTTGAGAGATTGATAGGTTGGTTTCGGGTCGTACAGATCGTTATTCTTATCGTTATATATTGATATATTATTAAACTATGAATTTCAACATTTACATAGACACACTTTGGCTTATTATAAAATTGTCTTAATACCATTATAAAATAACAGTCTTTGGTTGGGATCTAAAGCAGGATGATGTAAATTTTGATTGATAAATAAATACCAAAGAACAGTTATATCTCGACCTAAAGGTTTAAGGTACAGCAAATTAATTAAATTTACATTTTTAAATTCTCGCGCGAGGCTAAAAAAATAAAGACGATTTTTTTGTTGATTGACCGGTGAAGGCGAATTGAGAACCTCCCCCTTTTTTTGAAATCGTTTAAAATATATAGTCATCATTATATGCTTTAGCCGGTACTACATCACACTAGAAAATTTGTTAGTTATGCCCGTGAATGAACCTATGTAGGTAAGTATAGCGGCAAGATACACAACTGATACTAATTTTCGCACAGACTGCACTCAAATGTAAAAATAAACTCTCGACGATTCTTATATAATGTGAAGAATTTAAATGATAAGTAGCTTCCACCATGCAGTTAAGGACACCAAGATTCATGTTAAATGATGTAATTGCACGTTTTTCTGCAACTCCATGCGTGGTTGTAGCTCAACTTGATTTTAACTTTTTTTTTCAAAGAGAATGCGACGACAGTGTCCTCCTTTTTTTGGAGACTGTTAAAACATGAGCCAGTGAAGTAGTCCTTTTTGTCACAAAAGAGTTTTAGAACAGTCAATACGAGTAGTAAGAAAAATAAGATCTCACAAAAAGCCAGTAAATGGGTATACCTAAGTCGATAGCTAATCTCAAGATCTTTGGCGATACACAAAAATATATTAAACCAGTTAGAACTACTAAAACATTAGAACGATTATCTTACGTTTTCTGTCTTTAGGTACTTAAATCTTAATCTATTTCATTTGAGGTCGGCTCTTCTCGACATTCGGATTTTCTTCAGGTCATTGTTGATGCCAGACAACAAAGTTACCTTAGAGGAGTCTTCCTCGCTTCCTTGGACCGGTAAAGCTTAGAATTACAAATAGACTTTGATATTGGAAAGCTGTATATGTAACACGAAAAAATAACACACAAGCGCAATGTTTATTACATCGCTATATTGCATTAGGTAATCAATCCACGCTTTAAAATAAATATAAAAATATGCCACCAAATACACCTACTATTTAGTACTCGTAAGTTTATCAGTTATAAATGTCAGTAAGTCAAGAAATAAAAACCATTGATGCAACGAATCATTTCTCAAAACTGCAGGTCATACTCATCAGATGTAAGCTTTTTTAAATTAGCAAACAATGGTCGTCTGTCAAGTACCTACCTGTCAAGTGTCAGCTACTTGCGTCAGCGGAATGTCATCAGGCTGGAATCTAGAACGTCACCCAAAAAGGGCCAATCAGGTTCTTATATAAACGTATTTGCTTACCTGCTTGCTGGAATTATTTGCGTGGACTTTCTAGAATTATGAAACGTTAAGTTGCCGCATAAGATGACCAAATTGGTGATTAATTAAGATAAATTAATGCTGGTGTTCCGGACGAGCCATACTCTTGGGATGTCGAAAGCAAGTAGATTTTTTTTTACATAAAACTAACCGTCATTGACCCCTACGCACCTGATGTTAAGTGCAGATGAGGCCAAAGGTGTATCTCACTGGTCATTCATTTATTCATTTCATTAAATTAATTCATTTTGGCTCCAAGGATAGGCAAAAGAAGTGACATCCATACAGCCAATTTTATTTTTAATTAGGGGAATAGTTTTTACCGATTTGAGCGGTCTATCTATTTCCAGGATATGCACTAAAGCCTAACAGCAAGAAACCTGTTACAAGTAAAATTTTATTTTTGCTGTAATTACATCATAGTCGGTTGAACATTTTTTGAGGTTAGATGATTATGAAGTTGGGGTTGGTTGGGGTAGTATTTGACTTGTTTATTGATGCAGTTATAAAGCATATGCAACATCCCACTTTAAATTTGCCTTTCCCATAACGCTATCGCCAAATCGTTACGCATTCAACATGCAAATTAGGCAGATGTGTTCACATTTCTTTTATTTGCCTGCTTTATACGGAGTGAAAGGTATTAGGGACTTTGCTCACTGCGTTTTGTTTTGTTTATACTGTGCTATATTATTTATATTAATTAAATGACTTTGGCGACAAGTCACTACAATTTTATAAGCTGCTCTTTAACTTTGCGTGTTTAATACGTTTGTGGTTTTATGTTAGCAAGCGAAATCTCACAACTACAATCGAACCCTTTGAACAATATCTCATCATAGAACTTTCTCATAGTAAATGTCTTTTTTTCAGGCAATGTGATATTTGTATTGAAAAGATCGCCCACTGCTTGACTGTAGTGTAGGTGCATTTTAACTATTTTGCTGTGTTTGTCTCTCTATCTGTTACACATCTTCACACTTAATTCGCTGAATCGATTAAAACGAAATTTTATAAATGGGTAGTTTGACACCCTGAGAACGACATAATGTAGGGTAGGTACTTTTCTCTGAGAATTGCATATTTGTCACGGAATAGCTATAAAGAAATTATTTGCAGACCAAGTTGCGGGTGAGAGCATAGTTAGTGTCAAAATAAATAAAGTCAATAAAAACTTACAGTTGACACCGGCGCCCTTCGTATCGTCAAGTATGTTTAATTGTGGTCTGAATGTAATGTTCGGTCTAATAATAGTTTGGTATTTTTCCTCCAGTTGATACCTAAAATATTTCGTGATTTCTTTTACATCGGTCATTTGCAGTACCTAAATTAGGTCAGGTTAATTTTATAACTATCATGAATTTAAATCTAAATGTACTAAACAATCATTTGACCTCAGTTGCTACTTTATTGTGCGTATTAAATTCTTTATTCGTTACATTAACTGAATCAAGTAGCATTAAACAATTGAAATGCATATAACAAAACAAAAGAAACAAAGCATCTGAAGTTCGAGACCATTTTGTACTAATTCCGCCACACCAATCTAATGGAAAGCAACTCTCTTAATGCTTACTAAAGTCCACTTTCCTCAGCAAGGAAAGAAGAAGATAGTACAGAGTAGTGCGCAACAGAGATGTCACGCGTCTCGGTCCAAATACCTAGGAAATAAGAATAAAGACTGCAAACTTCTCAGATGTAGGTCTCATTCAATGCCTAGGCGAACGATGTCAAGATTTCTCGGTTTATCCGTTTGAATTCGATTAAGAGTTGCTAAGGTCTTGACATATACGTGAGAGAGCGTTTTAAGTCTGCTCTTGGTATACCTATTTTTATTTATTTTAAACACTGCCTGTTTTGTTGTGTTTTTTTCGTAGGCAATTGTAAGTGACACTTGTTCGTAATTTGGGGCTTACTAGCAGGTACTCTCCTTTTGATGTATAACTGTTAAGTCAGGAATTATTTGGTCAAAATGTATTGTTTGTATTTATTGTAGGTACTCCCAAATGCCTTAATTCTATGATGTATATATTGTTGAACAGATGCGTTTACATAGTGGCTTAACTAATATCAGCGTATCACATTATTATTATTGTTAGTCTATTTTGTCCCACTGCCGAGCAAAGGCCTCCCTTCGATACTTCCACAGCTCTCTGTCCATTGCTTAAAAGGGCCAGTCCTTCAAGGAGCAGGCCTCTGACACTTACACTATTTAATACGAGAGCGAGAGGGACCGCACGACACGAACTTCGAGTTTCGAGTTTCGTAGTAACCCTGCAGACCAGTTCATCCCGCTACCGCCAAAATTTTTTTTTTTAACTACAAGCAAATGGCAATTATCAGTATCATATAGGTGTTTTTTAGGTATCTCCAAAAGCTCACTTTATTTTATTGTAATCAAGCGCTGAAAAAAATTAATGCCTACATTTAAATGTCGTTAAGAAAATGAAAGTTGTTTAAGTTAAATCAGCTGCATTTCGTCGCAAAAATGCAATAACACGATAAAATCATTACCAGGTCACCGAAAAAAAGATAATTTTAAAATAATTTCCTTCGAAAGCTATAACAGCGACGTCGGTATATTTGTATTAAACGACACTTTCGTTTAAGGCTGGCTAAGTAAATGAAGGAATAAAATGCAAATAGCCGATAGTTAGTTCACTTTCTCGTTTGATACAATCTTATCGAGGGTTTCTAGCTGTCGATGGGAACACTAATTAGAAAATATAAGGTTACAGAAGTGGTCGCTCTATTTTATTGATTTATGTGACAATTGCGCGCGTTTATACTTTCGCAATATCGCAAATGATAAGGCAAGCTTGTATTTTATTTACTAGTACCGATGCATGCAAACCATTAAACAACGCGACGTAAAACCTCGAGGATAAATAAGTCAGTATATCGACTAATGAGGATTACTTGACAGGACAATATCGCTAGATGGTGTTAGCATCGAGAGAT
This sequence comes from Choristoneura fumiferana, assembly GCF_025370935.1. Classification (NCBI taxonomy): domain Eukaryota; kingdom Metazoa; phylum Arthropoda; class Insecta; order Lepidoptera; family Tortricidae; genus Choristoneura; species Choristoneura fumiferana. Next base: position 8,563,256 of record NC_133480.1, read on the forward strand.
CCGTTTGAGATCCGTCTTGCATATGATTGGCTCATTTATTTAACCAATCACAAACGTGACGCAAATGTCAAAGTTGTCAAACAGACCTTACGATACTAGTGCCAACTAGCTTCATAATTATGTCTAAACCTAACGGCTGAGATTTCGATATTAAGAAGTAGCCTATGTGTTATTCCTCACGTCCAGCTATCCATATAGGTACCAAATTATGTTATCCAAATCTGTTCGGCCATTTTAGCGTAAAATATTATTATTATAGTTTAATCCAGTTTTGATTTTAGTAACTTACTATAAGTAAACTAAACTAAAATTTAAATTTAAAATATTTTATAGGGATCACTGACATATATCACAGAAAAATTATATATTCATTGTATTTATTTGTTTCGATTATATTAATTAAATAAAAAAAAAATAAGTACTGTTTTTTACGATAATGTTCACAGATTTCGTCATTAATGTCAATTACAAAACAAATCATCTCAAGCTAGCGGTACTAATAATTTATTTTAATAGTTCAAAATGCGGTTAAATTTGGGACAATCGTAAAAATAAAAGCAGTTGATCGGCATAGCGGAAAATCTTGTCGTTAGCCGGTAATTTCACCGCAGAGTTAGAATGCGGCCGGAGGTTCCCATCGCGGTACCGCCGCACCTAGCGCAGTGCACAGAGTTCAATAAATACATTTAAAAATAAGAGAGTTTAATAAATAAATAAAAAAAACAATTGTTCCCAATCCGCATTAAGTTTCCAATCCGCACTGGCCTCGCGTGAAAACTACGGCTAGGCTAAGGACCTTATTGCTTAACCCCTTTGATGCCATAGTCATATAATTGCTAAATTATAACTCTTATAAGTATAAAGCGAGATTTCTCATCTCAATTGAGAAAAATTATTTCATATTAAATTATACTGTACCGGATAACTCAGTCTTAAATCGAGTTTAGCTCGACATGTTTCGGGCTAATCCATAGCCATTTCATTTAATATGAGTGAGTCTCACTCACGGTAGTTTCATGTTCTAAATATATTATCTTATCTTGATAAGAAGTCGAGAGGAGGTTGAGAAGAGGTTGAGCCTTGGGCCTATGTCCAGCAGTGGACTTCTTTCGGCTGACATGATGATGATGATGATAAGAGGTCTGTGCCCAGCTGTGGGATATACAGGGTAGGATGATGATGAATTTAATTATTGTTTACAACTTATGCTTCATATCATAACTTACAAACAAACTCTACTGTTAATCTCTTAATTTCATGTGTTTTATGCACTATAAAGAGTTTAAATACAAAACAATATAATTAAAAGGACAAACTATTAAAATGGTAACACATTTTACGAGTACACAGCTAGTAACACTATATTGACAGTTAGCGAGCGTAGTTGCCTGCATATCTACATCCAATCCTAATGCCCATTGAATCGCATAGTACATTGCAGGGCCGTGCGGCTATGGATTTATAAGTAACCGATAAACAACGGCAATGTACGCTCGCACGCATTCTCGTACCATCTAAAAGAGGCTTTACTGTGGAAAGCCTGTGTGCTGCGCCTGCGCCGGGGGCGCTATTACAAATGCGTACGTAAAAGGCGCAGCTTTCTCCGCCACTGGAGATGCGGCGAATACTAAATATGAGAAGTGACTAATTTCGAGTGCTCGAGTTACATGTGGGAAGGAAGGTGTTACTAGCAAAATTACCGAGATAAATATTAGTTTTTTTTTCTCTCTGTACCTGGTCTCTGTATTACTTACTATCTCGTATACAAGAGTTACCTATCGTATTGTATTGAAATATATTTACATGTACAAAACGCACTTGAATATTTTAAATGAATGTAAATAAATGATTTCAATGATACAATGATACTTTACTGTACACCAAAATGTTAAACGATACAGAAAATATGTACACAGACAATTACAATTTTAGCTCCAGAGCGATACTTTTATGTTGTTAAAGATGAATGATGCGCAAATAAATGGATACAGTCAAAATAAGTGGGCTTGAAAGGTCAAATTTGTTCCAACATTTCTATTTAGCTAGTATTTTAGAGATAAATGATCATGATCATGGTGGTGTATTTAGGTACTTGGCATAGATATAGGTATACGAAAAATAAACCTAGTTGGAAGTTACAGGGCTTCGAAAACCCAGATAAAAAGACTGAATTTTTTTCTGATATGCCGATAGCGACACACTTCCAAAATACGCTTTCAAAATGTAAAAATATGAAACTGATGATTTCTTTTCTTTTCAGATTTTTGCTGACCGTTCGTTTCTCGTAAGTAAATTATATACAATATTATTTTATTTCGTCACTTTTTGTTATGAAATATTTCATTAGCCTCTTACAAACACGCTATGAAATGGCATTAAAAACGAAAGTATAATTACACTGTCAATCCGTCTGTCGGTCACGATGATACAAACAAACATGCATTTTGTAATAACAAAGTTCACCCTAGGTTAATTTTGTGACAAGCGTAACAAAAAGTTGTAAATAGACTTGAATGTTTAACCCTTTTGATGCCATGGTCATATAATTGACATCTTATACATATACAGTGTGATTTCTCATCTGGATTGAGATATATCTCATATATTTGTTGAAACAAAGTGAGATTACATTGTAATCTGTAGTCTCACAATTAAAACAAGTGAAAGAAATTGGGACGAGAAGTAAAAGTTTATTTTTTATTATGAATTTGCAGACTAGGTCAACGATCGGTGAACTTGGCCCATTGCCTGTACACGGCGTTTTGCATTAAAAGTGAAAATTTCTCACACGTAAAAGATCGTTACACGCTCACAGCATTATTTTTAAATGTGGCTTTCAATTTTTAATAAAATTTCACATCCCTTGCTTTTAAATTTAGCCGTGACAGTAATTATTTTCTATGTATAACAGAAAATGTGTAAATGAACTAAAAGAATTTCTTTGCTCACCCTCGACCAAAAAAAAACTTTCAATTCATAAAATTCTTTAAATTCTTTTAGTTCATTGATATGGACCTCCGCAAAGTAACGCCTGATTCAATAAATTATTAGAAAATGTGTACCTGTTACGGAGATAACGGGTGGATTAGGAGGCGTACTGGTTGGACCAGGCGAATGGAGGCCAAGATGAGTAGCCTCGCCCTCGCACTCATAACTTAGTAACTCATTTCTTTAAATAAGTCTAATTAAAACTGGTATTCATTTAATTAAATTAAATTACAATTGTATATTGTCATCGAACATATGTAGCTATATCAAATTTTAAGTCAATATGAACATTATTATAAGTGGGTCAAAATTACCTTGGAAGATTGGAAGCAAACAAGCAAATGTACAAGACAAAGTTATTCCGGATGTAAATCAGGACTCCATTATTTTCAAAAGTCGCTGAACTTATGTTGTTCAGTTTGACGAGTACGATCCATGCTTTAATTATTTGCTCATGTTACAGGCCACACCCGGTATAAAAGCTTCTAACACTTAAAATAATAGTGTATTCAATTTATTATCTAGCGTTAGCCAAGCTAGAAACACTGATTTTGCATCACGTAAAAAATATAAACAAATATTCAATTAACGTCTATAATGTACGTATGACGCACGTTGTTTCCTAGTCATCAGTTATAGATTTATTATGTCACAAAACTTACATAGCTTCGAAAACGTGTGAAATATAAACATTTGTCGACGGTAGAAAGTCACTTTCAGCCTATACTCTCTCAGAACCAAAATGACCTGCGCCTCACAACTCACAACGTTTCAACAGCATTCGCTCTTTCGGAATACTTCACAGAAAATCACGACCTTAATGAGTTGACAACGGAATAAAATACTACTTTCCATTTGCGGACAATACCTATTTATTTTAAGATTCCCGCGCTATTTTGACACCTGTCAAATTAAGCGATTATGCTGTTAGGTTATGTCACCGGACGCCGTGATGTGTTCGCAATCGGTATTACGTTAAGTACTTTGTAAAAGTGTGGGTGCCGTAGATTGTGGTAAAATATGGGGAAATAACTTTTACTGACGTTACGAATAAAAATTCACATTTTATACTTTATGCGGGCAAGTTTGCAGTTTATAATAATGGTGGCGTGAAAAGTTAAATTCCCATTGACTAACTCATGAACGTTCAGCCTAGGCTGTTAGAACAAGAAAGCTGAAGTTTTGCATAAATATATAGAGGTTTCATTATCATGCAGTGAATAATAGTTCAGTGTCACTATAAGTATGTTACGACAGATCAGTCAAATTATAATTAATCGTTCATTAATCTGTTTACGGACGTCTGTGAGTGAATCTACTCTACGAATTCACCGCTGACTATGTCGTGTTCAAAAACTTGTAAAATGTAACTAATCTGATAACAGTTTAGTTAACAATTCTTATTTTCACAAAACTACTTAGTTTTTACGAGCTATTTTAGATTCAATACAGAATCTTTATCACAGAAATTCATCTCTAATCAACATTTAAAAACGTGGCTTGGTTTCACAATTCATACTCCGTTTACGACGATAATAGCGCTTATTAAGCTCTGTTTGCTCCGTTATCACTGAGATCATGTTGATAACAGAACTGATAGCTAAGCCTTGGTTAAACACTGATGATCTTAGGTCATTGTTTATTTCCTTTATAGCCGCAGAATAAACATGGCATGCAGCCGGTCGCCTGTTTTCCCCATAGTTTTTAGGATTTTCTAACCGTTCGGCGATTAAACGGAACTCACGTGTCCGACTGTCTATCTGTTCGTCTGTCACACAGGTTTTACAGCCAAAGCATACAAATTGTCAAAAAGTATTATTACATATTTTTAGGGGGGCTCCCATACAGATAGCAGCGCGAAAAAAAATAAAAACCCCATCGAGTGGGGTTTCGTTGTTTAGCTCATTACCTAAGATGATTGTTTTTTTTAAGTATTGAAAAACAATGAAATGTGAAAAAAATGTGCTTTTCTTACAAATTTTTGTACCGAATTGAGTTTCTATGAATGTGTTAAAAATATTTATATCGTTGCTCTACACGATGTAATTACCTCCCAGTGTAGACTACGCTATGTAGTGTTAGTTCTAAGTTATGGTTCACCACGGGGTTATTTTGCACACGACTACTATTTATAACAGGTTATTAAGGCAAGATAAGCGATTAACCATGATTCTTGCGCTATTAAATCATTACGAGTATTTGTTTCGTGACTTCCAGGTTCTCTTGAAATATTGTGAAGTGAGAGAAAATTATGAAAAAAAAACAGATGTGTCAATGGATCGTTAAAAATTATAATGGCTGATTAATGCGCACTTTGCCTATTATCTACTCAAATGTACCTACTGCACATTAACTAAAAGAACGGCAATCTTGTCATTTTTCGAAAGTATCCAGCAAATCTTGAACAAATCAAAAAAATGCTAACTTATTCCTTTGCTCTCCGGATACACGCTTAGAATGCACCCACAAGTGCAACTAATTTACTCTATTGAATTGCCCACTAACCAACTTACTTACCATTACCGAACGAGATTCATAGAGGTTAGACACAGAACCTCACGGCACCTTACGGCTCATCAGCCATGTTAATTTGGAAATCCGCACGCGAAACTCAGCGATAAAACGGCTTGAGCATTCTATCCACTCCGATAGATTCACTTTTACTATTAGCATTCGCGCTATGTGGAGAAAACAATTGATTTGTATGTATAATGCTTGCCGCTTTCTCGGTCTTGACCTTAGGTTAAATCCTGCTTTAGGTATGTGTTTACTTTCCTTGAATTGACGTGACGCTTTCGGTTTCACTTGTTTTAGGAATGTTCAAAGTACTGATAAACTTGAGCGCTCATTTGTAATGAGCATTCCCGTGAGCGTTCTAGCGAGCATTCGAGCAAAATAGGAAAGGATATAGGGAATTCTAATCAAGAAAAATTACAAAGTTCTGAAGGGATAACGATAAACATTTTTTTAGTAGACGGAGTCGCGGGCAAGAGCTATCGATGCGTAAAAAATACACCATGTCTTAATTCAAAGTTCGCTGCTGTCTCAAAAGTAAATAATTATGCAGAAGTTAAACCTGCTAAGTATAGTTTTGTTTCATTTCTTTGTAAGAAGGGGACTATATATATATTCACATATTTATTTTGGTATAACAGAACGTTTTGCGTAAGTATTGACTTTTGGCATCGTTTATATTATATCTTTTCTTATATGATTTATCTCTGTTTTCTTAGTTTTACAAATTTAATTCTTAAAAGAACACAAATACACGTAGCACAAATTATATTTTGCTACGCTGCCTTAGTAGACGATTCTCTTAATAACTTGTGCTATATTCCAGTTTTTAATCAACAGGTCAAAAAATAAAACCAAAAGTAACTACTAACCATGTCAAAGAAAGTTATCTTATACCCAAAAAGCAAACAAGTATTGTATGCCTTTTCGATCGCGAGTCTAATATGGCAATCTCATGCCGGACGGCGTAGATAATATTGCTAAGATAATAACGGGTTAATAGACCGGCCAGTTAGATGAAGATGACAGCTAGTTAGATATTTTAAACTCCATATTTAGAACGGTCAACATCTATCCAAGAAAATATGTTTTTATTTTATTTTATCAAATAGCTGGAAAACGAGCATGCGGGTCACCTGATGGTAAGCGATCACCGCCACCCATGGACACCTACAGCATAATTAGGACTGCGGGTGCGTTGCCGGCCTAAAGGGGAGGGGATAGAGGAGGGGGAAGGGGGGAGGGGAGTTGGACCTCCGGATCTCCCACTCACCGTAGCAAAACTACTATTTCACGCCGGTATTCTGTGGGAGTGTGGTACTAACCCGGTCGAGCCGGCCCATTCATACTGCAACTGTGCAACTGGGCAAGTAACATTCCATTGCGGTGCTCAGTCGATTACCCATCACTTGCTGGTTACGTGACCCCGCAATGTACTACTCGCACGAGTTTTCTTGCGTGTTTTTAGGGTGTTTTGTCATTGAAGCGGAGGGAAGACGTGCAGAATCCGACTAATAATATATGGTGTTAAAAATCCTGTACTATAATTTAGATAACCCATATGGAAACATATTGGAATTCGAAAATTTAATAAACTTTGGAAAGAAGTTGAGTCACAAAGAAGTTAAATCTCCATACAACATTTGTTTTGCATTTTCAAATTTCAATGTTTTTCCACTTTTATGGTAATCAGTGACCTTAATGTGGGTTACAATTATGATTATTTTTTACTTTGTTAACTTCCGTTAAGACGTTCACATCAAAATAATAATCTGATGATGATAATAGCAATATCCCCCAGATTGTATCCGTCGACGGCGAAATCCGGCGAAGATGACGGTTTAGTTCTAGATTCTTTCACGGGCCGTTGGCATCGGTGTGCGGTGAGGGTAGACAGCGTCAAAAGTTGCGCCCGCACTCACTCGCCGCCACTAAGACCTTATCCAGACGGAGCGTTTTGCGTTTTGTCTACCCTGCTGTTAGACGCGGTCCAGACGAAGCGTATTGCGCGCGTAGACACTCGCGCGTTTCCGAGGTACTAGAGCTATATATACCCCGTCCAGATGCTTTCGCTATGGAAGCGCGCGCGAGCATCTGGACGGGGTGTATGTAGCCCTAGTACCTCAGGAACGCGCGAGTGACTACACGCGAGTCCCCTCGCGCCCAAAACGCTCCGACTAGACCGCGTCTAACAGCAGGGTAGACAGCACTAGCGCTGCGTACCCTCGCTGAACGCCCCATGCGCAAGCATGACTAGCAAAACCAAACGTGGATTTGAAAAAGCGGTATAAAGAACGACAGTGATCCCACTTGTGTTGTAGTCAAAGGAAGGCTTGGGTCGAGTCTTCCGGATTTAGTATTTGGCGTCAGTCTTCAAGACAGGTTGTCTCAAAATTTTCAAGGGCACAATATCTACAAAGTGATGGTAGCTCCGCCTTAATGAATTTGCGCCTTAAGCAGGGTTTTTAGGCTTAAAACAACTAGTCTGTAGTGCAGTTTAGTTTAACTCTGTTTTGTAAATGTCGATGTTAGTGTGTCTATCCTATCACCTGTTGTGTCATCATAATTTGGGTCAACACAACACATACTGTAAGTTCTACTCTCTCGATAAAGTAATTATTTATTAGCAATTACCTACTATGAGATGTGTTGTTAATTTTAATTGTTTTTGTTTACAAAAGTACATACTATAAATAACTATTTGTAAAACAGTGATGTGTATCAGTTATCTGATTTGTTAGATGCAGTAACTCAGTATTTATAAGTAAAAAAATATGTGTTAAAAAATAAAAGCTTGTAAAAACGACTCTATCGGGAAGTGTAAGATTGTGTTAACACAAAACAAAAGGCCTGACGAGGTCATCGACGGCCTAGAAGGCTTTTTTATATGCTATCTTTATGATTTAGTCAAGAAAGAAAGACAGACTTTGCAAAATTTCCACTTAAAGTAATGACTCGAATTCCTAGCTTATCTTCTAAGGTATTCTAGAGATATGAAAGTCTAGTTTTGAGATGCTGAACCGTTTAAAGACTGGTTTATAATCTAGAAATCTGTTTACAGACTTGTCATAACCATCACGGATTATGGCTGGCTGTATTCTTAACAATTCTTTACATAAGTCCATATCAGATCAGTCTTTAGAATTAGTACTTCAAAATAGCCAGTTTAAGGGAAAGGAGGTGTAGCAAACAATGTGCAGCGTTTTCATTTACTTAATACTTAATTTATTAATGTATTGAATCAGGTGTTACTTTACGGAGGTCCATATCAATGAACTAAAATAATTCCTTGCTCACCCGCGACCTTACGATGGCTAAGGTTATGCAAATTGGCGTGTTCACGCATCTTCACACAAATTCACGCAAATTCTTTTAGTTCACTTAATTTATTGTAAAGTATTAAAATTTTAGGTACATACATGAGGTTTTTACTTAGTTTACTTTGACATTTAGAAACTATATACATCTCTGAATTAGATTAGGAATTTTATTATTAACTCGGGGACTTTATATATCCCCTTGCTATATTTAAGGCTGTATATTGTTAAGCGTATGGATTTTAAACTTTTATATTTTTAGTTTAATTTCTAGTCACAGGCTCGTTCCGTACAAGTTCTCAAGACGATCCCATAGAGTTTAAGGGAACGGAAGCAATACCATGCCCTCGGTACCGCTCTGCTTTCAGAGCATGACACGAGTCCGTGTGAGCTAACTTTGGGGGCGGCAGACGTGAGCTTGCCTTAAGAATCCAAAAGCTTAATGTTTACTTGACCTGAAATGTATATTTCAGAACTAATTTATTATTATTATTTTAATTTATGACGGTGGATGCATTCTACACTTCCACTGAACGTATAGATATAGTTAGTGCTTAGTTTTGTAACTAAGGGACCCCATACATCCCTGTATTTTTTTCTTTAATTGTATATCATCATCATCATCATCATCATCAGCTGGAAGACGTCCACTGCTGGACAAAGGCCTCCCCCTTAGAACGCCACAATGAACGACAATTCGCCACTTAATTCGCGCCTTTTAATTGTATATATACCTAGTGCCATCCACGAAGACGCGTGATTTTGTCAAAATTAGCCATTAATGACATTGTAATAAGAACCACGGCACGCGTCATCGTGAATGACTCTACCTATAGGTACTGTAGTTTTAAGTATTTTATTTGTAATAATTTTATAATGAAAAAATGACTTTCTGCCAAGTTTCTTGCGGCGCATTTTTCTTGGCAATGATGGTCTTTCCGAAAGCGCTGGCGTAGTTTAAAAAATGACGTGTAAAAGTGCCCATTGCCCATTGCGGCCTATTTACTGAATAAATGATTTAAATTTGAATTTTGATTTGTTTTCCAACTTTTTGTTGCTTAGGTTATGTTCAAACATCCCCAGAGTTGACATACTAATTCATAGTAGATTTAATTACACGCTGCGACAAAAAATAACCTCTTATACGAAACCAGGCTAAACATATACAAAATATATTGGAGCCAGATTCCCAAACAGTCAACATTTTAACAGTTAAACCTGATACGCGTTTTTTTCTCCGTCCGCCGCGTGCCAGCCCAAACTAGTTCTAATAACATTTCAGTACAACCCCGCACGGAAGTGTTCCAACTTCCATCACACGAAAATTGATTTTATGATTTTAATACACGCATAACCTATGATCTGATTTATGCTGGTCTACTTTTTTATTGTGTTCTGACGTGTTAATTTTTCAGTGTTTTAACATTATGCTGTTTCCTGGCTGCTAATTGGCTATAAACATGATAATAGTTGTACGCTACACGCGTTTTGCACTCGTGATTTACTTATCTTTTACGATGATGGTCTTACAAATTGTTAAGTGTAATTTGATGTTTTTATTCGTTGACTAAATTATGGTAGTGCTAAAGACTGCTTTCATGATGGACTATGGAATTGATTAGTTTTGTTTGACATGGCGAGAAAACGAATGTGTTGTTTTTTATGGTTGATATCTGCTTATCTCTATGGGAAGCAGTGATGGGTGTAATTTGCGTGCATTGCCTTTTCTAATGGTATAGTTTAGTATGCCTCAGTGGAGCAATGAAATGGTTAGATATAAGCAATATACTTAACTTGACTAGGTATACTGTACTTAAACTATCATCATCCCAGCCTATTTGTGTCCCACTGTTGGGCACAGGCCTACTCTCAGAATGAGAGGGCTCGGGTCGTAGTTCCTACGCGGGCCCAGTGCGGATTGGGAACTTATACATATACTATTAAGTATTTGTAAAAACTTGCATACTGTGGGTGAAAATTACTCGCTTTTCAAATTTTCAAATTTAATGAACACATCATCACTGTGTGGTCTTCAAATATGATAAGCTCCCATTTTAAAATATCGAGAGTAAAAAAAAGCTTCGCAAGTATAATCGTTTTACAATATTAAGAATCTCAAAAAATATATAAATAAAAACACATACATGTCCTGAAATAAAAATGATGTATGATGAAATACAAGTATACTTAACTTAAAAATTAACATAAGTATTTGTTTTGTTGGCTTGTGGGTACGTAAAACTTATGTCATCGAAATTACTTTTGGGCAACCTCGGACAGGTAGGTGTGTCCGGAGCGCTAATGGTGGGATTCGATTCCTGATCGCGTGCCTTTCATTTTTTTCTTTTTGGGCCTTTGTTGTTGCTTTAATCTTCTTAAAGATTAGTTTTTACTGGAGGTGTCGGAATTCCTGTACCAAATACCACCGTTCAACGAAATTGATGTCTATAATGCGTCTGAGTAATGTCATGTCAATGTTATTGTTTACGGTAGATCACCAAGCGTAGCAAATAAGGAATTGAATATACATATTAAACATGGAATTTTAATATCAGATTACTACTGAAAATAAAGTCACATCAAAATAAGTCTGTAAAATTAAAATTTCAAAGTGTAGCAAATTTAAAATTTGCATGTTGTATTGTGACAAAAGCGTGTGAAACTATTTTTCTCATATCATTAAAACGGACACCATGTTTTTATGCAAATAAATGTTTATGATTTATAGATTAGGTACTCATTCAATTTGGTCCTTGAAATATTTGATGACAGCAATAATAAATCAGTTGAATCCATAAAAAAACAACTGATTTTCTTCTCTACACTTATACGACTATAAGATAACGATCGGTTTATGATTAATTAACGACGAACATGCACATCATTTGACAATCAAGTGCATTATATCATCTTAGCAGCGTATTCAAGTTCATACTCATACTTATATAATTATTTATTCGAACCGTCATTTAATTTACAAATACTCACATAAATCAAGTTTGAAGTTCAAACGACCACTGGGCTCTCATTTCTGTAGACGTACAAATCTAATATCAGTCGTGTATAGTTTCGTAAATGACAAATTAAATAAAATATTATTATTATACTCATATGAGTAACTCTTACTTCCATAAACAGGATTCTGGTCTGGAAGTAGATAATATTCGCCTTGCAAGATTTGAACAGAACGTAAAAGCGAATTTAAATATAAGCTTGTAACAAAGATGAACGAACGAAGCGACATCTATCAAAGTACAGCAGGGCTACTACGAAACTCGAAACTCGAAGTTCGTGTCGTGACGTCCCTCTGACACTTTTACCTACTATTTAATACGAGAGCGAGAGGGACCGCACGACACGAACTTCGAGTTTCGAGTTTCGTAGTAACCCTGCTGGAGTCGAATCATCGTCCGATTTGTCAAGCACTTGGCCGACTTACGGTATCGAGTCGCCAATTACTACGAATCGATTCTTCCGGAAAATCGATGTAAGCGGTTGTGTAATGTAGTGCAATGGCGATGGTGCCCGATGTTCCCCGATTGGGTCCGATTGTTGCCGAACACTGGTTCGGATGCTTTCGGAATTTAAGAGCCATTGTTCTCAGGGATCGGATGTTTGTTTGATATATACTCTAAGCTGCTGTTGTAGAAATGAAAAGCTTTTAGGGATTCTAAATAATTGAAATTGTGCTAGGGAAATTATTTTCGAATTCATTATGAATATTTTTATATAAACTCTTCTTGTTTGTATGTACGCAGTGGCGTGACCTAGTATCAACTCGAATCTCAGCGAGTTGCCTAAATTTCAAGCGCCGACATATGATGCTCTTCTTACCACGCCACTGATGTACAGACAACATCAAAATTAGCTGTACTTTTGTAGCTTTTCGCTTTGCAGCCACTTTAACTCATACGAGTTTCATATGTTGACACATTAATGTCATAATAGTAATAATTGATCCGCTACTCTTGACGTTACCAGTACAGTTTTGAGATAAAATGTATACCTAGTGTTATTTATATGATAATACTAACGCCAAAAAATATAAGCCTCGATAATAATTATAATATGTACCTAGTACTAAATCTAAATACGAATGTCTTGATGACTCTACCTGGCGTATAGCAGCACGTACATAGTTCCGCTTAGAATCCAATTTACGTCCATTCTGTAATATAACTAAATAACTAAGTGGTATAAGTGGTAAACTACATATTCTCCATATTATTCAGGCTTCATTCAATCCGTCTGTCTTACAAGTTAAGCGGTGAAATGGCCATTTACAGGGCAGCTATTTTCTCGTCCGCGTCTTGACCCCTAGCGAAAGCCTGCTAGGCTAGCTCGAATTGTATGTTTGTGCATATGTGTAATTATGTGCGAATTATTATCTACACAATGTAGTGTTGTATAAGCAGTGGGAAACTGGGAAAGGAGAGTTTTGTGCAGCATGATTATTTTGTATAGTGATTTTGCTGTCCGAGTAGGCTACGGTTTACAAATTTCCGTGTAAATAATAATAAAAAACTATAGCTATCTACCATAGGTACAAGTTCACACTACAGTGTAGGTACAAATGGAAATATTTTATTCAATTTATTGTTCAGAAGTAATGTTAAATTGTGACAGATTGATAAAACACGTTTTACCCATTTCTATTTACTTCCATTAATACGATAAGTAGAAAAACGAAGTTATTTATGTTGTCTACAAGAAAATAATTATCCTCAACTACTAACATTATAAATGCAAAATTAACTCTGTCTGTCTTTACTCTTTTTAACCCGCTGCATGAACAGATTTAGATAAATTTGGTATGGAGATAGTTCCGGGGAAGGGCACAGGATAGATTTGCATAATTCCCGCGGTGTAGTGACAATATAATTATTCGCAGAATCGCGGGCAAGAGCTGATAAAAAATTAAGTCGTAAGTGATGTTTGTAGCTTTACTACTTTCATAGTAACCGTTATGAAAAGATCTTGTCACACTGGAAGCGGCTTCTTGCGGTGCCAATATATATGAGCTGACTGGACTTCAGGACACAGAACATAATTATATTTATATGCTTTTTAAATATAGATAGGTACACTCATTAAGGGATTTTTTATACTGGATGGACTACGGACATGCAATTGCTGTGGATAACGTCAGGAGCTTTGACCCAGGCCCTGATACATAGCAGACAGCCATTGCGTGCAAGCAAGATTGGATCAATGAGATAAGAAAGAAAATAGACAAACATTTTTTTTAAATTACCTTTAGTCGCAATACGAGTATCTTTACGACATAAATCCGTTTAACACAAACATCCTTCGAGAACATTCTGCATCTCATTAATCCTTAGATTATCCTTATCTGCAAGATAACACTTAACCCGTTGAAGTCGTCTCAACAATATCAACACGTCTATAAAGTTAATTAACACAGATTACTCGTAACCTTCTTGGTACTTGGTAATGGACTAAGGTTTATTGGATTACATCTCAGTGAATGTAATTTTCCAAGGTGTAAGTATTTTATTAACACCATATACATGTTATCAAAGTAGAAAATGCAAGTGTAGTTAGTGACCTACCTACTAGACTAAAGAATCCGTGGCATGGAGTGAACGTTTTGTTAAGCAGCCGGGGCATGAAGGAAGCGTCATCAGATACAACACTTAGCTGTTAGTATTTTTGTGTGTTTGCTGTATTTGTATTAGTGTGTGTGAGTTAGTCATCATGGACGCCACGAAATTTAGTCAACCCAGAGTGTCGGGTTGTTACGAGTTAGCGCCACCCGTTCTAGTGAACACTTTACGTTCTTTGCTACCAACTTTGCTTCTTTTAGTAGATTACATCACTAATTTACTCTTATGGCGTAGTTTTGTAACACGTCTGGTTCTTGTAGGGTCGGTTTCCTAACTTACGTATCCACTTCTACACACTAGTTGCATAAAAGTGCAAACTTGTATTAGGGCACCGACTGTACGATTTCGGTGCGCGTGCTGACTCTATCTCAACAGTATTCTGTGCTTAACATACACTCAGTTTAATTACACACTTAAAAAAGTCGATACAATTAAAATCAACAGGTAGTTACAACAATTAGTTACGTCCGTTCTCATGCCACTCTAACTACTAATGGAACTGAAATGTTTCAAGTGGAACTCCAAGTTTTATTGCTTTTTCTTCGATTGGATGCATTATATTTGAAACTTAATTGGTGGTGTTACTAAAAAGTTTAATCTATAGTAGGACAATAGTCTCTTTTTTTGTGCTAATTTAGTGACTCTATAAAAAGTTGGGCATTTTATGTGGTAGTCCTTACCCGCTGTTTTGCTCGCGTGTAATATTGACTGTAACAGTTGATAGAAATTCCGGAATCTTATTACATTTCCTCGGGAATGCCCAAATATACATATTTGAAAGGTTTTCTTAAGTACCACGGTGATAGCGCCGTTACCTTATATTACCTATATTATGTTCTTATAAAGACTGTATCCTGCGAACAAACTGTTTGCAGGACTAAAAAACTCTGTAAAAGAATGTCAAATCGAAACTATTTTCATTCTTATATCGATCTTTACTTACATTAGAAAATTCATGCCTCTAACGGCACTCAAGCGGTTAAGGTTTCCAGATTTCACATACGTAGGTAGAGCCGAGCCAAGCTAACTCTGCAGAGAATAATATGGTAACACTGCAAATGTAACGCATATTATGTACGTGATTTGACGTTAAAATACAGTGTTGCCAAATTATTCCGTTGCAGACTTAGCTTGGCCAGGCTCTATATCCCGATTCTACGTAAACGTGGACTGAGGATATAGGTTAAGGTATACCATAGGCGACAGGCTAGCAACCTGTCACTATTTGTACCGTTTTTGTCAAACTTAAAACCTAAAATTGCTAAAAGTGGCTCCGCAGTGGTAACGTTTCGTGTGCTCTGCCTACCCCATTTGTGAATACTAATGGGTTTGTGTGTGTGTGTGGAAACGTCTGTATGAAAGATAGCTTATCTGTTATACTGAGATCCAGATATTTATTTAAAACACTTGATCCAAATTCGTCTAGCTCATTTAACGCGAAAAAGTAATAAACACATATGTACACTTACATAGGTATTCGTTACACTTACTTAGCCATTTGCCATATTAGTAGGATTCGTGACAAATTTTCAATCTTTTCTCATACATCAACAGTAATAAATAAATGCTTATCGCAAAGCAAAGAAAACCGCTCTGTGAGAAATACGTAACAATAAGTCCTTGGCAACTATTTATCAGTGTTTATTTGCACCAGACATGCAAATCTTGTTAGAGTGAAGCTAACTCTCTTACATACGAAACTTTCGCCGGTACTTCGACCAATGCGTACTGACCTTGAGTGCCTTTTGAAATTGGTATAGCTGTTTGTGCTGCAGGTGTCTAGTTTGACTGGTCTTAATGCGTCGGCCAGTGTAAGTATTTACGTGTAGAATGGTTCATTTGTTTGGTAGAGTTTGGTATAAGTTTTTGCTACATTCAAGATGCACTTTGTTGTTATTGTGGACAGAACTTCAGTAATGTGAAACTGGGAAGCCTAAAGATAAAGTAAAATTTAAAAAACATAAAATGCTTTCTTAGTAAAAATGAAACCGTCTTGCAACCAGTGCTTCGCGCGAGCCAGCCACCGAATCGCGTGCTCCTGAGAAGAAGGGCTACGAAATAGCTCAAAACATGTCGAGCTAAACTCTGTTTAAGACGTGAGTTATCCATTAGTTACAACATCATTTAATATAACCAGTGCTTTGTTTGTATAGTCGATGAAACTGAATTGCGTACACTCAGCATCAAAAGTAGCGGATCGTTTTTACTCTGTCGCATTAAAATATTTATCACTCTTGCATGGCGTTACGTACGTGGCTGTAAAGAGCTACTTTTTGATGCTGACCCTACCGAGGTGGAACCCTTTTTAAATCATCATGAAATCAATTTTATGATGATTTCTTTGGCAAGTGTATACAATGTTGACCTGACATTTACAATGTAAATGTTCCACCTCGGTTCATCATTCAGTTTACATAAGAAACAAAATTCTTTCTTTCGTCAATATAGCAGCATTCTAAGAAAAGATTTGAGGTAGACTTGCACGGACCAGAGTTAAATTAGCATAACTCCAAGTATTGTCAAAATGTATGAAACTGTCATCCTAACATTCGGTTAACGATTTAATTTTTTTACTTCCAAACCGTGCCATAAAATATCTGATACCTTTAGTAATTTATATAACGAAACACAGCCTTTCTAATTTTAAGATTGTGAGCAAACTTGTACGTAATTTGAAATTACGAATGTTTTTTTTATTCAGAACAACCTATTTTATTCTTTAAATTTCTACCAAGGTAAAATCCACTTACCCATGAGAAATGAAAATGAACATGGAATCACTCATAGACACGTTCTTTTTTCAAGTAGTAAGACTTATAAGGCACAATAAAGCACTGGCCGCTAGCGCCCATTGTTTGGCCTGCCCTCCGTCCAAGGTGAGTAGGTTGACTGACCGGTCGCATTCCATTTTACTCACTTCATTTTCGTATTGCCCGATGAACTAAGATTAAAAGTTTGTTTACGTTGAATAACAATTTTCGTTGGTAAATAAATAAATGACACTGTATTTATAGGTAGTGTCACCAGTTGAAGTCACGCACGCACGTAATGACAGCAGGATTTTGACATTAACTCATTCACTTCATTCATTCTCCTTTTATGCAATGAGTATATTTTGTAGCTGTGTGTGTCATTCACTCTCATGGCACTAACTATAACCAAAGTTACGAGTAAATAACATATTGAAGTTAGACAGTACCTACCTGAATTGTTCTTCAACAACAAAGATGCTGTTGTGTTATGGAATGTAAATGTTATTTGGCGCCTTGATCTTATATATGCCTTTTCCTTTGTATTTTTGTGGTGCTTTATGGCAACAATCTACATCCGTAGATTAAAGGATGTTTCGATTGTTTGGAGTAGGTACAGTCAGTGCAAAAATGAAAAAAACAAAAGATTGACGTCTTGCTTGAATAGTGCTTTTATTCAGCCATGTTTTTTTTAAATTAAAACTGACCAGCGATGAATCTATCTCGCCTTATAAATGCTAGGTAAAGTACAGATGAGGTAGAATACTGTTGCGTAAAGGGCTCCTCTTGATGCTTCCACACTGCTCTCTGTCCACTGCATACAAGGGCCACTCCTCCAAGAAGTACCTACTTCAGTTCATTCCGCCATTGCCGATGTGTCAAGTGCAAAAATATGTATCTATTCAAACTACTCGAAAGATATTTTACCACGGCCTTGTCTGCCTGTCTGTCGGTCTGAATAAGAGTGTGGTAAGTACATAATATTTTTGAGAGGTTATAAAAGTCCATATTTTTGCACTCGACTGTATATGTATATTTTTATATGTACCTACATAATTATATAAATAATAATAGCCGTATGAAAACTAAATAAGTAGTTAGAGGTATAGAGGTATGAAGACTTACTGACAATGCTAATTACCGGTTCAGGCTGTTAAGGTAATTAAAAGTAGGTAGGTACTTTTATCCGTGTAATTAAGGACATGATCTATAGGGCGTTGAGGTGCGCGTGATTCCTCAGTACGTTATGTATAATTTATACGCCCTCTTTTGTCTGTGGAATGTTAGAGAAAATAAGAACAGAGTACAGTGGAACTGGAAATAATAATCAAGGCTAGTGAAAAAGTTATATTTGTTTTCTTTGACGTTTGCTTGTTTTTAAGTCTCATTGGGTTTGTTGGTCACTTGAATTTCAAGTATTAAGAAGAATGAGAAGAACAATATCAATAATTCAACTTATACCACAGAATAACTAATTATACGTCCCACTGTAGGCCACAGGCCTCCTCTCAGAACGAGAAAAGAGTTGAAATAGAATGAGGCTGGCATTTAGCTATTTTGTTTATTTTCTTCTTTTGTATAATAAAAACTTTACATACGTACATATACATCTATACCTATTACGTACTTAACTCCTATCACTTTTTTGACGTCATGTGTGTAAACCCTTAATTGTACTTTTGTCATCATCATCATCCCAGCCTTTATACGTCCCACTGCAGGGCAGAGGCCTCCTCTCAGAACAAGAGGGCTTGGGCCATAGTTCCCACGCGGGCCCAGTGCGGATTGGGAACTTTTGTACATAGAGAAAAAACAAATTGACAGACTCGGAGGTAAGTAGGTACATTTACCAAAGAGATCCTATTAAGGGATATCTACCAGTCAACTTTTGAGTGGATGAGAGTAGCGCTAAGTATTGTATTTGTGAAACCACAACCAATTTACTGTTAGTATTAACGCATTTAGGTATAATATTTATTAGTAAGGCGTAAAAAAACAATTGTCAATCGATTCAATCATCTCAGGCAAAAAGCCGACGCCGTCGTCCGCAATCGAGTCGAATCGATTGACACCTTATTTGTAAACAGGCGCAAGAACAAGAGCGTTATTTACGACACTTTGTGTATTTGTTATTACAAAAATGCTGGAGTTCGTTTGTTATTACAATATCCATACTGCCATACTAATATTTTAAATGCGAAAGTGTTTGTGTTTGTATGTTTGTGTGTTTATATGTTTGACCGTCTTTCACGTCGAAACGGGGCGACGGATCGTCGTGATTTTTGGCATGGATATAGTTTATGGGCCAGAGAGTGACATAGGCTACTAACCAGGAAAAATACAGAGTTCCCGAGGGCAAAATCTAGTTTTAATAAATAAATAAATATCACTAGACATAATTAATTCCAATTGACCTAGTCCCAAACTAAACAAAGCTTGTACTATGGGTACCCGGCAAATACATACCTATTAAATGTCCAAGACTCGAGAACAAACATTCGTATTATTCATACAAATACCTGCCCGGCCGGGGACCGAACCCGGGACCTCAAGCTTCATTGTCAGGTTTTCTAACCACTGGGCTATCCGGTCATCTAATGCTGAGGTTGCTGGTAGAAATAATAAGCTAGTTGTTCAATAATGTCCTTTTTGTTACCGAAAATGGACGAGTCCCGATTGCACCAAGAAGCACTCTGAGGCAGTTCAACCAAGCACCGAGAATACCCGTTAGATTCATCGCAATTTTTTAACTTATCCGAGGCACTGAAATGTATTCTATATTTATTCAGTGTTAAAATTCTAGAGTACAATTTCAACAGTGTGAATTTAATTTATGATTAGACCATTTCAAGGAGTTGTCGCTGAAAAATATGTTTTAGCATAGCTACGCTAAGTAGGTAAGTAAAAATAAGCTTTGTAACAAGTTTGCGTTAAATTGTCTAAATTTTATAAACAGTGTTACATGATAAGTTAAAACGTTCAAGGTGACCCTAGGTAATAAATAATGTAATTTATAAATTCGAAAAAAGCCAAAAATATGTAAATAAGTACGGTATAGTATAGGTACCTATTTTTTAACCTTTCTCAATTTCCTCGGAATGAAATCTTCAGACATTGTATGCTTAATACATTTATAAGTTTTTTTTTAATGATTTTCAGTACCTAAACAGTACAGTTAGTAGGTATGGAGTGACATAATTTAGTTTTAAATTCAAAGCTTATTTGATTTGGTGGAGAAAACGAATCATAACAAACGAAGTTTAACGCAGATCTCCTATTATTACTGTTAAGTAGGTACATACAGTGTCCGAGTAAAGTTTTCTAATTTAAGGCTGTCCATTTAACATTAAAGAAAAACCGGTATATTTATAGAGACTTCCAGGTCAAGAAAGTTACTTCAAAGTTGCAGTTCAAAAGTTAATTGAAAAACTTGTAGATGAATTACTATTCATTACGCGTTTATGATAGAAATTGGTCTTAACTATTATTTAGTTTATTAAAATATTTCATCCTCAGGCCTACATGTCTGTTCCTTACGAATTTTGGCATGTTGCCTCTTGCCTGACTAGACCGGTGTGAGAACGACATGTTCGTCCACAGGCCTGACAAGAGAAGTCTGCGGATGTTGCTGCAGAACCGCCTTGGTGTCGTTTCTGTCTCTTATCGGCAAGTGCTTGAAATATTAGTCTACCCTAAAATGGAGTGAATTGAATGAACTGAGTATTTTAAAAACACTTTAGGTTAGGAGGGGCAAAAATCATATCAGAATATCTTACAATAACGCAAAAATGTAAAAAACCTAGTAAAAAAATTTTGTTGGAGAAAATGCTGAATATTCGCCTGTCGAATATCAATTCGTTTTTCTTAAAAAGTGAAAACGAAGAAGCAACTGTGTATATTTCGATTGGACACGACCAAATTCTCTTCCAATATGCACCTGTACATACAATGAGTGAAATTTTGCTTCGTACCATGAACCTTTGCCAGATTCTCCATATTAAATATTAGGGAGCACATCCAATTTTGAAACGACCATAAAAGCAAAAATCTGAGAGTGGCGTGGAGTAAAATTTTCTTTAGTCAATCTGGAGAGCGATAGAAGCGTGAGTTAACCCCCATTTAGACCATTAAAGAACTTGCATGCAATTTGCATTACATCGCAGACTTTTGAGGGCCAATGAATTCAGTTGATCAAACAAATACCGCAATGTAGTGAAAGTTGCATGAAAATTCTCGCATTGTCTAAATGGGGTTTTAGGTATATCTTCAGATGCAATAAATGGTAGTAGTGTGCACAAATTTAGCCATAGTTCCTTGGTGAGTGCAAAAGTGGTACATATAAAAATTTAATTTTTCAATATTTATTTTTGTTTTAAATACAATAATTACAGTTTATTATTCGTTATTTTTATACTTTGACTTGTGCCACTCTTGCAATCACCCCGCGAGTTGTTATCACTGATGTCCTGTCAAAAGTTTAGGCAAATCAAGTTCCTAGTTAGCTGCCTTTCATAATTAACAACAGCAAGTTTTAGATGGGTTTTAGGTCGCGCATTATTGTCGTTTATACCAGGTCAACAATTACTGGGTCGCACTTTAACTGCACCCTTTTAGATAACAAGGGAATCCGATAAAATACTTTCCATTTCTAACCATTAGGAATGTGCGAAACATAAATGCTTTGTATCCGCAATAAGCGTTAGTGTATGGGTGCAGGTGCATAAACATGTCGGATTTTCTCTCCATTTCGAGGTTACGAGCGTCAGCGAAACTGGAAACAAGTGACAAGCGCGCGCGCATATGCAAATGCGCATGACGGAGTGAGATAGGTATTCGTGCCGCAGGGACGGAAGGCTTTATTAACATACTCGCCTTCATATGTCATACGGCATTGTCTGTAGATGCAGGTTTTCAGACAACTGTAGGATGTATACGTCTCGTATTTATGTTAGGTCCTACAATGACTACTTATTTACCGGTAAAAGACTATTAGAGAGTTGGTGGTAAGTAGGTATGTGCCTTAGCTATAATTCTATATTATGTATATCTAATGCGTGTTACATGTAAGTAGATCTCCACACAATATTTTCATCTCTTTTCCTCTACTTTAATTCGCAATTTATTTTGTCATGAGCAGATGTTACTAGCCCTTAACTTAATGTATCTCCTAAGACCTTTGAATGTTACAAAATAACTACAAACTGATGTTTAGTTCAGGTTACTACTCGTACTACCATATCTAAGATTTTTAAGGTCAGTGGCTACATTGTGATATATCTGCAAGTTGGTACCTAAGTACATTTATGTAAAGCTGTCATTCATCAGTCTATCTTAATATTGTTCTGCTAAAGTATAAATAATACAAATTTCCATTTTAATTGACCTCATAGTCGCGAAGACTTCTGATGGCGACTATAAAAATTCGCACTGTGCAAATTGTTAACGTACCTACATGTACTGTTATGTAGGTATGTACACTGTTTTACTAGCCAATATCGAGCCTTATCAATTTATCGCCCAATAAAGTCTATTATTGTTATTGACACTACCTATCGGCCCTGCCGCGGCTAGAAGCTACTAGCTGGAAAACTAGCGTTTACTCAGTTCATTTGCTCAGCGTTTACACAGTGATAACATCAAAGCCGGAAAACATCCTCTGTTGAACATAGGCCCCCTCCCCTCCATAGAACGCCACAACAAACGACAACTTGCCAGCTGCATCCAACCTATTGCCTCAACTCTCGCGATGTCGTCAGTCCACCTAGTAAGAGACCTGCCAATGCTGCGTCTCTCCGTATGTTATCATCACTCGAGAACCTTTCTCCTTACGGTTATTTGTTCTTCGACCGATGTAGCCTATCCGCTATCACTTAAATGTATTTACAATGGTACATATTCTTCAAACTATATTGGTTGGTGGCCCTATAGGTATTAGGTATAGGTATTAGCGGGCTGTTTTCCGCAACTCGACGTCTAAGTGCGCCTATTTTGCGTGATTAGGCTGCAGGCACTATTCATGCCAGCCTAGCTCCTGGAGGAAGCCTAGCAGACCCTTTACGTTTCCGGTGAGTTCCTGCAGTGATCCGAGGTGTAGTGCCCTGTAGTTCGCCACACCAGAGCATTCCAGAAGGATGTGAGTGGCTGTCTCTTCTGCCTCCATGCATGCCCTGCACAGGGGGCTGTCTGTAACACCTAGATCTGTGATGGGCAAAGTACGGTCCGCGGGCCGGACGCGGGCCAACTCCGGCCCGCGAAGGGATTTAGTCCTGGCCCTTCTTTAAAATATCTGTAACTTTCTGCCACCGTTTCCCCATCACTGACCTAGAATAAATGCATTTTAGCAAGGCATTTCCAGTAAGAGCTCCGACCAGCAATGGGCCTAGTTCTTCGGCGAATTTTCGTATTCCGGATCATATCGCGCAAAAAAACTCCTAGAATAGCTCTCTCCATAGCTCATTGCGTGACTGCGCCATACAACATGTGAGCACACACAATGAACAGAGAAAACTGTCGCCGCATTGTTGGTCGCGCGCATTAGTGCCCATGCCGTATGATCTACTAATTTCTAATCACTCCCTGCAAATACCTTCCTGGTCTCGATTCGACATCACCGTTGGTATTTATCGCATAGCCTTAAGGGCTATGCATTCTAACAGCTTCAAACAGGTTCAATACCACCTTTGAGTGGTGCTAACGGTGACCGTTACAGTACATATCTGATTGGTTTGCCATTATAACGGTATGGGTCTTAATATATATTTTCAACACGTGCGTACTATTTATCATAATTGACCCCAATCTTGCCATAGACTGACTAATAATTAGTCACGATTAATCTTTCTCGTGGCTATTTCATATTTTTGAAGAGATGTCTCAATCAATCATGCGCTGTAGCTTATTACAAACTTGTTTTGAGATTTTACATTTTGACCAGCGCAACTTTAAACGGTTGTGCACAACTAGTAAACTTAACCTAACCAACAAAATGTTGAAAAACCTCCGACTTTGTCACTTCAAAGTTCAATATCTCAAAAACGGCTGAACCGATTTTGATGAAACATGTCTAAGAACCATCGCTAGAAAACCTGATTTCGAATAAAAAAATCTGCCTTCAAATCGGTCGGTCCAGCCGTTTAAGAGCTACGGTGCCATAGACAGACACACCGTTAAACGGAAACACATAGCGGTCAAAGTTATAACTTCTCTCTTTTTGCGTCGGGGGTTTAAAATGAATTAAACTGTTCTTCCAAAAATAACTAACATTAAAATGAGATAGGTACATAGACATTAAAAGTTATTAAAAAAAATTGTTGTTTAAATACCGTATTACCTACATCGCCCACTCTATTTTACATTATTTTGTAACACAATGAATGCAAGCCTCTTCATTCGATGTGGGTTTTTCTGTCAAATCACCGATTCGCTGTCTTATTATACATTCATGATTAAATTTGACGCTCACGACAATGGGTTGTCTTTCAGTCATGTTAGCTAAGCATGAGGTAGGTTTCATTGAATTTTGATTGATCACTCGCCCACGGTGAGTGTGTGAGTGCGTTGAAGGTTGCGCGCGCAAGGTATGCTCATTAACGCGCACGACTTTACTATGCCTGACTATGCCCCAGCGGCGTGGCGATCGTATTCTATGTCCATGCGTGAACTGCCAGCCAAGTAATCACTGTGCCGCGAGCATCTTGGCCGCGCAATGAAAAGAGATAATAATAGTATACACTGCGCAGTCGTGGCTAGAACGTAAGTATGTTGTTTATTTTTATCGGCATGTTTAAGAGTCTTTGATGAAGAGAATGCCGCTCTGCAAAGGATTAGCGGGTTTGTTAACCAACAAACCTATCCATCCAACTCTAAAAAATCATGAAAATAATTTTGTACCAGATTGAAGTCGATACGTCAGCACGAGCCAGCAGGAGCGATAAAGCGTACTCTAGACGATGTAGGTAAACCCTCTTTGTTTGTAGTCATTTAAGCAAGGTTTAGACGATATTATCCCAGGGGAACACATATTACCAGAACGTTTACCTTTACTCGCCCGAATTTAATTTGCCCGAATTTCACTTGCCATACCAACGTTTGCCATAAAATATGTAGAACCGTGCTGTTTTCAGGATTTTTTTAATGTCATCATATAGAATGCAGTAGATTAGGTTAGGTTGTTTAATATCAACTCTGAAGAAATTACTATTTCAGAAATAAATTACTTTATGGCAAATGAAAATTCTAGAAAACGATAAATTCGGGCAAATGATAGAGAACCATTACTAGAATATTAACTATCCTAATGTCCCAATTCAGACATTTGTGTGCCTGTACGCTAAGTTACATGTGAATTTGTCCAGATGGTAACAAACCTCCAACCACACATCTTCACAAACTTTCTCATTTAAAATAGTAGGATAGGGTGGTATCAAATACTTCATTAAATAGTGCACCAGTGAATGCACCTCACAAAAACAAATGAAAACCGCCAATAGTCTCGAGACCTCTGGGTTATTTTTACCGAATCGTGTTGTTGCGTAAACAAAATTCCTAAACATTGATTGCGTTCGCGCTACGATAAGGGAGCAATCCGTAAACTGGAGTGGATTGTCAGAACTGTGTCACCGGCCGCCGCTGTCACGACACTTGACAATGCGACTGTGGAAATGATAAGATTGCCAAACTGTCATTTTTCGCATTTTTGCTTCATTCGTCATCGAATTTTCGAAGAGTTCTGCAACAAACTTATAATTTTATAAGTACATAGTGAACACGTGATAAAAACATCTGAAAGTCTGTCAATCATTTATTTTGATTTGCATTTCAGAATTATCTTGCTGAATGATGCCAATATTAATCTTACTGTATTATTAGCTTATGATTCGGTAGGTAAATGAATACTTAAAGATTATTTATTATCATTTAATTTACAAATGAGTAGGCTTCGATTTTGTCCCGTTCGGTATCGAGACCCTTAGTCGTGGGGTTCTAGCACTTTGAGGTTTTATATGGAAATAGCAAAGATAATAAATAGTCGACGTCACAGGGGATGAAAAAGCAGGCAATTTTTTCGGACAAAGTATTAAGTAGCTTAGCTATTCAAAGAGGGAACGGTGCCAGTATCTACGGAACCTTGCCTAAAGGGACTCCTTTTAATAAAATATTTTAGTTTTAATTTTTTATTATTATTACTGGTATCTACGGGCTTCCAATCACAAGCTCATGGGGACCCGGCCATTCGAAAGACAAAGCCTTTGATACCAATAGTACAAATTAAAATTAAATTGTCGTAACTAGAGATCTATTCATAAGTATCCCCTAATATACCATTGAGGATGTGCTAGCAGATAGTCCTCCAGCAAAAAGTACAGTCATTAAAAAAGCTTGTATCAAAAATTAAACTATTAACAAAGTACCTAAACACTAATGTAAGATAGCAATTTACAAATTCATAGATTGCCATTGACCTTACCAGAATAAAAACGAATGTGCTCACCCTAATGTGAATGACACAACGACCATAAATTAAATTCGTTCCGTGATAAATATTAAAAGCGAATTCAGACGTGAGGACGTAATAAATTGATCTGATTTTTAAATCAAACAAATTTATTTAATTGGACACCTTGAACTTTTGAAACATGAGGTTTTACTAACAAATGATTCAATTAAATCTATGATGCGTTCTGTAGGTTATGAAATGTTTGTTTATACAATAGTTGTTACCCGTGACTTTGTCTGCTATCTACTTCTCACTCTTCTATCACTATCCTGCTTTGCAAGAGGAAGTAAAACGACTAGACCGATGTATGTATATGTGAAGTAAATATAATTTTAATTACATATACTACTTCTTATTCTAATACTTCTTTTATCAGAAACTTCGCACGTAAAATTCCGAAATTATAACCGTTTAGTCTAGAGGCATGAAGGTTTTACAATCTGAATAAATACTGCTGTATATTAATTGGGGATTCCCATAGGAGTTCAGTAAAATTCTGGAATTTCAATTCAACTGTCAGATCTAGATCAGATCATATTCACACGAGCGGAGCTGCGGATAAAAAGCTTACTACTTTCAAAGTCTTATAAAGTTTATAAGCTTAGATACTTATTTGTAAAATGTTTTATCAGATGGTGTTATATCTTTAGACATGCTGGACTTAATTGACTAGGTAACACATCGATCATTATTTTGCATTAGGTAATATATAGGTATTAGTGAGCCTACAACTTTACTAAAACAACGTGACTTCGAGTATTACGTTAGAGCAAAGAAAAAACAATCAAACTCAAATCACGTCCACGACCACCACGGCTATTCAAATGTTCCAAAGATGATAAAATTGCAGATGGAAATATTTAATAAGACAATTTATTTTTCCACTACCTAAACAGTTTAGTTCCCCATTTTTTATAAAAAAATATAGGTATTTTAAAACATATTTATTTTTTATTTTTAAAAAATCTTACATTTCGTGGCTAACTTACTGCTAATCAGAATTTAAACGTAGCTTAATACAATATTAAACAATCAATTGTTTACAAACGGTAAGAGCTATTGAAATCCATTGTTTGTATTCATTTGATTAGTGCGTTCATATGTTTGATAAATTAAACAAACGCACGCCAGAATAAAATTGAAAGTGAGAATTAGTCACACTTTTTTATTTTACATGCGGAAGCGAGTGTGTCTGTTTGTCATATTTCGATGGCCGATCAAGTAAATCTGTTTTGATAAAAAATGTAATGCCATTTGGACTCCAAAAGTAACTTTGAAAAAAAAAAAGATTATGACGATTTCTTTTACTCGAATTACGAAGACGGTATTTTATGATTAGTTATACGATGACATGTATTCTTTTAACTTGATAAAAACATTTGTTATTAAAAATGTCATTGACATTCACGAATTATGATTTTCCTTTTGAAACAATATCTTTTCATATCAGAAATATCTTGTAAGCCTGCGTAAGATTGCGTACCTAGTCTACAATGCATTACTGCTGCCAAGTTTTGTAGTGTTCAATAAAAAATATTTATAGTAAAGTATATTTTTGTTTAGGTATTTAAAGAGACCTTGTTACTAACAAATTATGGATTTAATTGTCTGAAATAAATGATTTATTATTATTATTATTATTAAATATCTAACAATCGAATTAAATATTTTTTGCTAGAAATTTTATTAAAGTTTTTAGCTAACTATAATATTTAAGATGACTCTACATTCATTCAGTCATTCAACTTAAGTACATAATTAAATTATGTACATCACAAGTCAACCCGACAACGTCGAATAAATTCGACTACCAAAATTTAACCGTAATTAAATAACAAGCAAAGTTAAATAAATGCTACCGAGACATTTTCGGTGGTTAAAAAGGAATTTAGAAGCATTGATATTCTCAGTACCTCAAAAATTTACTTTTTTTCATTCACTAAAACTGGTCACGTTTATCGTTGACTGTTTTACCAAAATCTTATTTTATCCGTAGGCAGCGACTGGTCTGTTTGTTTATTCTGTGCAGACACCTTGGCGAGTAACGGGCGCGGTCGATGACAGCGCTGCGCCTGCGCCGCTAGACACGAGTTAGCTTTATATAATAAAGACAGATTATCTTTTAAACTACAAGTTATTTATGCAAGTATTGCCACTGTAAAGCTATAAGGGAGAATACGAGGAAATCCGCGAATATATTTAATGTTGTGTGTAACGTTTCCAATCCGCATTAATATGTTAGATCCTATTTAGTATCGCTTTGTTTAATTTTTCTAATTTTTGTTAGCAAAACGCTCAACGAAATTTAAAATTAATAAAAACGAATAAGTTTTTATTTACTTATATTTAAATACGTTGGGTATCTACGTAAATTGAATTCTAAGATATTTTTTAAATCTTGTATTATAACGATAATTTGTAATGATACTTTTTTTAGTTGTCATTTTTTCTATATTTATATTACATTGGGTCTAATTGTAGGTTACATTTTAGTAACGTTTACACTTAGGCGTATCGAACAAAATTTGTTTGTATACTAGTCGGTTGAATAGTTATACATAATTTTCGCCGAACACCCATCCAACCATACAACCTTCCTTTGTTATTGTAAACACAACACATACTCGCACGGATATTTTTTTCGATCGTGAATGCAAAGTACTTTAACATTTTCCTTGATCGAAATGCAACGCACGATTCCTTTCATTATCCTATCTAACAGAGTGCAGTTTTAGTCGCCATATTTTCTATTTTCGGTCAATGTAACCTACCTTACCCTACCATATATCTTGACATGCTCAATTCTTGTATATTTATTTATTTTGTAGATTTCGGAAACGGTTCTGACGATTTAGATTAAATTTGCTATGTGGGGGTTTTGGAGCGTACGCGTGCCCTGGAGGCTAGAGTATTAGGCCCTAGATGCAATATCTATATCTTTATTTTGCGAATAAGTAAAGTAAATATTATATTATGGTTCATTATTATATTTTGTGTTATTTAATATAATTCGGTATCGATAAAAGAACATACCTACCTACTCGTAAGTACGAGTACATATAAAAAAATCATACACAAGAACTCGTAAAAAAACTTATTATTAAATGTATATACAATAAATAAAAACACAATAAACAAAACTCCTTAAATTATTGTTTCGATTAGTTGGGTATTTAGTTGTTAAACTCTAGCAAGTGCGTGAATTGCTTGAAACATCATTTCAATCGTAAATCTAGTTCTTTCGTGGAGTTCGTCAAAGCGCCATTCTCTCTATAATTGGAAATAGGAAAGCCGCAGCAGCCTTATCGAATTCAAGGCCTATTGCCAACTTCCCGAAGCTGCGCCGGAGTCTAGACCGGTTTAGGGCTCGGTCAAACATAGAAAAGAATGGACAAATAAACTTTTTACCTTGTAATCGGCAACGTTTTGTAAGTCTCTGGGTGAATGCAAAAGTGGCATAAGTAAAAAATACTATCCAATCATTACAGTCCATTACTAGTTAGTTTAATATTTTGACTTATGCCATTTTTGCAATCACCCAGCGACATTTATAAAAGGAGAAAAAATTAATTAGTATAAAAATTAGTTAATATTTTTTTTTACATAGGTAAATGTAATAGTAGCTTTGACATATTTTTATCCAAGACTCTTTCAATCAAAGACACACACAAAGTTTACGACGTCAAGTGTGACTGCATTTAAAAATAATATATAATTCCAGTTTTACATGGTATCATCAAATTCATCCGGAATAGATCGGCATTGTTGAATTGGCTTGACTGAAGGAACACGCCAAAAACGGTTTTTGATCGAAATTTTAGTACATTGTATTTTCCAGTCGTGTGCACCACACCCCTTTGTTCGTACCGGATTTTTTTCCAAGTTTTTCACACTGCAGACAAGTAGTAAGTAATTCCCAGTAAGTAGTCCGAACTTGCCGAAGAGAAGCCGTGGTGGCCTAGTGGAGAAGCCGTGGTGGCCTAGTGGTTTGACCTATCGCCTCTCAAGCAGAGGGTCGTGGGTTCGAACCCCGGCTTGCACCTCCGAGTTTTTCGAAATTCATGTGCGGAATTACATTTGAAATTTACCACGAGCTTTGCGGTGAAGGAAAACATCGTGAGGAAACCTGCACAAACCTGCAAAGCGATTCAATGGTGCGTGCGAAGTTCCCAATCCGCACTGGGCCCGCGTGGGAACTATGGCCCAAGCACTCTTGTTCTGAGAGGAGGCCTGTGCCAGCAGTGGGACGTATATAGGCTGGGACGATGATGATGATGAGTCCGAACTTACGCGGATGGAAACAGGCCCTTACTTACTACGAAGTGCAAAATTCGCACTTCCTATCTTGCCGTCCCGCTGACGCTTAAATACATGTTTAACGCGAGATTGAGGGACGGTACGATACGAACTTCGATTTTCGAATTTCGTACTAGCCCCCCATTCGCCAATTTCGCCCACCGAAAGCATTCACCCATTTTTACCACCAACACACCCACGTCTAGTCGCTATTAGCGCTGTTGTGAAATTCCCGCAAACAGATCGCGTGATACGGACAGTACGACAAGTTTCTAATGAAACTACAAAATGACGTTCGCAAACACAGTTCTAGCTTCTCTAGATAATTGACCTAATTATGTTTAGACAGTTCAAGTTTTATGAATTGGAAGTAACAATGGATGTTTGTAGGAGAGATTGTTTTTTTATTAAACATTTTATGCTCTAAGTAATAAATTAACATATTATTATGTGTCAAGTCAGTGAAAACAACCTTCAACAGTTAAATAATATAAGTAACTATCTTATTCCCATACGGCTTCATCGTCGTTGCAGAATAAAAACACCTCTATCCCCATCTCAGTCATAGTTAGGTACTTAAACCATACCTACTTAATATATCTGCCAAATTTCTAGTCTAGCTTTAGCAATTTAGGCTGTGCTTTTAGTCAATCAATCAGTCACGCGTTTCTGTAAGGTAGGTAAGTACAAAATATCAACAAGAGAGGCCTACACTACACGCCTTATGACAAACGAAAGGTTTCTCTACACAAACACGTCATAAATTTGATAGATGGCGTTGATACAAATGAAAACATTTTTCTTATATTTTACATTTACTAATTCCATAGGCTTTTTACACTAATACAATAAGAAATAGGCGAGCGAGCATCGCTATCATTGCGCCATTTACAAATGTAGGATACCTAAGTGTTTTGCAATTTCTCGGTACCTACCTATAAAGGTAAACATTTGTAAATAAATAAATCTCTAATCTAATGTAATCCATACTTAATATTATAAATGCGAAAGTGTGTTTGTATGTTTGTGTGTTTGTCCGTCTTTCACGCCGTAACGGGGCGACGGATCGACGTGATTTTTGGCATAGAGATAGTTTATGGGCCCGAGAGTGACATAGGCTACTTTTTATCCCGGAAAAATGCACAGTTCCCGAAGGAACAGCGCGCGATAACCGAATACCACGCGGGCGGAGCCGCGGGCAAAAGCTAGTAAATAAATAAATCTAATGTAACGCTATGGTGTCAACTGTCATGTTGCATGTAAATAGATAAATAAATTCGATTACCCGTTTGATAATTTTATCAAATAGGTATTTCATCGTTATTTGTTGGTGACTTTTTTCCCAACCGTACCTACTTCAAATAGTCGCATTTTGTGAGCTCATTGCACGCAAGCGCGTAGGTATGCCATACTCGCAACTGGTCCAAGGTTCGATGCCCGGCACGCACAAATCATTACACACGTGATATCTGACACTTAATTACCGTAATTCAAGCAAGGATAACTTAAAGCACATTGTGAAGGTCTAACAAAAGTACTTAGAGTATGAAAGTAAGACTTGTTTTTATTATCTGTCTCTTTGATATACTAAAAGTGTATTATTTGCTCAAATTAAACAATTCAAAGCAGCAATTAAAGTTTAATTATTAAACTATGATTGATTCGATTTGCAGTTCTAATTTATAAACACGCTACGAGTATACCTATAAAACAGTACCGTGACTAACTAAGTAACTTGATTGACTGACTGACTGACATTTTGCAGCCTCAACCAATGGAGTTAATAAGTTAATAAAAGTTTAAACCAAATTAATAATGAAGCCTTTTAACTAAAAATACGAAAAGAAAGTATTTTCCTTCTTGGCGACGTAGGTATGATCACAAATTCATTCATATTTAATTCGACACATGGGCGAAATGACAGCCAATAAAACGAGAAAGGCATCATCATTGTCATATTTACAATAAAACGGTAATATTATACAACTTTGCATCCAATGCTTGCTGACCGCTGGTCAACAACAAAAGCCCGGTGAAAACTGCGCATCGGATCGCGATAGCTTTAACTAACAGTTTATTGAGTGAAACCGTAATGACGGACGGCGAAAGTTCGATTCCGGTTCCGGAATTGTTTTATTTCGCAATTCATTCGGAAAGATGTCTTCAATAGGAACTTCACACGTGTTGAGATCAAAACTTAGAGTTAATAGTTTTACATCAGATAAGTTGAGATCTTTCAAGCTTACGCATACCGATACACTGAGCGACACAGTAGTACCATTTCCAAAATAGTCTAAGCTAATGAGCGCGACTACACTTTTGTACTCATTGTAGTTTGCATAATTAATTATCTGTCTCATCACAGGGCCTAAGCCTGAGGATCGAAATCCGAAGGAAGAGTATGAAATTGTATTTATCAGAGTTGAGAAAGTACAATAACGTGATGAAGAATAACAGTTTCTGTATCTGTTGACGACGTTAGTATGGTCAAGGAGTTTAATTCATTGGCCTGGTGACCACGGAACCATTTCACAGTAAACGTCATAGTGACATCGCATTAATTAACAAGGAAAGTCGTAATGACTTTTCCTTTGAAAAGGTTCCATGGTGGCCCATGAATTAAATTCCTTGACTGTACGTACTGGGCTGGGATTGCTACTTATTCAAATTGTTACTCTATTTGCTCTATTAGCCATATTTAAAAGCCGTGGAAAACTTTACAAATGGACAATACAATACAATGTACACCTCGTCTTATAAACAATTCACGGCCTCTACAGAAACACTTCTACTTTTTCTTACATCATTGTGATAAACGTTGTTAACCACAGTAATACGTTATTAAACAATGTTAAACATTCACAAGAAAATAGAAAACAAATTACAGAGCGCAACGCCTTTGTGAAAAAACAAATTATACCCTACGAAGTCGGATCCTCACGATCGCCCATCGTGACGAATCTGTCTGTCCGTGTGTACGATTTGGACCAAATATTTTTTATGGATCATTGTTACATTTTTCACGTAACAGTTCCGCCGGTGTAGAGCTGTACTTACGTAAAAGTGTCACTGGATCATTGAATGGCACTGAAAAAGGGGAGTTGTCTCATCATTAAACAGTACTTCCAAGATGCAAATCTAGTGCTAAAAAAAACTTTATTTTAGCTCTGAAAACCGGATTAATCTACTGTATAATTTGGTTTTTAGATAGCAACAGTGACACACATACATACAGTTCGCTGTTGTGTGTAGATGAGCTCTGGTTGAGTTCAAAACGCATCAGTGTGGTGGTGGTGGTGGTGACAGATGGGTTTGTGTGATTTGTGTGTGTTCTTACAGTGTGGAGGTGGAGGAACCGCATGAACCCACATTTCTTGCATAAACGTAGCTATCATAAGGTCGCGGGTGAGCAAAGTGATTGTTTCAGTTCATTAATATGAACCTCCGTAAAGTAGCGCCTGATTCAATAAATTAAGTAATTCTTTAGTTGCCTATATTTTAAATATTCGAATAAAATTTCCACGAAAAGCTTTATCATCTAAACGGAAACGCCATTGAATACATTCTAAAAGCTTACTGCATCGTCTCAATAAAACTTGTGCCAACAAAGAATGTCTCCAAATTAATCGAACCCAACAGGCAAACCAATAAAACTTATCAGCCATCAAAATGCAGTGAAGATTAAAAGTAATAGCATCCAGCCAGGAAACGGTTGTTTGTTAATGCCTTATCTCAGGTCATCGACCCCGCGATAACGACAACCTGTTTTAGTAGGTTGATAGAGGCTATAGAAATACTAACTGTACTAACTTAACCTGTGTCATATAAGTTACTCTGATCCTTTCATTTCGCAAATAAAATCCTACTAATGCTTCATGGATTAAAATTTTATTCTGAAACTGAACTATTCAGGATTTATTTTAAGACCATTGTGTAGAACCCTATAGGTTTGGTTAGTTTTATAAAAATTGTAAAACATTACAGCTTCACAATAAAATAGAATTGTGAAACGAGTCATTTGTAAAAAAAAGTTTTGTTTACACGTTGTGTTATGTTATGTGAACCGTTACTGTGTTTAGTACATACTGAATACGTTTTGTTACAACTGATACAAGTTTTAGTAACAAAATAGAGTATTGTAACATTAGCTTGAGCCCCAGTGCAAAACTGCTTATCCCGCGGAATTTTACAAAATCTGCACTTATTTATTTCTTGTCAACATCACGAAGGAAACAATACAATATTTCCGTTCTTTTGGTCCAAGGATTTGATGAGTCAGGGGACTTATATAAAGATTGAAGTCTGATTTGACTTTCGTGAATATGCGTCGAATATGCGTTTCGTGAATATTTGTAAAAATGTTTATAATGGACGTAGAACAACAAGACCAAAAAGCAACACCGCAAATTATCTCTATGTTTTCATCATCATCATCCCAGCCTATATACGTCCCACTGCTGGGCACAGGCCTCTCAGAATAAGAGGGCCTCTATGTTTTAGTGACGTAATATTTTCTGAAAAGTTAATGTTTTAGAATTCAATTAACAATGTATTTTATTGTTTCAGATTGTTTAGAAGTCGACTAGAACGAAGAAGAATCAATTCTGGTAATTATAATATTTAAATTGTTTTTATTTGCCTGGTAGCTATTTTATTTAATTTTGGGTACAATAACATAATGCATGCTTACGAAATTACAAATATAGAGACTTAATTTACGTAATTACAGCGCAATACATCACAATAATAACTGTACACAGCATTTAACACAACCCTAATAAAGGAAAGGAGAAAAAGATTAAAAACAAAAATCAAAGAGAGAAAAAAAAACAATATAAAAATAACAATGCAGCAATTCATTACAATAAGCACATTACGTAAAACAGGATTACTGGAACACAAGAAACTAAATCATACTACGTGGGCAAAATGTGTGATTTGAATTTTGCACAATGCCTGTTATCGAATAGAGAAACAATTAAGGTTTGAAATTCAAGATTAGACAGAGAAAAACATAGGTATTGCATGTGACGTCACACGCAAGTAGCGCAATACTTGCTACATAGAGAAAAGCGTTTGAAAAAGAGACAGGTATATAGATTTAAAACAAAAACATTATAAATTAAATTTTCAACCGATTTAAGTTTTCTCTTCGCTAAACACTGACTGTATATCTATATTTTCATAATAATAATATTATTGTATATTATTACTGTATATTATGCAGTGTGCTAGAAAATTAGATGCGGATATTTTGAGGATCGATTATTTGCATCGTTGTTAATTAATTTCAATTAAATGAAATAAAATAAAATACAGTTAATGTTAATTCAAGGATGATTATTTTTGGACTGAATGGTATTTTTGTATGAAACAAAAAAATATTACCACACAATACTTAAATAATTTATGTGTATAATTGATTCTTAGGTTATTAATTACATACCCTGAAAATATCGGCACCTTATTTTCTAGCAACTAATACATATTAAGACATGACAAAGTCAGGAGTTGTCAAATGCCGTACGGACTTTAAAAAAAATACATAAATTAAGAACCTTTATACGCTGTACTACTGCGCCAAAGTTATTGTCTTAATTCTTGATTAGGTATCATTTTAAACAGTAAGAGTTAGGCTACTAGTACCTTGGAGAAATTAACTTCGTTTGACTTGTTGAATGTTCCCTTAAAGTTAACGGAAATAAAACATTATGACGTTTCGATTTCTTTCTTTTTTCTTTCATATGTAATTGATTACCAAACGTTGACCGATGAAAGCCACAGACACCGAAGGAAATGAACTAACGGAAGTTATATCACTTTATAGGCGATACTGGATTATATGATAACGATGATCGGTAATACAATGTAATTTATATCTGCCGTTACATAAATAATGTTGAGCGCTATCCATCGAGAATCCAGCGTAAGTTGGAACATGAGCTTTATCAAGAGCAATCTGATGCAAGGGTTAAATTATGATGGTTGGAGTGTCGGAGACAAGAAGTGGTTTGGTTCATTATTTTTATAATATCTACCGTTTTCAATATATCTGTAATCACATAATGATGAGAATGTTATAGTTTTTTCTATATGATTATCAGTTGAAATAGTTTTGAAAAATAGTGTGATGTAGTAGCGTTAAGTACCTAAGGAGGAGAAGAAAAAGGATAATACTGAAGAGTAGGAAACTTTTTATTGTACAAAACAAGATTAAACACAAAAACAGACAGAAAATAGTCCAAAGGCGAACTGTTTCCCAAAAAGTGACCTCTTCCGTCAGTGAACATGGAGTTGGAGATGAGGTTTCCGTATTAAATTTGTTTTTTTTTTTATCTTGCTATAATTAGATAAGATGTTCTGATTGTCATTTATTTAAAATGCGTCCGCTTATCTTACTTACTACTGCTTATATAAGTCAAAAAAATAAAAAATACTGTTGACAAAAGAGGAATTGAAATTCATTATTCGATTAGTACTTTCTTATGTATGTTTAGAACTATAGAAAGAGGCCAGTGATTACGTTCTATTTATAACCAGTACAATTTCGTCAAAATCTACACATTTAGAAAATACCCACGGTTTTGGAAAGAAAAATAAATTGACTACTTAACATCACCTCAAATTCTCTAACAAAGCTAATTCAACCGTTTCATCGTTCCTGGTTATTTAATGCATGAACACTTTTAATCTGCATACGCAAATATTACGAAGAAAGTGAATAGTTGCGTAAAAAGAACTAAGCTCTATGTGCCACAGAGCAAAACATAGTTTACATTAGCACATAACTTGGAAGAAAGATAATACACGACGTATTCACATCGACATGATATAAACATAATTAATAGCTGGTGTTTCGCTTGTTTCCGACTTTCGTTCGAAGTAAGACGCAGAAAAAACCGTAACGTGTTTGTATGGAGATGGTTGACGCGGATATCGCTTTGTATGATAGCGAAATTACAGCTAGTGAGAACTATGTCACACGGATTTTTATTTAATTACTGGGATATTATTATTATGATTATTAAAATTTCATACGGAAAAACATATTTATTTACAAATATCCTATTTATACGCTGCAGCGAGCTTAAAATCGGTGTCTGTGCCACTACAGTAGTCCGCCGTTAAAAAGTCAATCCTGGCACGTGTCACTCCCATACTGAATACGTCAAAAAACAAAAACATTGACATATTGAGTAACAGGATGACAGGTGTCAGGATTGACTTCTTAGCGGCGGACTACTATAATGCAATATAATAGTGGCTCGTATTATTATTATTTATTAAAAATCCGTCTCTATAAGTCAAGCGTAATTTCAAATCTCAAATAATATAGCTAATTTTCCACCGTGCTATCACCAAGAAGCTGTAAGCCATCGCCCAATGATATTCTATAAATTGGTCAGAAAAGCATTGACCGATGCTCGGGTTGAACCATCCCAAGTACTACTCTTCTCCTCCGAAGGGACGGATCCAGAAAATCGCAGCTCTTGGGCACACAATGAGGTTAACCGACATACATCCTTGTTTTAAAGGTCGTATTGCTTACCATCAGGCGACCCGCCTGATTGTTTCCTTCTATTATATAAAATAATCGCCTGTAAATTATTTATGAAGCTTTAAAAGCAAGTATTAAATAATTCCACAGTCATTTAATATCTTCTAGCAACGATAGCAACAACGGTATTTTACGCAATTCCTACTTATAATATTTACACGACTCTGTCTCCGTGTGTACCTATACTTCGTTTTTTTTTATCATTACAAAAAGGGTAAGCCATCTTGATGATTCTTTTTATTGAAAAACGTTTTTAAATAATAGTAACTACCAAAATAATGTAATTGATCATATGTTCTTGCTACATATTGGCAGTGACTTATTTTTCAAAAGTGTTTTTCAATAAAAAGACACGCCAGGATCGCTTACCTTCTTTCTAATGCTAAAAAAATTAAGTATAGGTAGTAGTCATTTTTACTGTAGTAAGAATAAGAAATAGTTATTCTTAGGGGCTGTTTCACCATCCATTGATTAGCGTTAACCGACGGTTAAATGTGATGCCGTCTCCGTCTATTCGAACAAAACAATAGAGACGGCATCACACCCAACCGCCAGTTAACACTAATCAATGGATGGTGAAACAGCCCCTTAGTCTTCAAAATCAGTAAAAACTTTTTATTAATATTTAGTTCAAACTTTTTTTTAGATAAGTGAAACATATCGTCACTACTTTGAAAAAATCTCTTATCTAAAATCAATATGTCAATAAAATTTAACCTTGATACAATGTTCATAAAGTTCACTGAGAAAATTATATATTTTGACGTACGAGTTTTTTTTAAGTAGTGACGAATATTACTCGGCATTAAATATTTTTTATTAGATGGACTCGACTACTTTTCAGACCTCTTAAAATAAGTCTTAATTAAATAATTATTAATTAGATGAACTGTATTGTTCTTGTAATCTACAGATTAAATTAGGTTGGGTTTATTTTATTCGCAATCTTGTAAAGTTTATAATTTCTGAGAAAATTGTATGGCCTATATCAAATGACCATTATTTATGTATTTTGTCCATTATTCTTGTAAACTTTTATGAAACTTGATGCGTAGAAAACATTACACTTACGTGATTTGTTTTTAAACTGATAGCAGTGAGAACAAATCTTTTTACAAATTCCATTATTTTTATTACAACATTTAGCAACAATAATTATACAGCAGCTTTAATTTCTAAATTTATTTGAGGCGCGTCTATTAAGTAATAACAGACAATTAATCCTACACAAACCTTGCGTGTAACAACTATAACCTGTTATTAAATCTGATACACATAATTATACAATTTAAAAACATCAATGAAACTGAACCACGGCGCTTAGTACAGAAAGTCCATTCACTCGATTTGCATTTTCATTGAAGAAAGGGCCCACGGCCGTCTTAACCGAAATAATCTTAAAAATGTAGAATGTGTGATCAAAGAAAATCAATCAAATTTCTTCATTGATCGCATCTTTTCATTAATCGTTCTTAACTAAAGACAAATCTCTGACAGGTAGGTCCAAATATACATTAAGTATTTGGTTCTAATTTATTTACTTCAGTGCATGATTTGGTTGGTTTTTAGACAATGTCGACGAAACGTAGGTACCTGTTGTTTATGCGCGGAGCGCTCGCTATTGCATTCATCAATTCTATTTGCTTTCATCCTATACAGTTTTAGAGAAAGAAATGATGTAAGCAATTATGACATATAAACGTTTGCGTCTTGTCTAGTCACATGAATATTGTATAGCATAATGTAAATAATAAGTAGGCCAAGTGACAAAATATCACAGAAAAACATCTAAAAGGAGAAATCTCCTAACAGACGTTAGATACGCCCGTAAAAACCCAGGGACACTTTCTACGGGTGGACTTTCTGTATATTATTTTCTGACCAACTATTTATACATCTTGTATCTAGCTCACTCTTTTTAACATAGTAAAGGCGTGGCCACACAATGGATTACTGTGCTACAGAATGCGGACGGAAGGCCTTTTCTTCTGGTGTCTTAGAACTCATGCTAATGAATTTCTAACAGGCTTATTTATTACTCATGGAAATGTGACAGTAACGCGTCTTATATTGAGTTGACTTACATGTTATATTGCATTACGTTTTCGCAGGAAATTAATTTGTAAATGCACTTAAGTAATATGTACTTAATGTCGTACTGAGCGGAAACTTGTATGGTCAACACGCTTAAGGGTTTATTTTTCTTTACAGTTTATATGAAATAAAATTAGCTGTAAAAAACTAGTTAATTTAGGTCTATAGATTCGGACGCTGAAATATTAAGTTAATATAAGTTGTTGTAGTTTACGACATATTTTTACTCGATCAAAAAGAAAACCTGAATAGGTATATACGGTTGAACAAAAACTGGCAGATTTCTGTTAACTAGAGTTTCCAGCGATATCTTACTTTAAAGCACAGTTTCCACCAGAGATGTGCCGTGCGAGGATGTGTAAATGAAGCGTTTCTATTGGTTAATGAAAAACACATCCCTCGCACATTATTGGTGGAAACGCTGCTTAAAGCACTTCATACACGTACATTTTATACCATAACGGTTTCAGCTCATAGTGCAAATTCCACTTCTTGCGCATAATTAGATGAAGGTTGTGTGTTATGCAACCGTTAGCGGTACCGTCGGCGTAACGGGTCGTCGTCACCTCTGTATAGTATTTCTGTTACCATTACTATTGCGTTAGTGGTTTGTGTCTAGGGCAACTCAACTTTTAAGTGTAGCTATAGTTGCCATGGTAACGTCTCCTGGGTCACTTCTTAAAAGTATGATTTCATGGGGTACACAAAACCACTAAGTTAGTTGGCTCATCTCTTAAGCATGCATGTATGTATGTACGTAAACTCTTTATTGTACAAAAATAAGTAAACAAATACAATTGATACCCACCCTAATCCCACCTATATTTCTAATCTATTTTGCCTTTCTTTATGTGGGCAGGTATGCAGTACAGTTAAAACTAAAAGCTCACCTAAAACACGAAGGTCACGAGCTCCCAGGGTTTTCAACAGCTGACCACACAAAGCCTGATGTGGGAACCTCCTAACCCGATGGCCTCAATCTTCGGCTGCTTTTATCTCGCTCGCTCTTTGTTAAAGCTTCACATTGTTATTATATTTGTGAAGTCAAATAAATCCGGTCATTAGTTATTGTGCAGATATGAGTTGTTATTTCTTAATGGTAATTGGCAATGTGTAATTAAAATGTGAGTTCGTCAATGCACCTTAGATATACTTTGAAAAAATAACACGTAGGTACTTCTTTTTAAATATTTCGAAGTATTATTGTTCTGTGCAGTCTTGGTTTCTGCCAATCAGTTTTTTTTTTATTTTTATTTGACTGGATGGCAAACGAGCAAGTGGGTCTCCTGATGGTAAAAGATCACCACCGCCCATAGACACCTGCAACACCAGGGGGATTGCAGATGCGTTGCCAACCTTGAGGACTAAGATGGGATACCTCAAGTGCCAGTAATTTCACCGGCTGTCTTACTCTCCACGCCGAAACACAACAGTGCAAGCACTGCTGCTTCACGGCAGGATTAGCGAGCAAGATGGTGGTAGCAATCCGGGCGGACCTTGCACAAGGTCCTACCACCTGCAAAATATTGCCTGCAGATATTGGTATAATCGCAATACCCAAAACTGAATTGAAGTTTTTAGACTGACCAGTATTTATTCGAACGCACCCGCAGTCCTAATAATGCTGTAGGTGTCCATGGGCGGCGGTGATCGCTTACCATCAGGTGACCCGGATGCTCGTTTGCCAGCTATTTGATAAAAAAGAGTATTTGAACATTGAGGTATTTACTTCGTGACGCAAACATAATTTTAGCATTCAAATAGATTCCTCTTTGTGACATGTTAAGCTTTAGAATTTAGTCAGCGAATTAGCATCCTCCTGATGTCATTGAGTTCTACTTTTCGCAGTGTCAACTTAAAACAGTTGGTGCTGTTACTTCCACATTGTCACGACCATTGGCACTTCCGACCTAGTGAACAGTGACAGTACCGCACGTGTGTAGCAGTGACCGTTAACACCGTTACGACACGCTTGGAACAATAAAATTACCCGCAAGCACGATTAGCGAGGAAACTGGAGCGCCGAGGCTTTGCAACCAGCTTTATTGCTCCTTGCTTAATGACAATTACTTTTAAACAATGTTTTAAATGCTGTGTTTTTGGTAATTTTTGAGTTTTTATAGCGTTTTTTTGTGTTAACAAATGTGGGAATGTTAATGAGCCAATGAGTGATGTAGCTAGATGACATGAGTAAGGCGAGTGTTTCAACATATCAAAGTGTAAATATGGACGATGATAGGTATG
This sequence comes from Choristoneura fumiferana, assembly GCF_025370935.1. Lineage (NCBI taxonomy): Eukaryota > Metazoa > Arthropoda > Insecta > Lepidoptera > Tortricidae > Choristoneura > Choristoneura fumiferana. The sequence goes on from NC_133480.1 coordinate 8,606,140, forward strand.
TTTTAATATAGTTAATCAAGTAGTAGGCACTGTAGGGGAAGCATCTAGTGTTCTTATTTATTTACTTCTACACAAAAAGTTAACATCCCAAATAAATATTGTGAATAAATTAATGATAAATGGCAACATTTATTGTCATCTAAGTCCTTTAAAACATTTATTTTTGAGGGCAAAACCTTTGCCAAAATATCATGATGAGAAGACCGCCAGGATAATATGTAAGATTTCCACTGAAACCCCCATATTGACCATCCACGGGCTGTTTGAAACTCCAGAACCCTGCTACTCTTAGTATTACAATGTCAATCTGTCTATAGCACTCTATAGTCATTCATTCAATTTCATAGCAATTACTCAACAAACAATACAATTATTTCCATGACATTCAATTGGTCGAATCAAATGGCAATTATTCGGCCGGCCCTAACGGAGTGAGTCGGTTCAATTTAATTATGGCATCTACCCACAGCACAAGGCGGTATTGTTGAGTTACCTAATTCGTCGCAGTGAAAGTGTGTACTTTGGGCTGTTGTCAATTATAACAATACACACTACATAGGCCCTCCTCGGTTCGGAATTTCGAAAGAGAGTTCAATTTTCATTTGATCGAACTGCATTGTCTTGATAGATTACGCTGGTTTATTTAACCTTAGCACTGATTGCAATGTTATTGGTTGTTAATTATGTCTGTTACGTTACGTGACTTGATTAGCACGGCAATATTGCATTATTCATACGTTTCTCGCTCTCTACTATTAAAAATTAAAAGTTTGGTTTTATTGTTGATTGGCTGAATCGAAGTATCCTCCCTCATCCTCTATGTGTATGAGTTTGAAATAAGAACTAAAACTGTGTAAGTTAAGTTCTTATTTCAAATTCACTCCGGTCGCACTGATAGAGCTATTGGTTGTCGAGTTACTGTGTCAAGTCGGTTGTATTCTTGTTAAAATAAACTATTCAACCATTTCGGAAACGTTCAGTTTTTAACCCCCAAAAAGAGGGGTGTTATAAGTTTGAACGCTATGTGTGTCGGTGTGTCTATGTGTTTGTATGTGTGTCTGTGTGTTTGTCTGTGTGTCTGTCTGTTCATCCACTGTCAACACTCATAGCCTAGGATAGCCTAAAATATCAAATTAATAGAAAATAAGATGTGAGACGTATTTACTGGAATAGGTTTTTGGAATAGGTTTTGGCTTGGACGTGTGAGTACGCGTTCCCGCCCTCGATTCTTTTAGCGTACGAGTATTTAGTAGTATGGCGGCTGGCATCGTTCCGCCAACTTGAAAACAAGCATGATGCGTGCGCTTACTGCGCTCGCGCTTGGAACTACTCGCAAAGCGTCCGGGAACTTCGGGTCTTCGGGATCGCCCGACTCGCCCTAGCCACTGCGCGATGAATTCCAGGAAAAACGAGCGATTTATCATTTATTCAAATATACACTTTTAGCCTGAACACAAAAAAGTCTCGTTTCTTTTGATGACATTTCGGTAGTTCGATGTTCGTAAAACTACTAAAACTAGTACGGTGTATACGCAATCACGGAAGCGCATTTACGGGAATAATTTTGTTTTCGCAATAAGTCAATTGAGTTAAGTACTCGTAGATACTCGTAGATCTAGTCTTTGGATCTAGTCTTTTTGTGGACGCGTACTCGCAAGACTCAGTCCGCGTTTTGCCTAGCCCTTTCGAACCCAGCCGAGTATAAAAAGAGTTACAACAATGGACTTTAAGTACAATCCATGTCAAGTTCAAAATTCAAATGTAAGAGTTATGACAGTGGACCTTACTCGTATCCTACTATCAATGTCAAATAATTCAAATTCAAATGTAATTAACCCGCAAACTCGTATCGGCTGGGAACGAAAGGGCTAGTACGTCTCACCTCTAAGAAAATTCAGTTCGTTAGGATCACCCCCTAACGCTTCCATTTGTTGGACCCTCTAGATACCCAGGTCATCTACATAGCAGAAGCACCAGCTTCAGATTGACTGATTCTGATTTCTGTCCGAAATATGTGCATTCAAGTTAAGTAGTTTGATATCGCAAGTTACAGCAGTATTCGCGTTTTGCATTCCTCATTTATATTTACTTCCTAACTAGAACCGCTAATAGTGAATTGTCTTCACTATTCACATATCAACACTTAGAATTATGACGCAAGAAAATATACAATGACATATTGTCGTACGTACTCTACACATCTATTAACATAATATTTGCATATAATAGGCAGGTACATCCTTAATTTGTGTTTTTATTCCGTTAATTTTTCCCTACGCGTACTAGCTTACGTAACGTCGTGCCTATATTAAATCTGTGTTCCGTACCTGAGAAGCAAAACACTGCAAGTGCTACTTTGTATTTAACATTTTGAAAACATTTCGCTGTTTGATGGTCTCTATATATTAAATCCACTGAGCTGGTGGTGACATTATAGATATCCGCAACAGGTTTCAGCAAAACAGATTCAAAAATTACAAATTTGTCGCAACAAGCAAAGTCAAGCATTTCATTTCCGAAATACTTTGTCTTCAACTAGTCCAAACAAAGTACTAAAGACAACATTTCTGCTTTCAATCTTTCCATCCACAATCATTTTGTTTCCCTGTGTTATCGCCAACTAAATCACTTATTGCTTTGATTAAATGGTGATCTAAACCCAAAAAATCCTCCAAAGAAATCTAAGCCTAATTTACAACTCTTTACTCTACAATTTATATGCAATTTAAGTGCAAATCCTATAACGGTAGGTATATTTATTCTGTAATTCGTTCTATCTAAGCCAAGTATCGGATAAGGGCATGTCCACGTTCTCCACCCGTTCCCCTACTTTGTACGGTGGTTTGCTGCATGGCTCGAATTTTATGCGAGCAGCATCCTTCTAACTTTAACCTTATAGGGCTTGTGTGCTGACAGGTTGCGGTATGTAGGTAAAGTTGAGAGTTAGTTCTAGGACTGTATTTTAGACTGCCCAGGTGATATTATCGTAGAGTAAAGGGGTTGGTTTCCACCAATAAGTTTTTCATTAACCAATAGAAACGCTTTATTTACACATCCTCGCATAACACATCTCTGGTGGAAACAGCTGAGTGGAGCGAGGCAAGGTAAATGAAGCGTTTCTATTGGTTAATGAAAAACATATTCCTCGCAACAACACATCCTTGCACATCTCAGGTGGAAATGCTGCTTTATGCGGCAATCTTTTTCCTCATTGCCGTTTTGGCAAGTATTATAAAAGATGATGCTCAGGGTTAAATTTTATGAAAACTAAACCATACCGATGCTGAATGTAGCGTAAATCTGGCAGCTGAATTTAGATTCTGCGATTTTACATTTACATTGCATGAAGAACACCCGCGCAAAATTTCATGTCTCTGAGCTTTGCTAGACTTAACAATTGATATTTCAATTTTACTTTGAATCTTTTATTTACTTAAATCTATACTAGTCTCACTATATATTTTATTAGTAGGATATGATGTTGATACTGATTTTTTTCAAGCATAACTACATCAATGACATCCCTTACGAGTACGTTTGAAAAATTTCACAGTACTTCTAAATATTTGGCCCAGCCAATCTCGCCACTAGTTGACCACTAATTGCCGGGTATACCCACTTTAGCAAAAACTGATCTAATGACCCGAATAGCGGAACTAATCCACCTTCTCGCTCACACTAACAGTAATCATTTAATCTTTTGCAACATATTTCGTATAATTTAACAAGATTTGCAATCAAATGATGGATGGGTAATTTCATAAAGGAGTTTGTGTATGTAGCGTGTGATTAAAGTTATTACAAGCAACTGACTGGTTCTTTGAGATGTTGCTTGAAAAGGAAGAGTATAGCTATAATAAGCATAAGACTTAAGTTAATTAGTATTAACTAATATATTTCAGTTATTTCGTCTTTGGGAAAAATCACGACAGCCAAATTGATCCTTGAAATTATGTTTATTAAGTTCACTCAAAAAAACTATTGATTTTGAGTAACGAGCTTTTTTAAAAGTTGTGGTGATTTGGAAATTTGCCTTTTTTGGATACAGAGGAAATATAAATTTGAGTAACTAGGGACTTTTCGTGAACAAGGGTGTATTTTTGGGGGCTCTAAAAGCGCAATTTAATGCAAGTATTTATTAAAATTAGATTATTTTTATTCAAACGTCTTCTCGCTATTTTTACCCGTTACACTTTGCTGTCGCGTCGACATTTAGTATATTTAGGTAAAATTTTTAATTTATAAGATGAGTCGAAAACAAACTGAACTAAGCTACAATGTCTGGTCTTCCTCGTGTCGTGTTCATGGAACATGTTGTATTGACGTGGTTTTAGCGGAACTGAAGTTAGAGGAAATATTAGCGAATAATTCGATACAATTTTTAACCACGAACGTGTAAAGTCGAAATTCCTGCATATCATTTTCGAAATATGTAGCACATAACGGTAAGGAAGTAAATATAATGGCTCGAAACATGTTAAACTTGAGAAACTTGAACGACAAAATTGGCAAATATCGACTCGAACTTGAACGAGAGCACATTTTACCATGCACCGGATAGTAACATGCACTTCCTTTATGTAAATTCTTTACACAAGTGCACATTGCTCGTGCTTGATGAAAGAATTATACTCCATTCCTTTTTGCCGGTCGTTCTCATCATCATTCATCATTTTGGCATATGTCCAGGACATATATATTTGGGACAGAGCTCCTCTCAGAATTAGGGAAGTTCAAATTCGTGACTTATGTTCGTCCACACGAGCGAAACTTACCTAGGTATACCTAAAGGTTTTCCGTCCGCGTATACAGATGTAATATCGTGCGTGGAAAACATCATCAGTTATTAACGAATTACTCGTACTGCGATAATTGGAAGTCTTATGTGTAACGTATTTTGCAAATAAAGAAAATTTAATAGAAGTGATTCCTCGGTTTAGCAAGAACTTAAATTAATATGTCCTCCGCGTCATCAATTCAATGAATAATGAAGTACTTATTATTAACTATACAGTACAACAATACAAACATTTTTTAAACGAGAAATTATAATTAATTAATTAATTATTATGAATTATTTATTTTGTGTATGTATTTCGGGGATCTCAGAAACGGCTCCAACGATTTCGATGAAATTTTGTATGTGGGGGTTTTCGGGGATGACAAATCGATCTAGCTTGGTCTTATCTCGGGGAAAACGCTTATTATCGAGTTTTAGCCCGAGCAAAGCTCGGTCGCCCAGGTACTTCTTTATTGAACACCACAAAGCAGTGCAATAAGTTTACAAAAAGACAAAATGCAGGATAGATAATAGATGATCTTATCGCTTATAAGGATTCTGTTCCAGACAACCGCTGATATACGAGTAGAACCTAATACCTACAATTATTTTCGTCCAATTAGGTTGCTTGAACAAATATCAAAAAGAAACTGACTGTCAAAAAACTGACTGACTGTATAATAACTGCCTGTCAATAAATTTGTTATAGTCATAAATACTACGTTACATCATAGGAAGCTACTCTCCAGCTTAACGCTGTGAAACTATCATGATTATAACCTTTATTGATATCTCATTCCATTCACGTTCACAATCTAGCTCACACAGCCACTCTAAATTCAGTACCTGCTGTATCTATTTACTATTCTATCGCAGGTGGTTAACAAATGCCCATATTTACGCAACTAATAAAATAAGGGCACTGGACACACGTCTGTTTGTTATGAATGACGATTACGAATTTTCACACGCGGTCGTTGCTTCATAACAACCTTGAGTTTCAAATTGTTTTCTAAATGGCGATCGCAGCTACGCGGAGTTATGTGGGCGATAGGATTTCCAATTGATTTAAGTATATTCATTGGTTGGACTGACACATAGGGTGCTAACCATGGCCCCGTTTTTGGGTACTTGCTGCGTTGAATTATTAACATAAAATCGACATGGTTGTGACAGCGAAGATGTAAAACGGATGAAATAAAGTTGTAGATGTAACTGTGACTCTCTGACACGACACTTCGTTACTTAATGAGGAGTAACTTTCCATTCCTATTTATTAGAAAAACATATTTGTATTAGTAGGTTACTAACCGCTAGACTGTCTGTCGTCATACTTGTGTTTTTTTTAACTAGCCTATAATGTGTCCCACTACAGGACAAAAAACCGCTGAGACTAAAAGCCTGAGTTGTAACAGAAAATACCACAATTAAATTTTGTTGTAGTAAACATTATCATATTTGGATCAAAATAAAGTTACATACATTAATTCAAACAAATTACACATGAAATGAAACTACAACTTATTCAACAAAATACTAATTAGTCAACGGGATCATGAATTCCCACATTGAAAAATTCCGACTGAGAACTGAGAACCTCTTCCTTTTATCAAGTCGTCGAAATAAATGTCTCCAATATGAATTCATCCTAAACCCACTTCTCTCTTGTTACAGGCCGCCAACAATGACATAGAGTCCAAGATGGCTCTCCGACTAAAGAAGGACATAAAGAAGGCGTCGTACTACGTGTGGTTCCTGGGTGCGCAGGAGTCGCGCGGCCTGCGCGGCGAGGAGTTCGCTCTACCCGCTATCCAGCTTCTAGAGGATCGGGCAAGGGAGCTAGAACCGTTTAAAGTCACCTTACAGGTCAGTCCATGATTTTATTCGGTAGATTCGCCGGGTCAAAGACTAGGTCTTTCATTTTATTTATATTTGATTTTAGTTTTGTAAATTTATACGAGTATGAGGTGCTTGAGTCGGGAAAAATCCATTATATTATTATTATTATTATTATTAAAGAGGGTCTAGACAGTGCCGAACCCTCACTGGGGGAAAAACCCGACTGTAGGGCCAGGAGGGCCTCTCAAACAGACTTCCGAGGTTGTCCCATTGATACCAAGTCAGGATCTGATTATGGGATCTTAGAGAAATCGAGAGCAACCCTCGAATTTTTAAAGCACACCTATAGCGATTTTGGCATTTTCAAATATAGTATGTAGGTGAGGTAGACGACTATAGTTTCGCTCCTGCTGGCTCGTGCTGAGGCACAGGTTTTTGAAGTCGGTTCCATTTTTTGTTAAAAAAAATCTAAATTCATATTCGAAATTATATTTGAAATTTACCATGTTTAATTTATCGTAAAAAAGTCTATGAGAAAACCAGCACATACAATTCAATGGTGTGTGTGAAGTTCCCAATCCGTATTGGACTCGCGTGGGAACTGTAGTCCGAACGCTATTAATCTGTGATTACTAACTAGCTTTTATAACTTTAACCAAAAGCCCGTGGATACAAATAGCTCCCAGCCCTCATTGAAGACCTAGATCGTCATTATCGACAACATTTTTCGTTACTTGGATAAAAAGAGGTCTTTGAAACAAATAACCATTCTACAATATCCACGTATTATATAACCAAACGGCAAAATATCGCCAACGTGACAGTTTAAAAGCAAAGTCCTGTCACAACCTGCGAACAACAATGGCTTCCCTAATGGCGATCGGTAATTGATTAGACTCTCGTAAAATTAAACGTGGGTTCAATCAAAACAAGTTCATAACACAATGGCCCTACTGTTGCGTAACGTGTTGCATGATCCATTCATCTAACATAGTAAAACAATTAAAACTTTCACCCAAACTTCGATGACCCGAACTCCGGTCATAAATGTACTTCAAATATGTTTCAGAAGAGAAATAAATAAAGATAGTGGAACGAGTATGATGCGTAATTTCATCATCGATAACTCGGAACGGGACAATACTATTGGCAGAGTGCAATATCCCCTGTCTGATAATTATGTGGTAATAAGTTGTAAATTTATGAAAATAAAAGCATTGAACAATACCTTAACAATCACTGGCAATAACATTGTATAATAAAAAACACCCAGAAACATATTAAATGATATTGTAACGGATAACTCACGTCTTAAATCGAGTTTAGCTCTCCTATGAAGAAGGGCTAAGAAATAGCCCTAGACATGTCGAGCTAAACTCGATTTAACACGTGAGTTGTCCGTTTAATATGGGTGAGTCTCGCGGTAGTTTCATACCCAGAAACATATCGTCGCTACTTTGAAAAAAGCTGGTACCTATCTCAAAATCGATGATCTTTCCGAGTGAACTAAATGAACATTGGTTTAAAGGTCAAATTTGCTGACGTATTCATTTGAGATACGAGATTTTTTCAAAGTAGTGATGATATGCTCTATAGCATCTATATGTAGATAATTATGAATAGTTGCCGTATCAAATTTCATGCCGGTAACTGTACAAGTCCGGGTAAAGCGGCTGGATAATAAAGAGCTAATCTAACATAAGCAAAAGTAGGGATTCTAGAAAATACTCACGTCGAGGAGGACAATAAAGAAAATCTATTTTTATTGATTGGTAGCGATATCTGGTTTCTTCTAAATTTCATATTGTTGGATTACACATAAAAGTTAAGGTTCACAGATGCGGGCTCGTTCGGTTGATAGCTGTCGATAGAGTGAGAGGTACCGAGTGAGCGAGAGGATGATAAGCTGCGTTCGGATATTAACTCCTGTAAAAACATTTTTCACTTGTCATGCTCGTAAAGTTGGTGTTTATGCTGGATCTAGGCGACATAAAATTACTTAAATTAATTTTAAAGCTCTAATGCTGTGTAGTTTTATTGGAATAAATAAATAAATAAAGTAAAATTTTCATCTAAAACCAAGGCAATCAGGTGTCAACAGCCGCAATCAAAAACGTTTCTATATATTTTTTTATGAATTATTATTTTATGTACAAATAAAAATCAATCAAACCAATCAAAATAAATCAATATAAAACTATAACTTTATGATTATGTAGCAATGCATGAAAAATAACAGGTAGGTACTTACTGATTAGTAAGTGACCTATTGTTTCCACTGTTGCTATTTCATTTCCTCGCCATCGAAGTGAAAAGCAGAGTGTAAAACTTGAGCCTTAAACCCATTTTCCCTTCGACGTGTCTATCCACCTATGATGAACGTCGTCATATGAACGTCTCGGGTAACATGGCTCGTCTTATGCTCTTGTTGTACAATCTACTATTTTTCTTCCACAGGTGTCACACAAAGGCCTGAAGATAATTCAGAATGTAACAGCGAAAGGGAAACAGCAGACGATCAAGCACTTCATACCGCACGGCAGCATCACCAGCGCGGTGGTGCAAGGCGACGTGGTGGCTTGTGTGCTGCTTCTGTACAACCCGCTCACTGGGTGTCCTGTGCATGTACACGCTTACAGGTAAGATATGATATTGATGTTTCAATATTCAAATTCAAATTCAAATCATTTATTCAGTAAATAGGCCGCAAAGAAACTTGGCAGAAAGTCATTTTTTTTTCAAAATAAAATAATTACAAATAAAATACTTAAAAACTACAGTACCTATACAATTCAATAAAAATAATAATAATAATACAGGGATGTATGGGGTCCCTTAGTTACAAAACTAAACACTAACTGTTATCTACGTTCAGTGGAAGTGTAGACTGCTTCCACCGTCATAAATTAAACAAAAAATTGACGTTGTTTGATGTCTGATGTCCTCTATCTCGTGTCCTACAAAGGCGAACCTTTACCCCCTGTTTCACCATCCAGTGATTAAATTTATCTGACGAATAATTGTGATGCCGTCTCTGTTTGTTTTGTTCGAATAGACGAAAACAGCATCACATTTGCCCGTCAAATAAATGGGTGGTGAAACAGCCCCTCAAGCTTATTTATTATGTGCCTGAATATGGCTGGCAAAGCTTTTTGGTTTAAGAGGTCCTATTACAGAGCACGCAATGTCATTAACCACTTTCATTATACGTGTATTTCGGGCGGGTCTTTATTGGTGTTACCCAGTATCTATAGCTTTACAATCAAAAGTTTTCATTTACAACAAGGCACGATCAGGCAGATATGGCAAAAAGTTGTAATTTTAAAATACAGTATAACAAAATGGCTTAACCGATTCTAATGAAACATAGCTAAGAATTACAATACGAAATCGGTTTATCCATTTGAGAGCTGCGATGCCACAGACAGACAGTCAGACATTGGAGTCAAACTTATAACATCCCTCTATTTGATGTTCTATTTTTACATCGTGTAAGTCAACGTAACTTAAAGAACAAATCTAAACTTTAAAGGAAAAGAAGTGAAATGTTTAAACCATCATCCTTAACCTATTATATAGAAGCCAATAAATATGACCTGGGCTTGAAATCTCAACAGTTTTCAAACAAAGGTGCGGTTAGTGACGGTTCTTAGCACTTGAGTGCTAGAAAAATATTATACATACATTTGACATTTTGCAACGGAGGATACGCGACCTTTGTAAATGTCACGCAAATACCTGCGCAGAAGCACAGTCAAGCGCGTATTCTGTCTAAGATGACAGTAGCAACTGTAGAGCCAGAGACAATATAAAATACTTACTATAAATGACTTTACAATGAAGTAAATAAAATTAAATGTGATGAATTTAATTAATTTAGATAACATTACAATAATAGCAAATGTCCTATAGCCTTAAACGAGTAACTTTGATGAGAAATGTACACCTTGCAGTTTGAAAACTAGATAAAAAGAAAATAAAAGCTGCTGAAAAATATACTTCGGTCACATTCATCAGGTTGTCTATCCGAACACTATGTTTAGTGCAGCCTTAAGCATTCTATCATTCTCAACGTATATACACATAGGTACATATGACGTATATAACATTAGTTAACAGATAACGTGGAAGTATTTTTAGGCGCCCAACAACACATGTCATTATTATAACTAATATCAAATGTAATTAGTCAATATCTAATTTTGCTACTTCTGTTTCTTTGGCTAGTTGAAGTATAATTTTGATAGTGTTTTATGCGGCGATTAACCTTAACAGTGAACATTGATCACAAAATTCTATATTGCTCTCGTGTCTGGCATTTTTTAATGCGCAAGTTGTCTCCACGTGGTTTCTGGAATTTTACTATCAAGTTGCAAAAACTACAATCACCGTACAACGTCCCTCTCAAAGATAGTTTACCTTGACACTGGCAAAATTGTCCTATTAATTAGGACAGAAAAGCCATATCTTAAAAGAGAAGAAGAAGAAATGTCATTAATACCTGTATGCGACCGCATATAAAATATCGCTCAAGGTCAGACCACTAATTAGGCCATAAACTATTTGAAACGACTCTAAAGATGTTTTGATGTCTAGTCAATTGATTTAAGTGGCCATTAAATACAAAGGAAGCCTGACTTAGGAAAGGGCTGAGTATGGCATTTAAGTCTTGCAACATCGTATCAAATAGGCTAAAGGAGCATCTTCGTTGATGGTGTAATGTATTGAAATGTCTAGGTAACTGCAACGAGGTTTATAAATTTTGGTATACTTAAATTGCATATTTGCTTACTGGTAAAACCCGAAACATCCAATTAAAAGTTTCTAGGAAGAGCGCGCGCACGACAAAGAGATGTATGGGTACCTACTTTTTCAGCATGAAATACTGTATTTGCAAAGGAGGACGACTGTAGTTCGGATATCAACCGCCTCTTTGAATTAACAGAAACTAGAAAACGGTATGAAAGACAAACGCATTCTTGAAATAGTTTCACCTACTTTTTCCATTCATGTTTAGTGTTTTTTTTTTACTTTGTGTAAGTGGCCGTTTCTTAATAATTTTGTTAAGGAAAATACGAAATGACCACGTCTAAGAAGAATATAAAATTGCAATTCAACTCGGTGGTTAACACAGACACTATTTTCGGGGAAGCAATATACTCAATACGAAGTATAGATAGGTATATCAACTCAAAGAAAAACATTTCTGACTATTTTGACTGACGTGAATGTCTCTGTACTTTTCACGCTTAAAACTTAACCAATCGTGATGACAATCGGTATGGAGATAGTTTGAGACCCTGAGAAGAGCAGAATAATTGTTAAAGTTCCCCCAGGCGCGCGACAAACGCATTCTTCGCAGACGAAGTTGCGGGCAACAACTAGTCTTAGTATAAAATGGAATTAGTATTTGAGCTGAAACTGAACGAGATGTAGAAATGGTTGACATATCACGCACCGCATCAGCGAGGTCGCGACACATTTAGCAAAATGGCAAGATTCTCAGCCGTTTTACGTATTATTATAATTTTCTCAAGCCACGTTTTCACAATACGAGGATTGAAACCAAGGAAATAAGGAACAGAATAGAAACGACAAAACAAAAAACGCAAATATGAAGAAATTGGCGTGGTGGTGGAGTAGGAAAGGAGTATGCGGCGCTTGCCGAACTTAAGGGGCCTGGTCAGCAGACCTAAAGTCACAAGGTCTAAAGTTACAAGGGTCTTTTTGATGTCCTCCCGGTTGATTGACCCAACCCAACCCAAGAACTGGCGAGCGCTTATCCCAGCCAATCGCACTTGTGGTCCAAGGGGTTAATTTCGCCAGTGGTATGAGGACACTACAGTGACAGGTCTTTTAAACGGGCTTTTCTTTTTATAATTTTATTTAGATACATAAACGTTTAGTTTTCTAATGAACTAAAAGAATTTCCTTGCTCACCCGCGACCTTACGATAGCTAAGCTTATGCAAAATATGCGTGTTCGTGCAGTTCCTCCACCTCCACACTGTAAGAACACACACAAATCACACAAACCCATCTATCACCACCACGAAACGCGTCAGTGTAGTGTATCGTATCGTAAGGTTGCGGGTGAGCAAGGAAATTCTTTTAGTTCATTGATATGGACCTCCGCAAAGTAACGCCTGATTCAATAAATTGTATAGTTTTCTGTTTTATTTAGATACATAAATGTGTAGTGTTGTGTGTGTATGTATAGTTTTGTCCTTGTCTTATGCAATTATAGCATAGTGTTGGTTTTATTGTATTTATTTGTGGATTTTAATTGTAAGTAGCAATAGAATTAAAGTCATCCTAGTGCTTCATGATTACGGAGCTGCCGAACTAGTTAAGATTATTCAAGGCCCGCAATGTATAGCTTCTCGGATGATTTCGTAACATGAAAATCCCGCTTTAAAATATTTATCTAAACTCATTTGCAGAAATATCCGATTTTTACTTTCGAACTCGGGAATGAATTTCGATTGCGATTGCTGAATTTAATTTAGTTTGCATTAGCACAGAAGAAGTAGGTGTTATTGAAGATAAAAGTGAATAATAGTATGTTCCCTCTTAACGTAAAAATATACTCTAATTATAAAAATGTTACACGTCTTATCAGTATTTTGGTCTTGAATATGACAAATTAAAAAGAGATTCTACCTGTAATGAGTTTGCCCACAATATTATTGAATAATTACTGATCGACACTATAACTGTTATTGAATTGTTTCAACTGACTTGTGGTTTGACATAACCACTTTTCAATGATTTCTAACTTGAAACCTGTTCGGAATGGATCCAACGCTTTACTAAAGTAATAGAGACATTAACATTCTTAAGCAAGATCTCATCTTGTAACATGACTTCTGAAATGATTCGTTTAATTTAATATCATCAATCGAGACGTCTATTACATAAGTATTTGTAAGACATCATAACATTTTGATATTGTGTTCAGAATTGCGGTTGAAACAAATGTAAAAGGAATCCATTTCGTCATTTAGTTACCTGCAACACCTGACTTTGAGTTGTCGTGAGAATTGCTCGAATGATTCTTTCTTCATTATATTCACTAAATGTTCTATTTTTCTTTATGATTATGTAGGGTTGCTCAGGGATGTATCTTAAGACGTGCATTACTTATTTTATTATAAATCAATACTGGTTCCAGAGTCTACCAGGGAAAGGTTTCATCTTGACAGTATAATTATTACACAAGACTAATCTTTTCATTCATTGTGAACTTGTAATTAACTCCGAGTAGGAATTTTCTTCAGCCATGTAAGTTATTAGTTTTTATAATCTAACGTCGCAAGCGGTTCACCGTATCAGGAAGCTTGAAACCTAATATTAAAGATGAACTCGCTCGCTGGCTAAACGTAAGTAATAACATACACGTCGCAACCGGTTAAGTTAACCGTCACGTTTGTATGTAGGTTCCGCATAGTGTATATTATTTTAAACTAGTGTTTACTCGCGGTTTTGCTCGCATGAACCATTCCATAGGCCGAGTAGTAGGTTTACAACTTAGTTATTAGATGCGGAAAGAGGATAAAGACCATGGCCATTTAGGCCATGTGCACCCATTTCTTGTCAATTTCCATTAGCTTCAAATCCCATTTCATAAATAGTTGCCAAGCTACACATGTGTTTGTGTTTATTATTTAACATGCTAACTGGGTTTTAGCTTTATGTATGTAAGTGAACTCTTTACAGCACATAACAATTTTCGAATACGAATAGTAGACAGAAAGTACCACAAAGATGAACTTACTCCTAATAAAGGATCGCTTCTCGCTTTCAATTGGACTATTTGAATTGGAAACTGAATTGGGTTTGAGGACAGTCTTAGTCATCGTCTAAATCGCAGTTTTCGTCTAAACCCAATTTCTTGTGAACGGTAAAATATCAGGTTCAGTTTGTTTACCAATCACCTGCGGATCCCCAATCAGGTTAAAGCCAACATACCAGCCTCAGTTAATAGGTACAAAAAGTGTAAAACAAACCGGTAGTTACAGCCAATAACCTAGACTAGACCAGATGTGGGTACTATCCCTTTACTTTATGATAACGAACGTTTATGAGACCGACGACTTGCAATTAAATACTTATTATACGGACATGTTTAATATACATCATTCTAAATAACGCTCCACCTACGAGTAGGTACATATTTGACACGAAGGTGCTATTAGATGTACTGTCATAATTATCTCAAAATTGAACAGCACACATTTTTGCATACAAGCTGAATTATAGGTAATGTTAACCCCTAAAAATATAATATTTAATACGTTCTACTACATCATCATCATCAATAATTTAAGAGCTTAAAAGCTCTTGTCGGTGGAGTAATCGCCACTCTTTTCGGTTCTCTGCCAGCGTTTTCAGCTCCTGATACGACATGACATTGACTTTTTCCTTGGCTTGATCTATAAATGACCGTCTCGGCCTTCCCCTGCCTCGCCTGCCTTCTATTCGCCCTTCCAAAATAGTTTTTATGTAACTGTCATGTCGTATCAGATGCCCCAGCATATTCCCTCTCCTATTTTCAATCGTCCTCAACAGCCGCCTTTCCTCTTCCACCAACTCTAAAACCTCCTCATTAGTTCTTCTTTCAGTCCAGCTAATCCCCTCCATTCTCCGCCAGCACCACATCTCAAACGCACTCAATCTGTCTCGGTCCCCCTCAGTCAATGTCCAAGTCTCGCTCCCATATAATGCTATACTCCAGATGTAGGTCTTAATGAATCTTTTCCGAATGTTCCTTGAGATTTTGCCTTTAAAAATGTGTTTTTTTTATCATTGAATGCTTTCTTAGCCACGGCTCATGGTTAGTCATGGTTCTACTAATTCCTCATTAATTCAAATTCAAATATGTTTATTGCCAGAACATAGTTAATACAAAAGGTCTTATTATTTATACTTGTACATAATATAATGTTGGACTTCAACGACACCATACCAAACTTTAAATTTAAAATAAGTTTCTATTAAAAAACATTTTTAATACAAGCAACAACAACAACAACCGGGCAAGTTTAATAACTAAAAGCTTGTAACTAGCATCATCGTGTCCAACATGTTTATGCTTATCTGGAACGAAGTGCGCATATTTTATTCCTAGGACATTTTCCGGGTTGCCAACTTGTTTGTCTGACACGTAATATCCGCTGAGGTTCATTGGGCGTTTAAAACGGGAGCTGGAACAGCGCAGATAATTGAGATGAAGGCAAGCAATTACTATTGCGAAATTACAGTTTGTGCGATAGCATTATAGCTGAATTTGACGAGTTTATTACTCGTCTTTTACATTACGTTAAGCAATTCAAGATTGGAGTCGCAGGAATTGATGTTACGAGTATGTTACTCGTTTTGGTAAATTGAAGAAGGAAGTACCTAATTAAATTGGCCCTGCAATTAAGAATCATGTCGTCGAATCTTTTTTTTCTTAAATGTAAATATTCTTGCGTATTCATTATTGGTATCGCATTAACCTGTCGTACTCCTCGTTCCGAAAGGCTTCGTTACTTTATGGAGGCTATTGGGTGTTCCTTTCTGATGTAAATGTTTTACCAGTTGGATATAAATATAACGCAAAGTCGACGTTGCATTCCGCCAAAACTTGTTGAACTCCTCGCGCCGCTATTGTATCAAAATCGTTTTCTTAATCAATATAGGTGATGATAATGAGAATTCGATATTCCTGGCATCTTTCAATGGTTCATCTGCAAGTGATAGTTACTTGCAAAAAACGCTATTTATCTTCCTTGTGTTTAAGAATCCCCTTTCGCATTTGAAAGTAACTAAATTAAACTGGCATTTATCACTTAAATAAATTTATTGTTCAGATGCAGTAGCCAAACGAGCTTAATGACTGCCGGCTTAAAACCACGCTTAGTGTGAATTAAACGTTTTCTTTGAGAAAGCTTTCTAAACGAACTAAAGAATAAACATTCCTTATTTTCTAGCGCAGAGGTCGGTCACGTGACCCCTCACGGAAACAATAATGCTAACTCCACATATCGCATGTCTGTGATTTACTTCACCAATCATTCATCGACTGCCTTCAAAGATCATTTTTTACTGCGCTTTCACCAATGGCAGCTATATTTTGACAGTTCGCAGTACTTTTTGACAGTTATTTATTTTAAACATCGATGAAAAATTCCAACTTTCTCTGATATTGTCACCTGTCTGCCCGCGGGAAAAAATAGTCGACAACGGGTACGTTTGGGCGGTAAAAAATTGACTGAATAACGGTTAACAAGGTGTGAAGAGAAAATTAAAACTATTCGCCGTAGAAACCAGTTCTCTTTTGTTTTTTTTTTCTACCATTTTTACGGTTACGACACAGTTAGTGTTACAATGAAACAAAAGTTCAATGGCGTAACCTCCAGGAACTATCTTTATACCTCATGAATGATTGGATTGGATGCGTAGAGTTGTCTTTATAAACAGAAGTATTTACTTAAATTCAAATTGAACAACAAAATTAAGTTTAATTTTATTTCATTAGCAGTACGTATGCTCAACGAAATCTAAGATTTAAAAAAAAAGATTTTTTTTTCAAATTCGAACCCGCATCTGCTGGCTACATGCGCCAAGTATCCTTCCGACTGGTATCCCCTAAAAAAAAATAAGTTTCTACAATTTCTTTCACTGTACAGAGAGGTAATGCCGCCAGTGTGTTGGGGTCTCGCAGGAGGGCCTCTTAGATGGTGTTTTCTTTTTATAGTTAGGTATATTTATTTGGTTCTTATTTATTTTGATTCCTTTTTTTATTTTAGCCATGTATTTAAATAATAAAGGAATCTGTTTTGTTCTTTGTACTTATTAAAGAATTATTTTGTAGTTTCTACAATCAAATTGTTGTGCATTTTTGCATTGTAAACTTTACCACCGACCTAGCCTTGACTTTAAAATGTCAGCATTCCTATTGCTTTCGTGTTTATTTTTAAACGATGATAGCCAACTATGATATCACTTATTCAATTAAGGCATCGTGAGAAATAATATGTGGTAAATAGTAGATATACAAATCCAATCAACATTAGATGAACCACGTTTGCCTTCGCTGTAAGTGGTGATGCAAGGATCGACTCTGGCAAGCATTGGAATCCATTTGTACTTACTTTTATACAATAATTAAATTTAAAAAGGTCTTTTAATGGTATTATTTTTCATCAAAAATTAGATAAAACACAGCTAATAGTACACAATAATACAATAGAACAACTGAATCGAAAATGTAAGTACTAAAATGTTGAGTAAGTAGGTATAATAGGTATGAATAAAATTTTGAAAATAAAATCTAGTTTAAAGGAGTTGATTGTGGTGGGGTCTTCCTGACCCTGGTATAGTATATTACTACTTTGAACCACAAAGGGCAATCCGCAGGGATTAAGTAACTACTAGTTTAGATGAAAAAAATAATGATCAGTTAAGAAATCACCAGTTAGATGATCAGTAAGAAGCGCTCTTTGTTTATTCGATCTATATGTAACATTCGAAACCTTGTAAATAATAAAAAGGTCAAGCTGTAAGAAAAATATAAGAAGTAATAAGAACTACATGTTTAGCAACAATAACCCGTAATTATCTCGTCAGCAGCATGCTTAATATCATCGGCAGATGCATAAAATGACAGTAATTCTTGACCTATCATCTAGTACAAAGGTACTTACTATAAAGAAGAAGGTTATTAATATTTATTACGTAACATACCTAACATCGTGAACTTTTTGAAACGATGCAAGTACTTATAGTTCAATTACTAGTTTGATACCCGACAAGTTGTTTAGTAAATGTCAAAGGGGGACATTTACTAAACAACTTCGTATTGATTCGGAGGGATGCGTTCTTATACATATTAAATAGGATACATGAATCGAAGTGTACTGTACAAATTTTAACAAAACCTAGTTTTCTGCTGGTGCGGTCCACTCATGCACTAACCTTTCTGTCTCTGTCTGTCCAAAAAGGATTAAAAACTATTACTTGTGCAAGATCCGCCCGAATTGCTAACACCACCTTTTTCGCTAATCCTACCGTGAAGTAGCAGTGCTTGCAATGTTGTGTTTCGGCGTGGAGAGTAAGACAGCCGGTGAAATTACTGGTACCATCTTAGGCCTCTAGGTTGGCAACGCATCTGCAATACAGGTGCATCTCAGGTCTGCATTGCAGGTGTTTATGGGCGGTGGTGATCTCTTACCACCAGGGGACCCACTTGCTCGATTGCCATCCAGGGGAAAAAAAACTTAAGTCTTTCTATGACTGATTTCAGACCCGACTTATCGGAAAACCTTTCTCCGCTCACTTCCGAGGGAAAATAGATTACATTAATTATCACACAGTAAACATTATCTGATGGTCATGCAATCTATGAATCGGGTAGTAACAGATAAGACAAGTTGTTTCGAATACACGCGTTTAATAATAGAAAAAGAAAAAAAAGAAAAGAATAAATTTATTCGCCAAATTTCGGCAACACAAAAAGAAAAAAAATACAATTAAAAATAAGACAACCTTATTACATACTCTTACATACTAAAAAAGAAAGAAAAAGACATTGTGATGAAAGAAGCAAAAAGGGCCATACTCAGCGTGTTGCCACGGCAAGCCGCAGCGCTGGTTTTCAGTATGACCCTTTAATAAGCCTTTAATAGCCTCCATTTACTTAGTTTAGTACACGACACGTTACATATATACCTTACGCTAAACATATAAGGGAGTGTGACGTAGTCTCACACTATAATCTAATAAAGATATATTTTTTTAAACTTGCGTAACTAACGTCACAAACAATTTAAACTCCGCTGTCGTAAAATATCATTAGCGGTCGAAGCGATAACGCTTTCATACCAATTTCATATAAAGTAGAGGTACGATGTATTTTATGGGTATCGTAAATTAACAAATCGATTCCGCCAGAAGCCAGAGGAGCGTAATTCGTAATTTCACCGGCGTAACTGGCCAGAACTTTCCAACAAGTTTGATGGCAATTACGCTTGCTTAACATTTAAATAAAGCAGAGGCTTTGGAAATTAAAGTTCAACGCCACCGACTACTGAATCCATATTTTTAATATTATACTCTACTATTCTACAATTTGTTAGTTGCCGTAATAAGAGCATGTGAATAATCGCTAAACTTTACCTGAGATATCCATAAAACAGTTACCATTTTTAGGTAGTTTCTCTCTACAGGTTCTTAAACCCAGATGCCAATATAATATTTAATGGCTCTGTAAAGCTTAACTGTTTACTTTACGTCGTTTTATGAAACCAACTTTTTATTTAAAATGATACTCTACTATTATAATTTTGAATATTTTTTTATTTAGAAAACCTACAAACAGCTACTTCTACCTATGCTAAGTTATAAAACAGGAACGGATTACGAACACAATGAGTTTACGTTCTTATCAATGGTAACACCGCGACCGAGTCAGAATTACCATAACAATCGGTAATGTGAACATGATATGGCTGAGTTGCTCAAGATTAATGACATTTCTTGAATCGAGGGTAGCTCCGCCCAGGCCGGTGTCCTTGCTTGCCTTTGATATGCTAAAGGAGTTGACATACTTAAACAAATGCTATGTTTGAGCCTAGCCGAGAAAGTGACGAGAGAGTGCACCGTCTTACTTGGGTGCATATACGGGGTTGGTGAAAACAGCAAAAAAAAACAAAAGCTTGTTTTGTAGACCGCAGTGGCTCTGTTACTTTTTTTTAATATCAACTACCTGGGTAGCTGGAAATTGCCATACGCTAACTAAACCACGCCTTATAAATAAAAAAAACATACAGAGGCACACTACTGTTGTACGCAAAAGTTTATAAAATATAAAGCAGGCTCATTAGGTAGGTAGGCGCGGCGACAAACATTCTACCTCTACTTATTATTTGTTATGTACCTATGTAGAAGTTGTGAGCAAACTATTAAATAAATATCTTTTATTATTATTATTATTACCATTGCCTCTATACTTGGTTCGGATAGTATTTAACTAAAATGTAAACAAACTTCAACTGCCATATTTGGTACATTCAAAGACTTAAAACTTTTACCTATATCTATCATTGTAATACAAACTAGACTAGTGTATTTCAATACAGAAATGTAAATGTTTAGATAGTTTAATAGGGGAATATCAATATTTAAGACACCAATGACGTCGTTTTGTTTATATTTAGTTAAATACCTATCCAAACCAAGTATAGTTCGTTTCAAACATAATTGTGGTTTTTTCAAATTTGGAATGTTAACTAGTCATATAACATACACGTTACTACTAGGTACAATCAAAAGAGGTTTTCATTAAACTTTAAGTATCTCTCTAAGTAAAGGTAAGTACCTAACTTAGATGGAACTGAGTTAAGACTTCCATTAAGATTTAAAAGATATAAATCGATGCAGAATGGTTAGCAAACATAGTAACACTATCAACAAGTATTTATACAACAATTATAAATCTAATTTATAATTTCCTGTTCACTTAGTGACTATGTGGCCTCCGCCGTGCGTTCGGCATTCCATTGCGCAACCTGCTACACTGTGACAGAAGGCCTTGTCAAATCGCTCAACTTTGACATTCGCACTAACACGCAGGGTTGATAAACTATGGCTTTTACAGCTCGATTCACAAAGCTGGTACAAATGGATTCCTACATTCTACGAAAGTAATGTCACTTAGACATTTTTGTAGGAAAATGACAGATTCATATTTGTTTGAAGTGTATTCAAATAGGAAACACATAGATACTTTCATTCACTCATTCAATCTATTCATTGCCAGCTCTTGTGAATCGACCTGTAATTGTCTAAACTGACATTATAACTATATTACACAAAATTGCAGAGTTTATTTTATATATAAAAAAACACTTTATTTGAAATGCCACCATAACTTCTATATTAGTAATATAAAGAAAAAATGCATACATTCAAAAAACTACAGAACTGATTTTTTAATTCTTTCGAATATTAGCATATTAGCTTTAAATTATGAACAAGAAACATCCATCCATATATTTTTTTAAATAGGTTTATTATTTTTTGACTTTTCCATTGTAAACAAACACGCACATAATCGAATCTGTTCTTATCATAATATAAGTTAAATAATATTATTACTTTAGGACTGCAGATAATATTAGTGTGTAAGTTTTCATTAAACGAAATAGGTAAATAAGTTGGCAACCCTAGCATTCATTCTTTGCGCACGCGTTGAATATCATACGCATAGAATAAGTGCCTTATCGGTTCACACATTGGCCAAATTGGGCCAATGTTTTGTCTCATTCATTGTGCGTTACGATCAAGATCAAACTATGTGCTTGGCGTTATCTCGGTTTGCTCAGTGGTTTGGCTGTCGTTAGATTTAATTTGTGCAAGACAAAAGAATTTTAATCTAATTAACCCTTTACCAGGCCCCTTAGAACTAGCGTGTCTTCATACGTACTTTATATACTGTTACAACCGTATTTAACACCTTGTAAAAAATGTATTTAGGAAAGTCGGAGATGTTCCTTTAAACCAGAAATAAAAATGTGGGTTACGGTTATCCCATCGATAATCAAATAGGTATATAGATATTTTTGACGTCTTGGTAACGTACATAATTATATTACTCATAATGCCCTTGACTGTATCTGTATAACCAGGATGTCAATGTCGCTCGGGACTCGTCGGTTTTTTTCGTTTTCCTAAAAATTCAAGTGAGAAAGAAAAATAAAAACAATATTTTGTTTCGAGTTCCACATTAGCATGAAAACTTGTTTATAAGTGTATGTATGTATGCGTGTGTATGTAAACTCATTGTAGCACATAAAAAGCAAATAAATACAGGCATACAGAAAGAATTACAACATCGAACTTGACTCTAAAAAGGGATCTCTTCCAGCTAACTTATTTAAGGAAACTGAAGAGGCAGTGGGCGGGGCACATTGCTCGCAGGACTGATGGCCGATGGGGTCAGAGGTTCTCGGATGGCGTCCGCGGACCGGGAGACGAGCTGTCGGTAGGCCTCCAACAAGATGGAGCGACGACTTGGTTGAGATCGCGGGATCGCGGTGGATGCGGAAAGCACAAGACCGGTCTGAATGGAGAGCCTTGGGGGAGGCCTATGTCCGACAGTGGACGTCTTTCGGTTGACATGATGATGAGGAAAGGAAATTGTAAAGCGAGCATTTGACTATTTGATCAAACAAATTTACTTGCGGCGCGGTAAAAAGAAAAACGGAAAACAAATAAACAGAAAATCACATACGTTAATAATAACTAAATTAAAGGTATTAATAAGTTATTAATAATAACGGTCAAATAGCCTGGATACAATATGATTAAAAAAAAATCAGCTTTGTAACCCAATACTTAATTCCAAGCGTGTTGAAGAAGTTCAGTATATGATTGTACTCGTAGTTAATAAGATTCAGAATAATGTAACGTCGCTCCACGTTCTCCATTAGGCAATAAAGATACACGCTATTGATATTCAGAAGGGCAGAGTGACACGATTTTAGGTACTCTCAGCCACGTTACTACATAGTAATTCGATGTTTAATAACAGTGATTGGTATTCGGTATCACGCAGCGAGGTGTACATGTAATTGGAAGTTGATTGTATTGCATTGCACTATTTCGAACTAGTGCGAAACGCTTCTGCGAATGTGCTTTGGCTGATGAAATGAAAGTGATTTTTGTGGAGTTATTGAAAGTTGGCGAGAATGGTTCTTTAGGTGATCGAAATTGTAATAACTACGAATACGTTTTTTGCTGTGACTTTGACGGAAGTTTTCAAATAAATTATTGTTATTTTTGCCTTATATACTTAAAAACATTCTATTCAAAAGTTACCCTCAATATTCAAGTATTCTTTAGCAATTACCGTCCTCAATTACCTTTGAAAATCATGAAAATTAATTTGCTTTCATCCTTGTCCTAACAGATGCGACTCCGACCACACTGCAGAGATGTTGTACACACACCTCCTCGCCCTCATAGAGCGTCCGGAAAATCAGAAAAAGTTCGCGGATATAGAAAGGAAGTTACAAATGCGAGGAGCACTTCCAGCTTCCAAGAAACCCCCAGACTCTTCCCTGGGAAGTGAAGTGTCCAGAGAATCCGACTCTGGGAGCAACGAAGAGAGATGTGTCGCTAATCTGTATGACAGTTTGGCCGCAGAATTGAAACAGAAGTTGTCAACAGGTAAAAAGGGTCTAGGTCAGTCTCGTTTTCTGTTTTTTGTAGGTAGTTGCTTGCGCGCACCCGTATTTATTTACGATGACGTATGTATTTTTTATTTGTGTATTTGCTTATGTAGTGTTTGCACTTTCTTAAAGGTCTAAATTTATAAGCTTATAAATAACATACAGTACAGCTAGAATATAAATGACTCTCGGGACTCGTCGGTTTTCTTCGTTTTCCTGAAGATTCAAATGGGAAAGAAAAAGAAAACCGATCTTTTGTTTCGAGTTCTGAACGACATTAGCAAACTAGTGTACGGTCGGTTCTCTAACTTATGTATCCACTTTTCCATACTAGTTGCATAGAAAAGTGGATACTTATGTTAGGGCACTGACAGTACATACGAGTCTTACGCCGAGTTTAGACTTGCAATAAATTCGTGCAAGTTGAATTACATTGCGGCGCTCGATTGGCCACTACAAACTCGTTGGCGTTACGGCCTGGCAATGTAATGCAACTTGCACGATTTTTCTTGCAAGTCTAAACTCGGCTTTACAATTAATCCGGAATATTTCAGCGAGTTAGTTTTACTGTCGTTC
Organism: Choristoneura fumiferana; assembly: GCF_025370935.1. Classification (NCBI taxonomy): domain Eukaryota; kingdom Metazoa; phylum Arthropoda; class Insecta; order Lepidoptera; family Tortricidae; genus Choristoneura; species Choristoneura fumiferana. The sequence continues at coordinate 8,630,550 of NC_133480.1, forward strand.
AGGATATTTAGGGCCTGTTTCACCACTTGTCGATTAACTTTAAGTGTCAGATAAAAGTAGTGCCGTCTTTGTTTATTCGGACAAAACAAACAGAGACGGCATCACTGATATCCGCCACTTAAAGTTATTCGACAAGTAGTGAAACAGGCCCTTAATGTGATTGACTAATGTTTCCATATTATAATCATCGATGCAACTGAACAGCTTCAATGGGGTGACTTTATCTTAAATCAAAAATTGCGAGGGAAAGCCCTTACAGAGGTTGTTAACTCAAACGTCCCTAATCCTCTGTTGAAATATTCTTCATTAATTTTAAGACACCTTGTAAAGGACTATGTATCCTCCTATCGCCCAGCATCCTTTGTATATGAGTTATTGTAATTTGACATTGAACTCTCTCCTAAGTGTGATAAAGTTTTATGTCCATAGAACAAAAAATTTACTTGGGCCGCAGGAGGGTAGAGTTTTTATTTATCTTATACATTGCACTCATGCACCAATATTCTTAGCCGTTATGCACTCAGCTTATTCAGATTACAGCTTCTAGCTTCTATATGTAAAATTAATGCTAAGGAGTAAGAGAATTATTATTCATAACCTAACCTAATCTAACCAACAAAAAGTTGGAAAAACCCCGACTTTGTCACTTCAAAGATCAATATCTCAAAAACGGCTTAATCGATTTTGATGAAACTAGTCTAAGAACCATTGCTAGAAAACCTGCTTTCAAATAAAAAAACCGCATTCAAATCGGTCCACCCGTTTAAGATCTACGGTGCCACAGACAGACAGACACACAGCTGTCAAACTTATAACACTCCTCTTTTTGCGTCGGGGGTTAAAAATAGGATCGATCACTTGGCCTGTACGTTACCTGTACGTTAATCTTGATTTAATCGTATTTTAGCTAGAAAATAGTAATTTCACTTAAAAACTTTTATCTTTTTTAAAAGTTACTTAAATTTTTACACTCCGGCCTTCAACATAGTTATTTTTTTAGGTAAAAGCCCGATCCTCTTACCGCCAAGGGACTACGACACTGTACACCGCCAAAAGGGTAACCTCAACAACATCGACACCAGACGTTGTCTGAACCAAAATATCGTTGGCGTGAACGCTAGGCGCAAGCTGGAGTCCTCTGGAGGCAGCTCCGGGATCGGCAGCGACTTGGCTCCGTCCCCTGAGAGGAATGAGTACACGAGGCAGCAGGACAATCATAGCACTAGCGGTAAGTTGAAACGATATCAGTATATTATGTATACCGAATGCCGACTGTCGACTTGTCGAATCCTACTAATATTATAAAAGTTTTGTTGCTCCTTCTCGCTCAAACAGCTGGACGCATTTGGATGAAATTTTGTGTGTGGATATCTGGACGTCTGAAATAACACATTGGTTACTTTTTAGCTCGATGATCCCACGGGACCGGAATAATTACCCCAAAATTTTAACAACTAGGATTAGAGACATGTGAAATTTGCCGCTGATTTTTATTTCCAACATGAATGAAATTCTCTATGTAATTTGGAATTCCCATAAGTATCTAGTAAAATCCTGGAATTCCAATGCAACTGCTTCGATCTAATAGATTACGCATGCGAAGCCGCGGGTAAAGTATAGTAAAGCTATAAAATGCCTAAAAGCATGGAGACCGGTTAATAGTTATATCCAAGAACGGGAAAATATGTTTGTATGTATTTATTTCTTTATTGTAAAATAATGAAGAAGGTACCATAATTGACAACCTTTGAGATGCATGTACAGTCAAGGTCAGAAATACGTTACCAAGACGTCAAAAACATTTATACACCTTTATGCCACCAGCGCTTTATGCTCACGGGATAGGAATAGGGAGCCAGCAGGGCTACTACGAAACTCGAAACTCGAAGTTCGTGTCGTGTGGTCCCTCTGACACTTATACTATTTAATACGAGAGCGAGAGGGACGGTACGATACGAACTTCGAGTTTCGAGTTTCGTGGTAGCCCTGCAGCTCTTGTCTTAGTTTTCCACGGGGGCAATATGTATCCGTTAGGTTTATACAACATATTTTTTTTGCAAACAACAGTACAGCTACTCGCTGCGTGTGGTAGAGTCGTATTTACTTATTTTGGGAACAAATTATGTCTACCGATGAAATCATCTACATAAATTTTATTCCTAGTAATATATGTATCATAAATTTCTATTGATTTCGTCATCGTTTGCGGCTACACCCGCTTTGCACTTTTTATCAAAAACGATTACGTGATGGGTTTATTTATGTAAAAAATGGCTTCCGCATCGAAATAGATATGTAATTTGTGTTTCGAATAATTGGCAAGCTGTCATCAGCCCAACGTAGCGTGTATTTTAGATCCATGAGTATTGCTATTAAAAGGTTCTGTGAAAATTTAGTTATCCGTAACGAAAACGAAAACCTGTGAGCCCTTTGACCCTTATCTTGCGTCAGTTGTTACCACACTAAAGTTAATAGAATTTCAAAGAGCCTTTAAAGTTATTTTACATCATTCCTTATTTTGTCAAACTATAACTTTATCCCGCGGCTTTACTCACTTGAAAGAGTGAAAAATTGGATACGAATTATTTGTTACATCTCTACCTCAGTCATGTGCTAATTTTCAAGTTTCTAACCACTTGTTTAGGTTTTACGTTGTCTGTCAGTTTAGTCACGTTACCTACTCTTTTATTGGAAGAAGGAATAGACAAGACTCAAAACAGTTGAATTCATAACATAGAGACGGGCATCTTTTTCATACAGTCTATGGGAAACAGTGATGAAGCAATTTCTTGATACCTTTTTTAAATGAAGAAAAATGACAACCAGCTACACCAAGTCGTGCTAGTCAAAAAACCGTGGCTGGAAATAAAAATAAAAAAGGAGCAAAAAAACAACTATTAACAAATGACGTAACACTCCAGCTTCCAAAATTGGATTCATTTGTTTGGCGTGTAACACGCAGCGCCCCAAAACCTATTGCAGCCTAAATAGTATAAAAAGTAAAAAAAGGTTTGAATGTGGAAAGCAATATTTTTAGACTGGATGGCGTCAGCCGTCGTGACCGTTCTCTTGTCCTGTTTGCATCAGAATTATTGTGGCTATAGTTCATTCATAGCGTTATGGTATAATTTTAATGGTACTGAATTCAGGTAAGTATGACGGATGTTTGTAACACTAGAACAGTTTGGCATCGACAGACAGATAGGATTATTAGTAAAACTCAAAACGAATTCACACAACATAGGGTATCCAAAACCGGTTTCTTACACACGTGACACAACCTATACATACTAAAAAAAAAATTAAAATAGTATTTAATGACATACATACATATAACCTTCGTATGACAATGGCAATGGTATACATGCAACGTAGCACTTACTATATGTTTTGTAATACATAATAGCACTTCCAACTGTGTAATATAAATATTTATTAGCCAGTACAATAAAAAGCTTAACGCGTACCGTGATTTGAATGAATAATCAATGTCACTAACATTTTGTGATTATTCGTTCGATCGTATATTAAATAATTTGTTTTGCAATATTTGAGTGTAATTGATGTTGAATATGATTTATTAAACGACCAATTAATACACAAATAACTGAGTCCAGTCGTGTCGTATGTCTTAATCTTTAAAAACAAGTTATAAATTGGTACATGAAATTTGTTAGATCCTTTATTTTAAATATTGTGAAAACGCTGTTTTAATGCCCATACTTTTGTTTTCTATACTTAATTTCTTATTCAGGCGTTATACCCAAACATATTAAATTCTGAATACAAATATATGTATAGGGGATATATGTAATTCTAAAGATTTTAACAGTCATAAAACCTATCAATATTCAAACAGCGTATTCAAATACTTGTAACAAAAACTTAAACATCTGCATTCCTCCGCAAAGGTAGATATTAACTGGAGATAAGAGATGGTTATGTTTTTATATGCAGAGTATGAAGTCTGTAACATAAAATACAAATATAATTTATTTATAAGTCGTATTTCTAAGCAACTATTATGAAAAAGTGGATACATACCTAAGCTAGGAAACCGGCCATACCAAGACAAGGCGAAATAAATCAGTTACTTAGGTTCATGGTAGGCATTGTTAGTACGTATTTAAATAGATCAATTTGTGATTCTAGAGGTATATATTATGTACCAGCATATTGATGTAAATTAACACACCTTAAAATTCTTAGATAAAATGGAGTTTATAGGTGCTGTAACTTTACTTAAATACTTATACTGTAACTAGAACACATTAAAAAAGAAATAATGGAACTGGAGATTAATCCCTGGTGGTCATCAATCTGGGATGCGAGCAGTACCCCTGCATTACCCGCTTTAATTTCACGGTGAAATTTTCTAGAGTATCGCCAAATCTAACATGCTGCAATTAATTATCAATCATGCATACTAAGATGCTGTAACATTCCTAAAATCTTTTAAAAGTAATCACACTAACGAGACATAAGATTTAGCATGTGTCGGTTAATGACTTTAAGTATACCTTGTATTTGATAAGAATACATAACTACATGCACAAACTAGAATAAAATAAAAATCCATTCCATTTTGAACGCCACATCACAGACGTAACCAAGTCATCAGGCTGTTAAAATTCCAACACCTTTTTATACACTCTTTTTTCCACACACGTTACACACGGCTTCAAAATCATGCCCTTACTTACAAATTGATTGGTCACGACGCGAAGCAAGCAGTGGTATAAACAAGTTAAGTAATTGTGGCTCTAATGATTCGGGCCTTGACTCTTGTGCTTGTAAACAATTCTGTAAATCTGTTTTTAATTTTTTGACGTCCTTTGTCCACCACAGTGTGGGTTGTCAATGACAGTCTTTAAAGTACCAAATTCAAAAGATTTTAAGAGATTTGCTGTAGGCATGGGTATAGTAATTAGCGCTTTAATGTGACTTTGTACACGTGTAATGAATATTAAATTGATGGTGCCATCATCTTTGAAAATACGCCTCATATTCAAGTGACTACAGATTTGTTTTCCTAAATGCGTTCTCGAGCAACAGGGTTAATTGGAAGTCCAGATGAGAAGTTTTTGTTTGGGCAAAACGGGACATTGTTACAGGCTAGTAATAAATAGCCCTCATATTCTGAGACGAGGCATGCGCATGCGCCCAGTAGAGGGACGTGTAAAGGCTGGGATGATGATGATGAAAAAGAAATAGTATTAAATTTGTATCTTCTGGGTGTACTCAAAACGATTACAAGTAAACAATAAAATTTTCCGAGACGACGTTACTATCAATTTGTAATCAAGCTGATCAGTAATTGCGTAGAACAAAAAACGAGGAAGATATTTACAAACTATCATTATTTAAAATTGCTAACATTGCGCGGAAGAGTGCGTGTAATAAAAACATGCTTGCTGTTTATTAAACACAAGCATCTAGGAAAGTTTCAGTGTTTAATTACTAAACGCATGCTTTCATTAGAGTGTAGTGTAAGAAGGAACATAATCTGTTTTGTTACTTTAAAAATTGACTTTGCATTTTTGTTGATTAAAAAAGTGCAGTTAGGACGTCAATCTTATTACAAGTTAGGTTTAGTTGATAGGCAGTTACTTTCCAACGTTACCGCCATCTTTAGGAGGCATATGGGAACCAAGCATCAAAGGTGAAAAAAAACTAAGACTAGCACAAAAGTTTTTACATTATAGCATCAATAGATAAATAAATATACCGATACGCGTATAATTAAAATATACCCCGATATAACAAAGAAACACTTGCCGTCATGAGTCTAACCCAAGGCTCAACATCATTTGGTTCAAACCAACAAAGACGTCAATGAGATAAACTTTTTATATCAACACAATACGTACAATATTCTCAAATAGTTCAAGATCACAGCCTCACCTTCATGGTGTGAACTCGAATGCGAACCATTGAAACCAACCTAATGACAGCTTACGAAATTCACAACTCACAAGTATATTTGTTCTCCGATCGCCTTAATATTTAATTTTATTTCGCCATTGTTAAATAATGACGCTAATTATTTCTATACAATACGTGTCTATGATCTTTGTATTTCTCTGTTCTAGTTTACGCATGAAAATTAAAAATAATTTGGGCACGTTGCGCAGCTGCGCCACGCTTTGCAATATTTTTAATGCTAGTGTTGAATTCACATCCAGCGAGACGAAGGTTTGCCAAAAACAATTGCCTACGGGGATAGTTAACAGTTAATCCAAACGAAAGACACGTTTAGTCAAAACCTTAATTGGTACGTCGTTCTTTTTTACGCAACGTTCCATCAAATAGGTAATTTAGGCTCTTCCCACGCCTCCTGTGGCATAAAAACAATACTGTGCAAAAGAGACAACACGATGGGAATGAAAGAGACGAGCCTTGTTCCCAGCGAGGAAAAAATAGCGATTGTTCGGAAAACGTTTTCATTGTAGGTAGCTTCGCGACCTCTAGACCTAAACAATAAAAGTGACTGTTTTGTCTAGCATTAGGTTGGGTTCATTGATTAGCTATGTTTGTCTTTTGTTTAAGTTCCCATTCACAACCAATTAGGGAAATTTAATAAACAGATCTTCCTGACTCTCGTTCGTAAACTGATCAAAGTTCAAAAATGCTCTAAATGTTTTCGGACCAACTACTTAGCAAAACAATTTATATTAGATGATTATAGTCAGGGATACAATTTACCGAGAACATAAATTAAATAATGGTTAAAGTTATAAGAATTTAAGTAGCTCCAAGATTTGGAGCTAGTTTCAACAGTATTCTTGGGCCAATTAGGTACATAACCAGTCTATAAAAAAAGGTCTTTCACGTAATTTTACTTCTTTAATTTTATTCACTAATGCGTGTATGTACTAATAAAATACAAAACTGAGAGACAGCGATATTCACAAGTATAAATAAATTATAATAAGTAACACCTCTGTTTTGCGTCTATTCAGAGGTTACAAGTAATAGGTATTGGTTTATTTTTCTTTTTCTAAATTATATGTTTATCAAAATAATTAAGTACATAGTATAACGTTGCAATCTTACCGTCTTCAAATTTGGACTGAATAGCCATTTACTGGGCATGCGTGCTCCATCTTAGATCATATATTACATCTTTCGTTGGGCATGACTGCAGTCAAAAGATTATGAAGAATATATTATAGTTAGAGGTACAACCCCGCATTCATAATTCCTAAGAAACAATAAAAAATCTCATACCTACCTACTAAATCATAATAATGGACTTTCGAGACCTTGTCGCATTGCTGCAATTAACAATACACGCTTATTTAAATAATGGCGCGAATTGTATTCATTATTACAATATTGTCTAAAGAGAACTAGAACACCCACAACAATAAAACGAAACTCAAAGTAAAGTCGCGAAACCCAAATCCCATACAAATTAAAAGCTCGCGCCAGAATCAAGATGGCTGCCGATAAAATACAAGATGGAGGCACGTGGGAGCGCTACAGGTTCTTTTCTATGTCAATTAGAATTTAGAAACGAGTTTACTCATAAATAGTTTCAGAGATGAGATCTTTTACCGTTATTGTAAAAAGTGTAGTCGTTTTAGTGACAATGGGTCAAGTGAAATGTTTGTAAAGTGGCTCGCATATATTACGCGCTAGAACTGGGCTTTTGGAGCATACATACAAGCTAGCAACCTTCAGATTATGCAGATGTTGGCTAATTATACAATACCGTTCAGGCGAAAACATGTTGGCCTAATAGAACCGAAGTGAAGCTTCAATATTTAATTTACATTTATTTTGAACTTTTACTTAAAAATACCTAGGTACTGTGATTCAATACGCGACTAAGATTATTAAACCTTAAAACTGTATGAAACTTTCTATTACAATCAGTTTATCTCTTTATTTCCAGAGGAGGACTGGGCTGAGAGTACGGCGTATATGATGCACGAAGCATTCGATGCGTCTCCGCGCCGCGGCGCGTCCCCTCGTCGCGCGTCGCCGCGCCGCACGTCGCCTCACCGCGCGCTCTCGCCGCGCCGATACGACCGCGGGTACAACGACGACTTCAGCGATCAGTTTCGCGACCAACTCGCGCCCTTCCGCGAACAAGCCGCCTTCGAGCGTCGCCACCGCCACGAATCCCTCGAGCGCGTCAAGGAAAAACAAGAAAAGTTTGTCGACGAAACACCCAACTATAGGAGAAGATACGTCGCAGAAACCAAACCCTCCAACCGGAGCATAGACCGAGTGGAAGACCGAAGATTCGGAAAACTACAGAGAGGCGCCAGCGAGGGCAGCCTCAAAATCGCCGAAATCGCCTCCCCCAAAGACCGCTTCCAAGTCGCCAAGGAGAAATTTAAAAACCTCGAAAGAGAAAGATTTAACAGAGAGCTGGAGCAGCACATGGCAATCAGGAGGAGCATGCTAGAGAGGAACAGCCGCTCGACTTCTTCCCCCGAGGAAGAACGCCGAGACGAGCGGCCAGAGCGACACAGAGAATTGAGCTCTCGGCGAGAACCTGACCGTTCTCACCGGGATTCGGAGCGTTCTCAGAGGGAGCCGGAGCGGTTTAAAGACCCGGAGCGAATGCACGATTTAGACAGAGACCTTCCACACAGGGAAATAGAGAGGCTTCCGCGCGTCAGCCGCAAGCGCGACGAAGTCAAGCGGTTCGAATACGGGGCTGAGGAGTATCTAGATAGGATCGAGCCGAAGCCGCACAGAGAAGACTTCGACAGATACAGGGAGAGAAGGGAGTTAGATCGGCGCATAGACGAGGATGAGATAATTGAACCGGTGATTGAGGAGAGGAGGAGAGATTGGAGTGACAGACAGAGAGCATTCAGCCGTTCGCGGTTGCTAGATGACCAGAGGCAGTCTTATGCGGAGGGAGACAGGGACCGGTACTACGAGCGAGACTACCGGGAGTACCGCGAGCTGGCGGACCGGCAACCGGCCAAGTTCCGTCATAGCTACGCTGAGCCTATCCCGCGCGGCCGCCTCGGGACCGTCAGACCTTACTGAAATGCCATAATAGAATAACGCGTCTTATAATGACCTGGGATATTCTTCGAGTGTTTCAACCGCAGCCATCAGATATCCACTCTTTTTACAACGTCGTCGCCAGAATGAGACGGCTAGATCTTTGTCGCAGCTACTAATGGAAACTATTTGAGTGGATGTAGGTGCCAACTATATTTTAGTTACTTTATTGGCAATTTGTCGTAGGTTGTTGAAACGCCTGAATAATTTATCTATACCCCCTGAGGTAAAAAGGAATGAGATTTTTATAGATATTTTAAGTAACTTTAAATATTATATTGCGCAGTGACTGATGCTTGGTTTTAACATGTATCTAAACAATACTTAATTACTCGTATGATGTCATTGTGAAAACGTATTTCTGAAACTTTAGAGATAGTTTTTACTAATTGCTGAAATCCATCATCAGTGACTGTTATGCACAAAATCGTGTACCTATTTAGAAATTGTTTTAGTCATTTTAACAAAATGGGTGTCTACAAGAGCTCGAAATAATATTTATCAATACTCAGGACAGTTGCTTGCACCATGATAAATAGATCAACTAATCATAAATGGTGTGTCATAATGTAATTATCATCAGTCCTATGATCGATTTTCATATTATTATGGTTTGATTACATCGCACATCTAGATCGAAACAGCATCAATTTAAAATAATACATAATTTTAATTTAGGCCTTTATGAATCAAATATAGGTGTAAAATAAAATGGTGTAAGTATTACTCGTGTTTTGAGTTGATACCGCTTTAGACCTAGGTGTGCGACATTATGACACATTAATTTAAAGATAAATGGTGCTGCAACAATAACGAAAATAATATATAGTGCATTATTATGTAAATAACGTTTATTAGTCGTTTTAGAGTTTACATTTCATTTGAAGGGATGATTCTGTTAAGAACAAAATGTAATATTTCATTGTTCTAAATAATTTGTATGAAAGTCAGTTTAAGAATGTTTTCGTCGTCGCCCAACGAAAATAACGTAGGGAACGTTCGCATAAAATTGTTATGTAAAAAGATTTTAGTAAATTATGAGTTTTTTTAGAATGTTTTAATGTTTAACCTTTATAAATCTATTATATAAGCAAGAATGTGACTGATTAACGTCAATAGTGATCCAAAAATGAATTGTATGACAAAGTGATGTAAAGAACCCGTTTTATAGACACCAAAATACTGACTGAAACCAACCGGTTACAACTTATATGACAATCGAGATATCTCGTAAATATTCCTGTTTATTTACACAGGTTAAAGTAATATAGCACAGCTACGAGTACATTTTACAGTCCATTGACGTCACGTCACTTGTTATCGGATCCGTCCACAATAGTCTTTATTGAATGATTGTAAAATATTAATAAATAATGTTAATTTCATGTGTGTTGTTTTAATTTACTCACTATCTCTTTCCAAAAAAGAAACATTTCATTAAAATTTGCTTGGTACAGTCGAGTTCATAAACTTGTGAGCAAAAATTTTATCAAAAATATCTGAACACGCTTCTACGACGTTAACAATAGAGTCGTGTTCAGATATTTTGATCATTTTTTTATCACAAGTATAAACTCATAAGAACTCGACTGTAATATCCAGTATCAAATGGACTCATGCAATTTAAATAAGTAAAGTAATTGTAAAATAGGTAATTCCTGGTCATCTGGAAAACTAACTAAAGAGCAAGTACTAATAGGTCTATCAAATCACAAGTTTTTTAGACTAGATTTCTAATCAGGAGACCTTTAGCTGCCCATTCTGTCGCATAAACCTAATAACTCGAATGTTGCCTATATAGATATACTCGTAAGATGATTTCGATGATGTCGATTTTCAAATTATGACATAATTCAGTAAGTAGTTATTTTAATCCTTTACCTAAAATGAAATAATTAAGCAACAATTTCTGCTTTTTCATATTAAATTCATACTTGTAACTATCACCACACATATACTCGTATGTCTCACTCGGCTCGAATGCAAAAGTACATAACTCTGTCTGCACTGATACAAATAAAATATTTGGTATAGACATATAAGTAGTTTGAGACCCTGTGAAGTATATAAGATACCTAATCTTTATCCCGGAAAATTGCATCGCGGCAAGCGATAAAATAATTCTTCGCAGACGAAATCGCGGGCAAAAGTTAATTGCTCATAAATAAAACCAGCCGCAGTTAAGCTCATTTAATTATTTCTTAAGAAACATTTACTCGCATATTCGCTAGAAAAATTACCATTAAATACATCTGCCCTAAATACCATACCTAAACAGTTTTAATATGTAGTTGGTAAATTGCCGTAACTTCCTTCGCTTTTAAATAATTCAACATCGAAATAGTTTGACTAAATTAAGAGCAATCTACTTGTACTAAGTAAGTGATCATTAAAATTGATATAGCATCGGTAATGTAGTGCAAACCCGCGTAAATAGCATTAGATATTCCGCGTATCTGAGAAATTCAGCCAATTTCCACTTTTTACTCCAAATTAGTTGAAATATAACAAATATGAAGTTAAAACCATTTCGCGTAAAACTACAGATAACTACCTAACTAGTACAGATACGCGGTATTTTACTTATGCTATGTAGGTGGATTTGCACTCTCCTCGACGATAGGCCTCGTTTTTTTTTTATTCCATAGTTTAATTTCTCAATCCGCAGTGGGCCCGCGTGGGAACTACAGCCTGCGACTTCTCATTCTAAGTGGAGGCCTGTAGCCAGCAGTGGGACGTATATAGGCTGGGAAGATGATAAAGAGTTAAAAAAACTTTTTAATACGACATTATAGCCACAGAAAAAGTGGCTTGCATAGTTGTAGTCTCATCCACCCGCTACTTGCAAAATTACAAGTAGTGTAACTTGAATTTTAATTGTAATTTGACAATTGGAATGTGTTTTAACGTCGACAAGAGAAACGAAACACTTTCAAAAATAAAATTTTATTATAAATCAAACAAAAATATGTACATCAAAAATATTGCATGTGGCAAGTGAGCCAGCACTTAAGTAATTCGTAGTAAATATTGCACCTATATTGCACAGTTACAAGGTAAAACAAATGCACAATTGCTTAAATATCTCGAGTTCAAACTTGGGACTAAACTCCAATATTGGCTTAGATGTTGGCCCCAATGTTTGTCAACATTGCCCCCAAGATTGGAGATTTCCGTAGTACCTACAGAAACTTCATTCAACCTTAGGATCAATATAATCGAGCGAGTATTCTAAACTACGCTAATAACTAGGTAATAGGTAATTTTACATTTACTATTCAAAGTTAAATTCGTTAAGTCCAGTAGGGATATGTAGACCGTTAAGGGTGTCTTCACGGAATGGGAGAAATTTTCAAAATCTTCACCAAATTAGGAGTTGTGTTTGTACAATATCAAGATCGTTAGCCCTTCATGCTGCTTTATACTTCACGAAAAAGAAGGTTAAGATTTTCGACCTTATTTAATCAACTCGACATTTTCGATAGCAGCATTTAGAGCATGAGACAAAATAAGTTTATGAGTAAGTATGTTCATTGTTGACTATAATGTAAAGGAAAATTCGAGAAAAGGATGACACGGTTGTGCCCTTTTTTTGCTAAAATTGTGCACTACCGTGCCCCATAACACATTCAATTGCACCTTTTCCCAAAAATATTACACATCACCCGTCGTAAAATAAACTTGACTCAAAATGATTGCACCTATGCATAAAAAGGTTATTTCCAACAATAAATAACTGCATACATAGATCTATTTACTTATACAATCGATATACTTAAAATCCTTATTTTAAATAATAAGGTGGTATACGTTTATGAGATAGTTCTAGTAAGTACTGAGATAGTGTTAGTAGTTAAGTGGCTAGTTGATAGAAACTAATCCACATCAATCAATACCTTTTTCTTTTTTCTTCAAACAACATCACTGTTCCAAATTCAAAGTTATTCAACTTCCTTTGACGCCTGATCATTCTTTCATATTAGCTTTAAGTTTGTGCTGAATTGCTGCAACTTAACTTTTACCAACTGAGCTACTTAATAGGATATTTATTTGGATGGCTGAAACTGTTGTGAAGTCTGCATGTGAAAATTCAGTTGGTACAGTCGCCTACATTAATATCTGCCACAGCAGAGCGTGCAAAAATATTTTTTGGTGCTGGTGACTAAGTTTTAACTCATCCATCAGTAGGGCTACTACAAAATTCGAAGTTCGTATCGTACCGTCCCTCTCGCTCTCGTATAAAATAATATTAGCGTCAGCGGGTCAGTACGATACGAATTTCGATTTCCGAATTTCGTAGTAGCCCTACAGAAACGAATTAACACACAATGTCGTCAACTTTGCCGTTATATTCAACTCATTTTAGGCATTTTTAATCTGCGAACACTACACATGGACTCCAATTAGATATCTTAACATCCGTAACGAATACAATGCTAGGATCTGTGCAAATTATTCTTATAAAATCAGATTTTTTGGGCCTGTCCGAGACTCCATGCATTGCAGCTAAAAAGACTAACTTTTTCAGCAATCACTCCCAAATGACTTCCAACAGTTCCAACCGACAAAACATCCCGGTGCTCTTAGGGTATAATCATGGTAAGTATCCAAGGGTGTCCTCCAGACTCGCGTTCCTGCTGAGGGGGCGGTGGTCGAACATGCGGGCGAGGGGGGGCGCGCGGGGCGGCGCGGGCGGTAGGGGAGGCACGCGGGGGCGCCGCCCCCCAGCCAGGGAGCGGACGTCGGTGCGCTGCGAGAGACGAACGTCGGCGAAGAGGGCTGCCATCTCAGCGGACTTTTTCACGCTCAAGGCGTCTTGGGAGCCGGCACCGGTGCTTCGGACTGTGAGAAAATAACAGGTGGTTAAAGATTATTAGCTAGCTACAGTTCAATCGAAAAAAGGTTAGTAGTGTTTTTATTAGATGCAGTCGACTGTTTGCCTTCCTTTGATCTTGTTACTGTATTAGCCTGGTCATTATACAGTTTTTTTGGAAATAATTCGATATACTAAAGGCTATTTTTTTGATTACGGCCTTTACGTGTAACTGTAATTTCAGCCCTACCTATACCTAACCTATATTTTCGAACCCACCAAAATTTGGTTCCGGAAGATGGTAATTTTTTTTTAACCCTAAAATAGGGGATTTTTTATGAGCAAAAATGTTCTCAGTATATTTACTGTCAAAATATGTTTGAATAATTCAGTTTATACACCCGCAAGCTGAATCCACTAATATATCTAACAGGAAATAAAAAAAAAACACTAAAGTGATTATTTCGTAATACGTCCAATTTCTATTAGGACAAAAATAAAATGAGACTTTTTTAAGTCACATATTATCAAGAAATTGGATTTTAAATAATTATCATTTAAAATCCAAAAATAGATATGATAAGAAATTACGTATTTTGTTAAACCGTGGATTTTACATGTGTTACAAAGAGCATAAATAAAACTAGTAAATAGGCTTACTTATAGCAATTTCGCCTGATTTTTACAGAGTTATTAAAGATTATTTTTTATAAAATTTTACTGTCGCGGTTATAAATTTTGCTGGATTATTGAAGAATATGCAAAAAAAATGCTTATTTGAATTAATGTTGATTTTACTTAGAGCGAAGGTGTTAGGTGACTGGGGTATTTGCCTTTAGCAATAAAGCAGTACCCAACCCTACGTATATTTAAACCCGATGCGGACTTAAAGGACTAAAAGGACTTTTTTATTTAAGGAGACGCATTATAATTTGGTTGGGTAATTTTGATTGAAACAGTACTACTATACATACCTAATGTTTTTCTTGAAGTCTGTTAAGTTCGACAAACGGCAAATATTACTGTCCCTTCGATGTCATTATGAACGGTTTTGACTATAATTTCTTGGGTGTGTACTCATATGTCATAAAATTTCAAGGTATTGGAACATTGACTTTACCAGTGAGTCGTTGCATGTTGCGGCTGTCGGGGCGGGCGTCGCGCGCTTGGTTCTGCAGCAACAGCTCGTAGTCCAACGTGAGGCTGTCGGACGAGCGCGCTCGCCGCACGCGCTCCGAGCGGCGCGACTTCGACGTCGTGCTCGACCTGATCACCCCAAACGAATACGTCTCAAAAATTGGCTTCTCGGGCACACATTCTACAATGAATGCTACTTGACAAGCAAAATATCGCTAGATGGCGTTAGTATCGTGAGATCAGTTCGACGTTACCTCACGATAATAACGCCTTAGTGGGTTGTTACGCTACCCATATCCTGAGTCCCCATTATCTAACGCGCTGATGTTCGCGATCGCATTCACCATCTCTTTCTACCCGCATTCTATATACCGTGTGACAGAAAGAAGTGGTGAAAGCGATTGTGATTCCAAGTGCGTTAGAAAATAAAACCTCTGGATTGTAATTTATTGAATTAGGTGTTACTTTGTGGAGGTCCATATCAATGAACTGTATTTAACAATAAAATTAGTTTGCTCAACCAAGTCGCGGGTGAGCAAAGTAATTGTTTCAGTTCTCTGGATTATCATTAAAAAGCAGCACTCACTTAGACTTGGACTGGTATGGCATGTAGTCGTCCCGACGGCGGTAGTCCGGCCCAACACCCGCGCAGTAGCACTTATTGCTATCAGCACAGCTCTCAGAGTCGCACGAACAGTAGCTGAAGTCACCGTCGTATTCGTTCCTAGAAAATTTAAATATATTAAGGTTGTATTTACATTTTTTTTAGTGAAAGGCCCAGAGCTGCTTTTTACAAAAGTGCCCCGTTTAATGGAGCAGAGAGTTAAGTACAAAATATATCACTAACGAAATAAAAAACTTTACAATAACGAGAGAGTGAAATTGTAACAGTGCTTGAATTTCCGAAACGAATCACTTTTAGTCACGTAACGCGTTCCAGCGACTTCTCATCTCCCAATCAAGATACCTGATACACAGCAGATTTCTATCCACACATAGCTCAAGCAAAAAAATATTTGGAATTCCAAAGATCAGCTGTTTGAAGAATCTGAATCTCAAATATGGAGTCCGTGATTAGGACAATTATGAATTCATAGTCAACTGTAAATAATTATAATTTGGTTCAGTTACTCATGAGGCGTCGCAAGCTGCGGACGTGCCACGCTCTGATAACCACCACACACATTTCATTTCTACAACGGCACGAGTTATAAATAATGAATCATAATCAATAATAAACAAGGCGCATAATCCACTGGACTCGACTGAAGACTGAAATGTAATTAAACCCGCACAATCACTTCTCCGAGATGCGAGTATTAGAGTTAAATGAAATGTTAAACGAACTCGGACGAAAGTGGAGAAATTTTTGATGCGAGCTATTTATGTTAAGTTTATAAACTCATTCTTTAAATAATGACTAGGTATAATGTGTATTACGAAATAAAGCTTACTCACTTTGAACAGTCTTTACAGTTTTTACTTTTAGTGAGTAGTCTCGTCTTGGATGAGTCTTTCTTGGCGTCACCTTCGAAACAGTAACACTTGTTCTTGCAGTCTCCTTTCAGTGAGCAATAGCACCGATCCACGCAGCTCTCGGATTCACATTCAGAACAAGACACGTACCCGCTAGAACTGTTCCGATTTTGACATCCAAGTCGATTGCTTAGCGTCAGAAAATCCGAGTCTTCGGAAGTGGATGTCCTTTCTCCCGGCCTAGAGACTTTCCCATTTCGTTTGGATACGTGGACGATCTTATCGTTACGTTTCCGCTGTCGCATGGTCTGTCGCTTCGGTGGCGGTATAGGTGGTTCTTTTGGTCGAAACTGTCTTAAATCGTAGCTGGACGTAGACACTGAACTTTCCGATATAGGGTCTTTATTTGCAACGGTCTGCAGAGCAAACGATCCAATTTGGTGCTTGGTTTTTTCAATCTTAGGCAATTCTTTCCCAAAAGGTAACCTGAAAACCATTCGTAAACCATTGGCACCTTTAAAAATTTTTCTTCGCTTATTTTGGAATATGCTATTCCTTCTAAGGATTTTCTTTTTCTGTTTCTTCATTATTGCTTTACTGTGCTGGAATATTTCATCCTTCGTCAGTGTTACGGCTAACTTCAAAAGAAATTCTTTATAAATTGGCTTAAGATCGTTGAAAGACATTCCTTCTGCGTCTATTATGGCATTTAAAATCTCGTCCATTGAATGTAAATTCTCTTGAACTTTGAACTCATTGAAAAGTTCGTTGAATCCTAACGGGGAACCGCCTCCTTTTTTACCGTTGTTCCTGGAAAATAGAAAATTTATGCGTTATTATGAGATCGTTATCCAAGCGTCACAACAAAGTCGTGTAAATTCTCCCATTAAGTTACTATTCGTTAGCTTGTACGTAGCAATTAAAATTTGAAAAAAAAGATCAGGTGTTGAGTATACTGCACACTGGACCAGAGGAATGCAGCGGATGCGGTTGCGTTGGCACAATTACAAACATGCAAGATGTCTAAACACTTCACTGAACGCAATCTGCTGCCACCGCTTCGGTATTTCAATAATCAAATTATAAATAACTAGCTTTTGCCCACGACTTCGTCTAAGCAAAATTACAATTTGTGGTGAAGTTCTTGAGCTCTTTTATTACTGATAGCAAAAACCAGCAATGACTCATATGAAAATAACAGAATATTCAAAACTATCACCCTCATGATCATTTCATAAGTACACACAAGTTTATCGTTTCTTATTTCAAAAGCTTAAGTACCTAAGTCCCACACATATTTCCACTCTACCACCTCACCCACTTATGGGATGATTTTTGGGACAATTATCTAACCTATGCCCTTCTCCAAGTCTTAAACTACCTCTATGTCAAATTTCAACGAAATCAGGTTAAAGATTAAAGCATGAAGAGGCCAGAGACATACATTTATAATCTCAGTAAGTATAATAAGTAAATAAGAGTTGTCAATCAAGCGTCAATTCGATTTACTTTGAGTGAAACATACCTGTGTCCAATAGATTTATATCTTGTGAGTCCGCCAGCATTCAGAAAACTGCCAGAACGGGGTATCGCTACCTTTGTTAAGATATCACCGGATTCATTTAAAGATTTTCTACCACTTTGAGTTCTTCTTAGAGGTTCCTTTGAGTAATCCGGCGATTCATGTGGTTTCGTCGGTATGGGAGGTGGCAAATTCGGTGGTCTCTGAATATTTTTCCTTTTTTCTAACTGCCTAAACAATTCGATCTTCTCTGAGACTTTACTCCGAACTGATGACTCACTACTGCTCTGTAAAGGCATAGGGTTAGAAATCTTAATGTTAATGTTAGGACTTAGTGAATCTTTCGCCATCGACTTCTTTGACTCTTGAGTATCACTTCCACTCGTGTCGTGCTTTATGGAATCGAGTTTAGCTTTGACTTCTTCAACAGTTATTCTTTTTGGTTCGGCGGGGGAGATGGACGGAGGTGGTGAGGGCAATCGATAGCTTTCTCTTTCAGCAGCTAAAATTCTTCTCGTCCTTTCTAGTTTTGGTCTTTCGTGGAAGGACTCACTGGCTGAGAAACCATCCGGTCTGTCACTGTCACCACTCAAAGAAGAAGTGCTTTGCTTTTTCCGAGGCGGTCTGATAGGGGCATCATTTTGTGTTATACTACTCGCTACACTCATACAGCTAACGCCATTTCGATTTTTCAACTTTTTTAGGTCTCCACTGTGACCTTGTCGGCTCATGTGTGACATTAGTGATTTGTATAGCGTAGCCGCTATCACAATAGCGTCTTCAGACGACTGACATACAAACCCATGACACTCCAGTTGCTTAGCGACGCCGATCTTCCTCATCACAACAGCGAAAAGGGGAGAATGCGAATTTTCGTTGTGGGAGAGGATGTATTTCTTGTCGGAAGATTCTAAGGTTTTGAACAACGCGTGGCGGTCGATGTTGTCCGGGTCAGTGATGAGAGGTAGGAATGCGTAGCTTAGGTCATGGTTCTCTTTCTCTGACGGTTGGACGACGAATTTGACCGCGGACCATACGGCTATCGTCGGGAATGGGTTTAGCTGTTCGAGGTCACCTTTCTCTCCTTTGTATCTGACTTTGAGGCCGCTTTTTGAGATCTCTAACCGGCCTGTGATGTTACTTTTATGGCGATAGTTTCTTCTGTAGGCAAAGTAAAGGTCTCTGAGCGGCGTCTGGAGACCCGAGAGGCTGGTGACCTTGCTCTGGAGCGGCGTAGACCCAAGATAGTGAACGGTGAACACGTGAACACCAATACTCTCCACCGACTGCCGCGACTCGCCAGCCATATCCGCGAACATCCTTTCTATGCGATCCTGAACCGTGTTGTTGATCTTGTTGATTTTATTTTGGCAATAGCTTTCATCTTTGCTGTCTCGTGTTGGGACCTGCACAAACATACGTACGTTACCAAAAAGGAAGCGGTGCATGACGTTATAATAAACAGACATTTTTTTACTAACAAGACTGGTTAATGAAGCCGAGTGCTTGATAGTTTAATTATGCTTGGTTTTAGTTTTACTTTTTAATTTACCTTTGTGTCTGTGAGGTGAGCGGCGGGTGCGTAC
The DNA here is from genome assembly GCF_025370935.1 of Choristoneura fumiferana. NCBI lineage: Eukaryota > Metazoa > Arthropoda > Insecta > Lepidoptera > Tortricidae > Choristoneura > Choristoneura fumiferana. Next base: position 8,650,117 of record NC_133480.1, read on the forward strand.
TGGGGCAGGCTGGCAACAGAACGGGCGTCGTCGAGCGCGAACAGTGCGTCGATCTTCTGCTTGTAGAGCGAGAGGGAGGAGACGGAGGGCGTGCGCGGGCGCCGCTCGCTCTCTTCGCGCGCGCCCAGGCGGAAGCCGCCGAGCCGCGCGCTCTCGCTGTCGCACGTCACCATCTGGAACAGAGAGGATAGCATGTCAACGTGGCAGGCAAATGGCGTGGTAAGCTGAGCCTACGTTGTATCATAATAATATCTGTCGCTAAGAACCGACAAGTTCGAATTTGCAGAGAAAATGTGCGAACATTAAAATGTTCCAACAAAATGTGCGAACATTTTAAAGTGTGCACAATTTATCTATGTGTGCGTGATTGCCTAGAATGACAGTGACCGGGGCTACCCGCCGTCTGGGGCTACCCGAATCTCCCCTACACTACATATATCATACAAATGAATGAAAGCGTAGGTACGCTTGTTTTATGGTATTAACAATTTAAATATGCATATTTTATTATTACTATTATTTAAATTATCAGGCAGGTAGTTGAAAGCAACTGATAGGTTCCTCGGTGTCTGTATCTAGCTGTTCCTTGGTCAAGTAGTCTTTGTACTATTTGTGTTGATCTTGCCGATTCTTAAGAGCGTTTATACCTGCTGAGCTGGTAACGTTGCATTTTTGTTAGTTTTTCTCGATTATTCCATAAAATTGAATGAAAATTAAAAATATGGTCTGATACAACTCTTCTTAATATATAAGTTAATGTATCTACTCCAATAATTATTCGTGATAGACTTTTATATTCTTTAAAAACGAAAAAACGTTCATTAATGATTTTATATACATAATATAATATATACCTTTAAACGAGCAATTTATATATAATAATATAATACTAAAATATGAATTACTGACACACTGACTCTGACGAGACTACTAGAAAGAGAGTCGTATCAGATATTTATGCACGCTTGTTGTGTCAGATATTGGTGCTGGTGACTGTACCACATACCGACGAGTATAAAAAATCAGTCAGTGTGTCAATATCTCGTCGGTATGTGGTACAGTCACCAACACCAATATCTGACACAACAAGCGTGCATAAATATTTGATACGACTCTCTTTCTAGTAGGGCCGGAAGGACGTGTCAGATATTTTTGCACGCTCCGCTGTGGCAGATATTAATGCTGGTGACTGTACCTACCTATAAAAACCGAAACACAACTGAAATTCTACAGCCCAAAAATTTAAAAGTCCGAGCTTGTAGAAACAATCAGAAAATTGACATGTACATGCCTGGTTATGCCTACTGATAAATCTTGCTCTACATTTTTCTATGTGTCGCATGGAAGAGATTGCTCGACAGCGGCAAATTTCCTCCATTTAACTGTTTTCTGTATTGCTTACTAACTATAAGGTAGTCATTATACCATTAACCAAATCTTGTCGTTGCCAATACCACATTTATAAACAAAACTTTACTATGTTTTATTCTGTGGTAATCAATAAAAGTCACTAATCAGCCAGGTGTTAAGGATTTATAGCAAAGCGTTCTGTAAGCAGCAACGCGTTCATTAACGCAATTCCGAATTAATTACGCGATAACCCACGTCTGCGCGTTGGTGGTAAAATGTTGAGCAAAATAATGTTTTAGACTATCGCGGTCATTACTAATTTTATGATCTAAATTCAGGTTTTGTTCCGCGTAGGTACTGTACTAACTCCTTGCTTACGTTCATTTAATACTGGCAGCATAGTTCCATTTTTGAATAATAATATTGAACGGACGCAAGGGTGTTAAACAGAAGACTTGTATCCGAGCTGCCAACGTAGCGAGTTGATGGGAAATACACATGAAAATAATATAAAGACGTGTTTTTAATTGAAGTAGGATATAGTTAGGATAGTGAACCGTCCGTCCACTACAGTACCTTGATTTTAGAGAAGTTCGATATTTCGGCACAGTTGCATGCGCCATGATCACAAGACGACTGTTGAGCAAAACTACCACTAAAGTTGAGTTATGTGACTATCAAAATTATGTGAGTCAGTGCCGTGCCCGGTATCAGAATAGAACGGACCTATCGCTTCTCATGGGTATCGTAAAACTCAGGGGGGGCTACTCCGAAATTCGAAAATCGAAGTTCGTGTTGTACCGTCCCTCTCACGTATTAATAATATAGCGTCAGTGGGACGGTACGATACAAACTTCGATTTTCAAGCACTAGTAAACAACAATACAATACAATACAAAGACTCTTTATTGTACACCAGAAATAGTAAGCGATACAGAAAACAGATACACAGAGAGAAAATTACAAGGTAAGGAATAGGCGGCCTACGAACACTACACTACAACACTAGTAAACAAACAACTATTCATCTATATTTGTTCTCTTCAGTCAGGCAGTCAGTAAAATATCAAAATCTCAAATTCCCCTCATTTTATTTGGAAAATAGTTTGGGCGGGGGGGGTCATTCTTTTGTTGGCCCAAGGCCTCCAGACCTCTAAATCCGGGCCTGGTAAAGCCTTAAGTGAGAGTAAGCAGCAACACTACAAATATAATAACCAACCACCATAGTTATCAGCTCTACTGTATGAAGGCAAGGGGAAGCCATCACACTATATTCCCAAGAAAGTTGTCATGAAGGTTCACTACTAACGACCACTCTATTAAGAGTGTAGTGTCTTAGACGAGATGTGACCATCGACAAGATCGCAAGTCTAATAAATTTAGAGCTCGGATTAGCAGCTCAAAAAGCTTGAAATATGCATGCAAATATGCATAATAAATGCTAGAAATTATTAATTAAAAAAATCTTTGGATTGGCGGTATACAAGTATGTTGACATAATTTAATAATTATTACATTTTAGCGTCGAAATCTATCGCAAATGACGACAGCAAGAGGCGGTAATCCGGTCTCTACTAATAATAATTGAAATAGTACTTAAGTACCTAATGTTAAAGAGCGTATTTCCTTTAAGAATTAAAATAAATCTCTGCATCACGAATTTATGAGCAATTAACTCGTAGGTAGTAGTTATTCTCCATTTATCTTATACTTTTGTGGGTAAGGGTATTTATACTCGTAGTAAAGACATACCTCTTCTGGGTCTGAAGGGCCTCGGGCCCCAGGACTCTTAGCATTTTGACACACGCTCGTCCGTTATCCGCAACACCTGGAATGAGACAAAATTTTATTAGACATAATGAAACACAACAGTAAATTATCTCGGTCTACATATTATGTCCCCCATATGTCCTACATATGTTATTACATTGCGGAAAGTTCAAGGCCGATCTGAGTGGAGAGCCTTAGGGGAGGCCTATGTCCAGCAGTGGACGTCTTTCGGCTGACATGATGATGATGATGACATATGTCCCCCCGCCATTGGTGTGTAGTGGGTCAATTCCAGCAGCAGCTGGTAATTTGCGCCTGCAGCAGCATGCCACCCTCCCGCAGCAGGGTAGGTCTTTTTCTGGTTTTTCTGTGCATCCATGTCTCAGTTTGTATTTACGATAGGGTAGGCAACACTGGCGCTGCCTACCCTAAAAGCCCTACAGGGCACATAATCCCAGAAGGAGAGGGCTTGGCGGATTTTATACTCCAACACACAGATACACACACACACACACACCTAATACATGAATAATCGAATCATGCACTAGGTAGGTACTATTCTACATTCCGGGTCGACAAATAGAATGGTACGGTTGGTTCCCTAACTTATGGATACTCTTATGTTAGGGCACCGACTGTACGTAGTGAAGCTCCCAAAACCTCGCCTAAAATATGAAGAGCAAATGACTAACTGCTGAAATCACACTTACAGAATTATTTGAATATCGTCACTGCAAACTACAAACGTATTTAGCCTTAAGACTACTGCACCCTCGTTTATTTTTTGGTTCACCTGCATTAGTCTTTAACGTACACGTGATGTGATGATCACTGAAAAAAAAGGATAGCCGAACTAGTTTGGCTGGTAACCAAAATAATGCTAATATTGCATCAGTGATTTTTTAAGACATCACCTAACTTTTAGTTATGTTAAAAGCAACAATTTCTTTTGTTACTGTTAGCAAATCTTTTTTTTTATGTGTGTGGTAAGCGCATAAGCTTAAATCGTCTCATCCTTTCTAGCTCCCGACACTATGACCGCAAACCATATGGGTGCATTGTCCTTCGCCCAGGCTTCTATGTCGTTGGCATGGTGTTCTTTTTAGGGTTCCGGAGCCGAAATGGCAAAAACGGAACACTTAATAGTTTCGCCATGTCTGTCTGTCTGTCTGTCTGTCCGTCCGTCCGCGGCTTTGCTCAGGGACTATCAATGCTAGAAAGCTGTAACTTTGCACGGATATATATGTAAACTATGCCGACAAAATGGTATAGTAAAAAATTGTAGAAAAATATTTTTTGTGTACCTCCCATAACGGCTAAGTTTGCTTGATAATTATTAGTAGTTTAAGAGTAAATAGCAGCCTAAGGTATAAAATATACCTAATCTTGGAAGATTCCGTATAAAATAAGAAAACCTTAGAAAAATATTACTTAATTTTTTCGTTATGGCTACTGAACCCTATTTTGAGCGTGTCCGACACGCTCTTGGCCGGTTTTTTTTTGTAGACAGTTTATTAGAATCAATAAAGCCGATATACGAGCCATTTTATACAATCATATATTCTTATTTTCTGAAATCTACCTAATCACAATGAATAAGACGTCATAAAATGGCTGAACTATGATATTTATTACGTACTTATTCAACACTCATAGCTACGCCATTTTTAAAAATCACCAAAAACTGAATCGACAAATTATGGAACCTGCTCACAATTTTTTTGTGAAATGCGACATGTACAGGAGAATATAGCTGGACATCCAGACAGACATACGAAAGCATTTTATGCCCAAACTGAAACGGAGATGCTCCGCACTCGCTTGGTCAATTTAAAGTCAATAAATAATTATAGATAATAAATAGTCCAAACATAGATCACTCTAATCTTTTGAACAAAAGAGACTAAATTTATAAATAATAATAATAATAATTTAATAATACTTATTTATGACTAGTTAAAAAAAACCAGTATCATATAATTATCTTGTTATATACCTATAAAACTTTGATCAAATTTTACTATGAACGAATATTTGAATTCTCTAAAAACACCGCAGCCTAAAATAAAATCCTCCAGAATGAATTAACAGTTAATTTTCCTTTAGAGTAAACAGTATTGTCTGTTTCATCAGCACGCAATTATGTAAATCTTCACGTAATATTTTACCGATTAATATTTTGCATACTAATCAAACGATTACTCGTGCTTAATGTGTCTGAGGCGTTATCTTAATCGATTTGAACCACCAAATTAAATAAATAACATACTGACAAGTTTAATTGAAACTATCAATTAGCTCGAATCGTCCAACACTGCAAGACATGCAAAGTGCTGACCTACCTTTTTTCAATCAAGACCTGTTGCAAATAAATTTGTAATCAAAATATTTTTTTGTTAAAAAAATATAAAAGCGTTTTTACTAATTATAAGTATAGGTAGGTAGTGCCACCATATCTGAAGTCACGCACACAAGAACATGTCGTGTAATGACAGCAGGATTTTGACATTTACTCATTAATTTAATTCATTCTCCTTTTTTACAATCAGTTATTTATGTAGCTGTGTGCATAATCTTTTTTTTCTACTCTTGTGGCACTATCTATACCTATATACACGGTGTTAATTAAATAACTGAAAACCTCAGACACCCAAAAATAGTTTTTCATTTTAAGTTAATTGATTGCATTTATTTTTGAATACCTTCATTATTGCAAAAGATTAGTGTGTGTTTGCTTAGTCAGTAATTCTACTTCATTTCTAACTCTACACTCATGATTTGTATTTGTCAGTTGCGCTTTGACGTTTTTAAAAGAAAATCACACAGTGGCAGCAAACCGGCCAGTATTAAATTATCGAAATAGTATGCATCCTCGCGAAAGTATTTAATTGGCGCCGGTTGCACACGTAACTTTTAGACTGGGCACAATAAAAGAGGGATTTAAAAACACAAACACAACCTAATTTAAAACATAATGTAATCGATTCTACTATCGATTCTGAGCAAACTACTTTCTGGTTTTTAGTTATTTAATTAACACCTTGTATATTTACTTGCAATATGTATGCCTTCAACTACATATTTAATAGACAATTCAATTAAATGTATTCAGATTAAAACGCAAATGTATTTTTGATAATTTCATTTTACTAATGAAACTTAAGTAGCTCTTTTTTTTCTTTCGACTAGTATACATTGCCCAGCTAAAAATCAGGCAGTGTTCGAATCACCTTAGATAAGAGGGGAATTACTAGACATGGTGTGCTTAGAACATTACGAGTATCTTTGCTTGCCATCAAGTGAATATGATCAACGCATGACAAAAAGCGGCTAGAGAGACACAGCAAGCATAGTGCGAGCAATAAAACTAAACGTAATGGTACCTAGATGTAATGTGAAATAAATAATTAATAAAGTGTTTTTAGCACGTCAATGAACGCCAGTTTTAATGGGCTTGGTGCTCAGTGTAAATCACAGATAACGCTTAAACGTTTACTTTACTATGCAAATGAAGGCATAACAAGCGAAAGCGAAAGTACCTTATCTGAATCAGCTTACATTGATGTAAATAAGAAGGAAATCACTTAGTATGTGATTAGATTAATTTACGTGTTTTGTGAGATTTTTAATCAGATTACGTGGTATTGTTACAATCTACTAACGAGGAAATAAATGTTTAAAGTAAACCACTGAATAATAGTTGTATTGTAACACGACTAATAAGTATGCAAGAAGGTCGTATACGTATAGGTAATATAACCCCAAGAAGGACGCAAGATTTGAAATTGATGAAAAACACATTTTTTTTTTCGTTATAATATATTTGTATGTAAAATCTTAAAATACATAAAATAGGGTTATTTGTGGAATAATACGTCAGGCAAATGTCCTCCTAGGCTTTGCTGGCACATACGCACTCTTTTGTCAAAATGTTCTATGACCATTTTGCATAGATGCGGCTGAATTTCTCCAATGCAGCGTCGAATTTCCTCTTTTAAAGCATTCATTGCCATTTGAACGGCTTGTTTTTGGACTACCAGTGGAATGAACATCATGAATTGATCCACTCTCCGTGAATTTTGCAACCACTCTGCTCACAGTTGATGAAGTCAAGTCAATATTCCGACCATATTTTGCACGGAATTTTCGAACCGTACACGCCAAACTTCTTTTGAAATATTGTTCAATAATAAAAACGCGTTGATCTTTCGTATAACCCGCCATTTTTACAAACCCTAAACATTCAGCTGTCAAATAGTTTCTTTTAGGGTTGCCAGCACTAAAATTCAAAAATGGCGGCAAATTGAAATCTTGCGTCCTTTTTGGGACACCCGATAATAATAATCTTTATCTCTTAGAATATGGTACTCGTACAAAAGATGGTCGTCTTGATTTTTTTTTATTCAACTGGATGGCAAACGAGCAAGTGGGTCTCCTGATGATAAGAGATCACCACCGCCCATAGACACCTGCAACACCAGGGGAATTGCAGATGCGTTGCCAACCTAGAGGCCTAAGATGGGATACCTCAAGTGCCAGTAATTTCACCGGCTGTCTTACTCTCCACGCCGAAACACAACAGTGCAGGCACTGCTGTTTCACGGCGAGCAAGATGGTGGTAGCAATCCGGGCGGACCTTGCACAAGGTCCTACCACCTGCCCTGATTACATCAAGTGCGTCAATATCCTGCCTCTATCGGCGTAGAAATGTTAGAATTAAGAACTTGATATACTTACATAAAATTAAATTGGGAACGTATCTGAATATCGAAAATTAATATATCTAATGTTAAAAAGTCGACGGTCAAAATATTGAAAGTAAGTTAGGTTAGGTTCTATATTTTGACCGTCGATATACTAAAGATATTTAAATTTTCGATATTCAGATACGAGCGCTCCGCAACAACACGAACACAGACAGCCCTGACTACGTCAGTGCGACATATTTACACATCGAAGGCTGAATGCGTAAACTCGATATTACTATACATCGTGCTGTCGGGTGTACGCATTCAACCGACAATAATAGGTACTTTTTCATGCGGAACCCGCCCTCCTCCGATAGTGAATTAGATATATCTATGTATTATACAGAATTTTTGATTTAAATGAAACTTTTATCTCGAATCGACACTCATGTGCAAACTAAACAGTAAGAATATCGATTTTAAGATACGAGATTTTTGTAATATGCGTAGTTCTAAAGTGCTTCATCCTAACTTATCAGTTTATTTGAATTTAAATAGGTACCTACTTAATTTAACTGAATAAAGTTGGCATCCTCAGAGCAGGAAGTGCATTGGGATAGGTTCAAAATTGACAGATTACTTCCGTCGTTTAGGTTTAATCATCTTTTTAGAAATTTTGATTTTTGTCTAACCAATTAAGGTTTTAATATATTCTAATTTTATGTCTAAAGACATCCTCCTTGGATTGTGGTTGTGTTGGGTCCTTTTAGTATTAGCTCATTAATAAATGACCACCGTGCCTAAATACCGGAACTTATAACATTACAATACTGCTGGTGTTCTTCAAAGTGAAAATTAGAAATTTAAGGCAATCTCCATATAAATAAATGCGTGTCGTAGAATTCGTGATCTGTATCACTCCGAATTACATCACGAGGTTGCGTCAGTTCTAATTCTAATGTTTTATATTGACACAAGCCTTATCTTTATGGAACTTAATTTGGTGTACGACTTAATTCATTCGCCGGTAACGCATATATGCGTTTTTCTTTCTGTGGTCACCGCTGTTACAATTAGCTTCATTCTGTATGTTGGGTACATAGTTTTATTTTATGTATTTTCTTTTACGCCAGGGGGTGCAAGTGCACCCCCTTGCACCCCTATCCCGGCGCACATATGTATTTGAACATCCACGTGTGTTTGTAGCACCTACAAAAAATCTAGGTACTTTTTGCATCCAATAGTCAGTTGATCGATTCATTACAAAAATTTGCTAGTGTAGTAGTCGAAAAAATTTAACGGAACAAAACATAGACGTGGTAATATTTCAAAATCATCTCACATCGTTTCAGACTCTGGGAAGGACTTAAGGAAAGCTTTGATCGAGAAAAATTGCATAGCTCTTGCGGAAAAGCGATAAACGTCTCCTTCGTACAAAAAGTCACGGACAACAGTTAATTAATTCACTTATTTTCCTTAATCATGCTTTAATCTATCACAGTCTTCATAAGATTGAAACGCCCGTATTTTTAGCGAGAAATGCAGGGCTACTACGAAATTCGAAAATCGAAGTTCGTATCGTACCATCCCTCTCACTTTCGTATTAAATAATATAAGTGTCGGCAGGACGGTTGGATACGAATTTCGATTTTCGAATTTCGTAGTAGCCCTACCGGTGACTCGCAACCAAAGTGGAAAAAGTCAGACAACGATTCGCCCATTCTAACTAAAAGCATTTTACATAAACATACTCTGTGGTATCGGTAAAGTTCATCACTATTAAAATATGTTGCCACATTTAAGTTGCCTAATTAAATAGGTACCCTACGCTTTAAAGCATCTTTTTGAAATCTATATTGCACATTACTTATCTATTAACTACACAAAAAAAACTAAAATCTTGTCTTAATTTAAGTGTAGCTGCAGTACGAATGTGCCTAAGTACCCTAAAGAAATACTTCAAAGTTTTCATAAAGTTAGTTAACAATCTCGCGGCAAATAATGTATAAATAATTTTCAATTTATAAAACATTTTTACGATCAGAATTGCGCAGTCATGTGCTCTAATGACTATTTGGATTAAAGCCTTAAAGTCTACTCGGTTAAGGTCATATTGAGTCACCTAATTACTTAGTCAAGAAATGCTCTTTTAGCACGGAGGAATGTGGCTTACTGTGACCTAAACATGTACAATCGCCATATGATTAACTAAAAAATCTTTGGATCAATAAAACACGAGAACGCAAAATTACTTAAGTTATTTGAATGAGAAATTAAGAGTTTTTTTTTCTTTTACAGTAATGAATGCTAGAACCATCAATGCTTAAGACTTTTAATATGAGTAATTAAGAGTTCAGCCTAGGGACCGATTTTTAAAATCTCGCCAATGAAAATACTTAGTGTTTAAAAATAGAGGAAATTTCTGATACATTTGAAATACAGTGAAGTTTTGAGAAATAAGACTCAAGAGAGCTGATGTGCTGCCTTACTAAGGGGAGACGGAGCAGTGACTCTGCCTTGCCAAACCCCAACCTCTAGCAACCCACCTGATTATAGTCTAGCAGACTGATTGCAGGTTTAAACAGGGAAAAAAAGAAAAAGTTTTGAGAAATAACGGTCTTATTCCATTTTTCAAGTAGCCGAGAGTTTCATTCTGGTGATAATTTCTGCAATTCACAGACTTCCAGCCCGTTTCACGAACCCCTGGACTTAGTTATTTTTGTTTGTGCTGTTTTTTCCAGCGAAGCGATGGCTAAGTGACTCAAGAATGGACCTATAAATAAACATGAAGATACTTCAAGGCTTGACAGACAGGTAGACCAGGTCTCTTGAGGCCACATCTATAATCTGCTGGCATATTTCTTGACTATCCCTATGAAATGAAACTAGTGACAGACAGTTGCTAACGTACAGATGTGCAAGTTGCAGAAAGTTTCCAAAAAATTGGGAAAGTTCTCGGAAATTTCTGGATTTTTTCACAAGAAATATAGGAAATCTAAATTTAAGAAACGGAAAGTTTCAATCTCAATACAAAATTGTGAGAAGTTTCCGAAATTTTTCCATATGAGAAATTCCGCAATTTTGGAAAGTTTCCTTTGGCACATCAGTAACGTCTATCAAATAATAGTAGAGCTTCTCTAATCTGTAATGAAGCGCCCTACCACCGCATTTACGCACATGGACAAATTTAGAAATACGGGTGGCATACACGTAAATATAATTGTTATTGGTCATTTACTTCCCCGTTAGACTCAGGCGGTTATTGTAACATTTGCTATCTAACTACTTAGTCATAATTAATCAACTGATTTAGTTGAGGGACACGTCATTTGAGCTTCAAGCTCCAACAATTAACATTTTCTTATGTCGCTCAGTCTATTTACTTACGCTTATTACGGAATCACCTGAATCGGAAAAGTTTCACTTTCAAAGCACTGAGATCAAAAGACTATTTCAAGTTATATCAAAGAAAAGAAAATATAAGAGTTCATCAATGCTCTGATGGCGACTAGACTTAATTCATTCTCATCATTTATTTCACAATGGATTGTTTCGGTTTCGTTATATTCCTAATTAGTCATTCTTACTTCGACATTTTCCCAACTGGTCATATTCCTAACTCGTCATATTCCTGATTCGTCATATTATTATTCAGTAAAATTTATCAGGAATATGACGAGTTAGAAATATGACCAGTTAGGAAGGTGTTGAATTAGGAATATGACGAATCCGGAACAAATCCTAGAAATATTTTAAAATATAATATTCGAATACGAAACGGTAAGATACATTCTTAACAATTTTAAACAAACAACCGTAACTCTTCCATTGCCCAATATGCTACCACCGCGACGAATTGCTCAACGGAACAATAAAATTATTAAAATATAGTATAAGTAGGTATGGGGGTTACTACCTACTAACACCTAAGTTTTAAAAAAATAAACCGGTTTGCAATACAACAGTTACAATCCCTTATGCAATAAGATTGAACATATTATGCTGTGTTTAGAATAATTACTAGGTGTTGTTACATACATGGAAATTATAAACTTTGATGGGTAAATTATTGGTTGGTAGCCTTATAAATTAAATGCTGGTTTATAGGATAAGCTGTGAATAAAATTGTAATAGAATAAACTTTCCGTGCATAACCGATGTACGCTGAGATTACAAATTGCAAATTGTTTTGGAACATATTCGCAAGCAGACTACACTATTAAAGACATTTGCGAAAGAAAAAGTACGACTAAGTACCTACATTTATAGGGTTCCGGAGCCAAAATGGCTAGTTTCGCCATGTCTGTCTGTCTGTCTGTCCGTCCGTCCGCGGCTTTGCTCGGGGACTATCAATGCTAGAAAGCTGTAATTTTGCACGGATATATATGTAAACTATGCCGACAAAATGGTACAATAAAAAAAAATATAGGGTACCCTATAGTATGGGGTATCTTTGGATAGGTCTTTTAAAACCATTAGGGGTTTGCTAAGACGATTTTTCGATTCATTGATTTTTTGCGAAATATTCAACTTTAAAGTACAAATTTTCATTAAAATCGAGCGTGTCCCCCCCCCTCTAAAATCTAAACCAGTGTGTGGAAAATTTTGAAAAACTTCAGGATGGTAGTAAGTATATCAAACTTTCAAGGAAAACCATAACCGCTAAGTTTGCTTGAGAATTATTAGTAGTTTTACTCTTAAATAGCAGCCTAAGGTATAAAATATACCTAAATTTGGAAGATTCCGTATAAAATACGAAATCCTTAGAAAAATATTACTTAATTTTTTCGTAATGGCTACGGAACCCTATTTTGGGCGTGTCCAACACGCTCTTGGCCGGTTTTTATTAAAACTTCCACATGTACGTACTTACAGACACTAATCCTTACTTTGGTACTTAATGTAGATAAGATACCTAAAGAAATTCTGCAGATCTACATAAACTGGACTTTATAACGCAATTCTTATTAATGATATCTGAAAAGCTATTATTAATTGTCATCTAGTTGTATAATTAGACGACCAGACGGCCTAGTGGTTAGAGAACCTGACTACGAAGCTTGAGGTCCCGGGTTCGATTCCGTGTCGGGGCAATATTTGTATGAAAAATACGAATGTTTGTTCTCGGGTCTTGGGTGTTTACTATGTATTTAAGTATGTATCTATCTATATAATTATATTTATACGTTGCTTAGTACCCATAACACAAGCTTTGCTAAGCTTACTTTGGGACTAGGTCAATTGGTGTTAATTGTCCCGTGATATTTATTTATTATTTATTTATCTTGTCCCTTACCTATATCTACTTGTGGGGCAAGATTGAGGTAAGTAGGACGAGCATAGTCAAATTGCACATTTTATTAGTCGATGTGCAATGTCAATTAACTATTGCCTTCACTAAAAATTCAACAAAGGACATAATGGAGATAGCAACTTAATGATAGTATTACCACATGAGTAATAACATAAGCAATCGATTGTTTGAAGCAATACTTGATGTTTATGATGCTATTAATTAAACGATAAATAATAGTACATTACTGTAAAGGCCGGGAAGTAGGGGGTGCTGGCCAAGCAGATATAGATGGAGAGGGATGCGAGGCCGGCAACCCCGCGATCCGGCCGAGGCGTGTATAGTGCTTTTCTCAAACATGACATGAAATAAGATAAAAAAAAACAAGAAATGAAGCTGGTGGGACGCTAGTCTCGTCGCCGTATTGTGTGGCTGCTGGCGCGGCGGCTGCAGGCGGTGGTGCTGGTGGCAGGCGCGCGCCGTGCCGCAGCGAGCGTCGAAAAAAAAGACATTGCAAGCACACAAGACAAGCATTGCCGGCCGAGGGCGGGAAATTTGTATGAAATCGTCGTCGATCCGCCGCTCCGTTTCGACGTGAAAGACGGACAAACATACAAACACACTTTCGTACTTATAGATCGTAAAAATGGATAATATAGGTTGGGTTAAGTTCATATTTCAAATATTACAGCCGCTATCATAATCATAACGTATATCGTAAGTATATCGTATATTGTACACATTATAACCTCAATGTCTGTCAATTGTGTTTGTTACTTATTTTGTACAATAAAGAGTTTACATACATAACGTAACGGTAAAGATGTTCAAAATACAAATGGCGAGTGCAGATGCGTATTCTTTTAGGTTAAATAAATCGTTTTATAATGCTATTTATGCTACTAAAGCCATATAGTACCTACTGGGTACCATTAGACTACAATTTTGTGCCGGTTGCGATTTAAAGAATATTAAGTAAATGATCCATACTAATATTATAAATGCGAAAGTAACTGTCTGTTACGCTTTCACGCAAAAACCGCTGAACGATTTGGATGAAATTTGGTACAGAGATAGAATAGACCATGGGAAAGAACATAGGCTATCTTTTATCGCGAAAAAAAAGGCTTTAAGGGTTGAAATAGAAAGTTTATATGGTGGAAGTTCGTCGCTGTTGGAAATAAAACTATGAAACTTGGCATTTAGGCACTTAATAAGAAATGTCGGTATGTGTTTAGCTTTTTTGAAAATTCGACCTGTGAGGGGATGAAATATGAAAGCTCATATGGAAGGTCGTCATTATCTAAGATAATCGATGTTTCTTTATGAAACTTGGTATTTGGGCACGTGATAAGAGATAAATAATTGTTCGAGCGTTTTTTTAAATTCTTCTTCTTAAAACCGGTTAAAATCGACTCGAACTCGCGCGTCAAGGGTTCCGTGCATAGGTATTTATGAATATCAAGTGTTAGCAGAGCCAAGCTCATAAGCAAAATGTACGCAATGTGGGGTCATTTTACATGGCTTATTAACATAGACAGTCAGACATGAAAAATTATGATTTTCAGATTTTTCTGACTTATTTTGCTATAAAATAAAATTTGCTATAAGAGCTTCCTTTATACAAAATTTCAAGTTTCTAGGACTGCCGAAAGTACCCTATAACTTTTTTTGAGTTTAGGTTTTAATTTCAACTCGATAAATACTCCGCACGTTTACGGATATAAAGGGTCTTGTCATCCTATAAGAGTTGAGGTACGAAAAAAAAACATTTGCGGAAATTTCGTGAAAATATGGGGATGAAAGTTCGTAAGGAATTCCAAACAATTTACTATAAGTATAGAAATATGTGTAGCAATGCTTAGTATGAATGCCGTCTTAATTATAATCCTACCTCCTAACTTACAATACAGGACGCAAGATGTCAAGAGCTCACTATGAAGAATTAGTCCTTTTGTGTTTGAATACTTATTTTTACCAAAGAATTTAGTTTAGATATATAGCAATGTATTAAAATAGGTTATTTTCAGTAAACCGTAGAAGTTTCTATGTGCTATTATTGGCAGAATAGTACCCTAAATAAATTAAATACTTTCCAAGTTACTATCCAACGAAGTCGCGGGCAAAAGCTAGTTATTAATAAAAAAAGATATCCGGGTTAATAATTATTATCGCGCAGCATAAAGGTCAAGATATTAAAATTATGTGAATTATTAGCTAGTAATTCGCATAATTAAATAATGTCAAGGTTTTGCATTTTTATAGACATGCTTAAATATTGTGTTTCTCGCGAAATGGTTCCAGTAACAAGAATCATAAATTATTCCTAAATGTCATCTCTTTTTAGAGACGGCATATTTTTATTTATTTAATTTTAAGTAACTTGTTGCATTACTGTTTTTTATTTCGAATAAGGTTAATTAATTCAAAAACGAAGTGGTCTCTAATGACATTTTTCGTTAACGTTGATGACATTAAAAGAACATGTTTGTGTACCTGACCAAAATTTGTTAAGATTTTAAGTAAAATTTGGCCTTTATTTACGAGCATATACTTACTTTATGTTTCCACACACTATATATACTTTCCGTCGTAAATAGGCTATAAAATCTAATATAAAACAAGAAACATTCGTTCGGCACTGTTAACTTAAATGCGTCATTCAACTTTAACACACCTCAGTACAATAACGCATAGAAAACGCACGAATGTAACCGGTCTAAGCCTGGGCTGAACAATTGAAGTTTACGGTCATCAGCTCTTGAAACCGCAAGAAAGTGTAAGAACAAGTTTTGTTAAAGTTAAACATACTCATAGTATTTATTAGTGCTTTGCTAAGTTCGGGCAATGAACTGGCGGTGACAAAGGGGTACATAGTGTTCCCAGTAGATACATACATACCTATCTGTACTAGATATGCAGCCTTTAATGATTTTCGTATCTTGTGTATATTTCGAAAGTATCTCTGTTTGAAATTACTGATAACTAATGACTTGTCGTAATGATCACTATGATTAGAGTTGCATCAAGGAACGAAATTCCTGATCTGTGTTGAACAACATACATTATAGATTATTACAACATCCCGTGAAGAATTAATGTAAATCGCCCATGTGAATCAAACACTGTTTGGTTGTACGGTGTACCATTATTATTATTTTTAATCTTATATTTCAACTAGGTTTTAGTACACCAAATGTTGTACCTCACAACCTCAGCCTCATGGGGAGCCTTAAATAGATGTTACACTCTCCCTTGTATCTCAGTATATATATAAACTAAAGCAGTAGGGAAGCTACGAACAAATCGAACGAAACGAACACACACAGACGCGGTACTGCAGTCGAGAGTGACGCGTCGAGACAAGAAGTGTCCGCGTTGCGTTGTTTCAATGAGGGCTATCGCGTATGAATTCGCCACTAGAGGCGCTAGTGTAGCGTGAGGTCTCCGAAATGTCAAATCTCATAGTTTTTGGGTGAGCTACGCGGGTTTATTTATAATTAGAATAATTTTGTGAACATTTTGCAATATCTGAAATTAATTATGGCAAATATGCGTTCCGGGGCAATGAATGTCTGTGTTTTGAAACAGTTTTGTCTGTCAGAAACCTTTGTCCTCCCTTTTTTCCGAACAAAACGGGGACTATGCAACACTGTGGCATGCTCGATATTTTTATGGTACGGTTTTAAGGTGTATTAAATATGATTTAAATCTAAACTTTGTTTTCACGCCCGTAATAACAGACTTTGAAAGCCATACTTAAAAACCTCACGCAACAGTGCGCCATCTAGTGAGACAAAAAACGATAGCCCTCATGCGCCCCAGACAATCCGCGATATTTAAAACTATGCCTAGGAAATATTGTGCAGTGTGTAGCTGCTTGAACACGGATTCTTCAAAACCGGGGCTTTCATTTTTAGGGTTCCGGAGCCAAAATGGCAAAAACGGAACCCTTATAATTTCGCCATGTCTGTCTGTCTGTCTGTCTGTCCGTCCGCGGCTTTGCTCAGGGACTATCAATGCTAGAAAGCTGTAATTTTGCACTGATATATATATCTATAAATATATTTTTAAATTTCTTATTTTACCATTTTGTCGGCATAATAAGAAATTTAAAAAAATATTTATTAGGGTACCTCCCATAAACCTAAAATGGGGGTAATTTTTTTCTTCATCCAATTCTATAGTGTGGCCAGTGTGGTGTATCGTTGGATAGATCTTTTAAAACCATTAGGGGTCTGCTAAGACGATTTTTCGATTCAGTGATTTTTTTGCGAAATATTCAACTTTAAAGTGCAAATTTTCATAAAACTCGGGCGTCCCCCCCCCCTCCAAAATCTAAACCGGTGGGTGGAAAAATTAGAAAAAAATCAGGATGGTAGTAAGTATATCAAACTTATAAAATATACCTAAACTTGGAAGATTCCGTATAAAATACGAAATCCTTAGAAAAATATTACTTAATTTTTTCGTAATGGCTACGGAACCCTATTTGGGCGTGTCCGACACGCTCTTGGCCGGTTTTTTTAAACTCCCCGCTGATATTGAAAGATAAGAATGATTTACTATTACGAAACAAAATCATTTTTCTTTTAAATAATACGTTTGGTTGTTTTGGTAGGTAGGTAGGTAGGTAGGTAGGTGATATATTGGGAAGTGAGTCAAATTGAACTTGCAAGATTTGAACCGAATATACAAATATACATACAATACATACAATTGCAAGTTAAATAAAATCTTGTAATAAAAGGCCTAACAAGCTGAGATACAGTGCGAACTAAACATTTATTTTTTTTCAATTTTACAAAAAGTAAGTGGCCAACTCTAACGCTCCATTGGAGCGTAGGTATTTATCTCAAAAAATATGCCTAGCTTCCATACTGCTTTAGCTTATATGTTTTGTGCGTGTACTCGTACTGATGCAAAGGCCTGTCTAAAGAACCTGTAAATCAGCATCGCTTCTTCTGAAATTGGTCGACTCAGAATCACATTTACACCTCCATTCAACAAGCCCATGCACCATTATTAAAATAGTTTTTGTGATCTAGCAAATAATGTTAATTTGAACAACCTTACCTTACCTTAAATAATAGAGCAATGTAGAGACGAATGAAAACCAAAAGGCACGCAAAGCATGTTGCCAGCTACTCATAATTAAAAGTAGGTACACAAGAACTATTCATTAACGAATTGCCAAACTCGAGCAACCGGACAACGCTTTGCCTTACTTGCCTATTACTTCATATACAATTTATTTTAATTAGAATAATAGGTTGTTTTGCACTCAAAAGTTATCTACCAGTTTCTGGGTTTTAAATCTTGACCTGGTTTCTGTATTGAATGAAACGCTCTCCAAATAAGGTTAGGCTGTGTTAGATTTGAATAATCATCATCATTAGCCGGAAGACGTCCACAGTTAAAACAAGTCTCCCTCTTAGAACGTCGCAATGAACGACAACTCGCGACTTGCCTCCACCGGTTGCCTGCAACTCTGGCGGTGTCGTCGGTCCACCGAGTAGGTAGGACGCCTACGAAAATGCTTCCCCTTCGGGTCCGTGGTCGCCTCTCGAGGACCTTTCTCCCACAACGTTCTGTTCGTCGAACGATGTGGCCCGCTGATTGCCCGATGCGCATTCTACTCTCATAATTTTCGCAAGTCATAATATTTTGTTATTCATAATTTTTTCCCGTCGAAAACAATTTTTTGTAGAAATTATTAAATGGCTATCTATTTAGTAGAACTCTATAGGTAAGGTTAGGTTTGTTTTATAACAATTCTGAACAAGTAATGGATTCCGAGAAAAAAGAGTTATTTAAAAACAATACTAGATGTACATATGTATGACAAACATTACATTACGAGTATGAATTGCGATAATATTATGGGAGTCGATATGGACCCTTTTAATAATTATACTTGAATAAAAGTAGTATATTTGATTTAAAGCCTCCAATGGGCCTATTTTTCTGCGCACACATTGATGGTTTTATGAAGCAAAGAATTCACTTTTCTAATTTTCTTGCTAGATTCACTTGATGGTAGCGAAAGCGGTAGAAAACTGTCACATTTCTGAGGTGTAAATGTTACAGTGAGTCAGCTGTACGAGATTTTTATGTTTTAATGGCCAAGTGTCGCTGTAACGAATATTTTGCCGGTTCCATTGCACTTTGCATGTAAGTGAGCATTGTATGCTTAAATTAGTTGTGACTACGAGTTGAGTTACGGTTTGCGGTAGATATCGATAGTTAGTCATAGTAGCCTAACGGTTCAACCTATGGCCTCTCTAAAGGAGGCTCACACCTCTGAGTTATTCGGAATTTACCTATGTGCGAAATTGTATTTGACATTGAATAAATTTATAATATACAGCTTTTTGTATATTCGTTAGTAAATACGAAAACAAATCTCTTTTCTGCGCAACACTTTAACAAGCCAATAGTTCACTACCATAATGACAGCACCCCGAATAGTAAACTGACTGTCCCGTTTCGATCATTCATCTTTTGTGGAGCTGTAAGTTTTTGCGACGATGAATAGATACCAATCCATTACTTAGGGCTTAGCTGTCCTATTTCAATACCGTTTTTACTTACCGTCCTCGTAAGTAAACAATTATCGCAGTCATCTCACGTGAAACTTTTCTTCACAAATTCGAGTAAAAATGCAGAAGTTCCTCGTTCTACACGTCACAGTGCAAATTGACTAACGGTCCAGCTGGCTCCTTTGTTTTACTAAGGCTTGTTCGTGACTAGTTGACTTGTAGTTGTGTTTGCTTAAAATCGAGTTCGTTGAACGACGGATACACGGCCACTGGCTGATCGCACTACTGCAATCAAACTTAATTACGATAAATTTTTACTTAAAATTTAGCCATTTCTCTTGTTACTATAACATTGGGTAAGTACTCAAACTCATGTAAATAACATTACGCAAATACTTTTTTGGGTCGAGTTGCCGCCTCTCCGGACGGAAAGGCCAAAGACGTTAATTCATTGCTTTCGTTTACGTGTTCTTAGTTTATTTCAGGTGAATTTACAGGAGATTGGAGCACCGTCACACATTTACCACCACTACTGATGTGCCAAAGGACTCTTTCCAAAACTGCGGAATTTCTCATACGGAAAAATATCGGAAACTTCTCACAATTTTGTATAGAGATTGAATTTTGTGAAAATTTCCAGAAATTTCCGAGAACTTTTCCAACTTTTTGGAAACTTTCTGCAACTTGCACATCTGTAACCACCTCCATATCCCACATCTACTGGCGAACCGGCGCTATAAGAAAACGTCATCAAATGAAATTTTTAAAATAGCAATATGTATTAAAGCTGACTGACATTATTGCGGTATTTTGCGAAAAAAGTGATGACGGGATCATTTCAAAATTGTTACTCCAGTTACCACCTAATAAACATAGCCATTGGTTGTGATCGGTGACACCACATCCAATGACTGACATTTCTTTTTTGTTTACACCTAGGTAAATAAGGTAAGGACCGGAATTATAATTTCAGTGTATCAAGAATAACAAGACAGACTGATGCAATTTTTTCTATTAATTAGAGACCAAAAGTTACATTACAAGTTTTTTTTTTTATTCCCAATGAAAAATTACACAAAATGCTACTCTACTAGAGTCGTCATACATCACGATATTCAATAAAAACCGGCCAAGAGCGCGTCGGACACGCCCAAGATAGGGTAAAATTGAGAAGCGCAGTTTTTCGGTAATAACTCAAAAACGGTATATCCAATCATGTTGAAACCAATTTCCGTTGAAAGTATTTATTAAGCGTTACCTTTCCATATTTTTTGCATATTTTTATGGACAAACGGTTTACAAAATAGAAGGGGGAGGCACAATTTTGGCTACTTTGGGAGCGATTATTTCCGGAAATCTTCACTTAATCAAAAAAGATTTTTGAGAAACCTTACTATCTTTTCAAAAGAGCTGTCGAACTATGTGCCAAACGTTGATGCGAGTTAAAAAAATCTTTTTTTTTTTACAATTTCTGTTACGTGTATGGAGTGCCCCCCCCTATAAATATTTATTTTTGTAACTTAACTAAAAAACTAAATAGCGGCTTTGACAAGACATCTGTACTCCAAATTTCATTGATATACATCTTGTAGTTTTCGAGTAAAATGCCTGTGACATACGGACGGACAGACAGACATACAGACGGACTTGTCGAAACTATAAGGGTTCCGTTTTTGCCATTTTGGCTCCGGAACCCTAAAAAATACAGGTTCAAATTTCTTATACATGTGGTAAAAAATGTGTATTGCTACAAATTTACAACTCAACTTTAGTTAAAATTCTGCTCTACACTTACACAGTACAATATTATTCTACTAACTATTCCACTCGTATTTCAAATTAAATACAAAATTTACCATTTACGAATAGTGTTTACGAGTGATGTGATCTAAAAATCGGTTCTCACATCCGAAATGATCACACGTCCCGTTGTGAGATCATCGCCATTTGATAGGCGCCAGAATTCAATCGCTCGCATCTAACGGCCGGCGCGCGCGCCGCTAACTCTACCCTTGTAGCCGGGCTTGCACGTACAGTTAGCGTTTACCCTACTTCCCTTGACTTGACGGATTAGTAGCTTCAATTTTGCGGTATCAAGTGGGAGTAGAAGCTGTGGGAGATTTTACGCTGTTAAAGTACCTTTAAATTCGTACCTTGCTTGCTTACCTAGGTATAATGTAAGTGGAATTTGCGCTCCAGGACGGAAATGTAGATAAAAGGTTCTTAATCGTAAAAAAAAAACAAGATACTGAGAGTGTGGCTTAATAATTTATAATCACAATAAACTGATTGGATTTACTTATACCTACCTGCCTGTCAGGTCTGATAGTTGTGAAATAAGGATGTTTTTATTTTTATTCTTATCTGGCCTGGACTTGGTGATGAAAAAAAACTTTTGAAGGTATCCCAATCGTAGCACAATTTTAGCATTAATAGGTGCATGTATACAGCTCCACTAGTCAGCCAAAGCTCGTAATAGAGATAATAAAAGCATGTTTATTTATTTTTATAACAATCAGACAAATGAGTAATTGGCGACAGAGTTGTTAATACATTCCTGTTTACTATTTGACAGCAAGCGTGCATTTCATTATGATTGAGTATAGTTTATTATTGTAATGATATGCTCTACAGCACTTTGAGTATAATTTACTGCTTACGTTGTCTCATTGAGTCGGACACATCATTAATTTTCTGAAACTTATTATTGATTTCTAGACTACAGTACAGACAGGTCATTCACACATCACGTCTTAAATTGAAACAATAAATATGAAAATAGATACTTCGCACTGACCTTTGCCAAAACTAACCAATGCAAGCTAGTTTTGTAATTTCGAAAACGTAAAATTTGTATAACCTTAAGTTTACATGTGTAACTTAAGCCACATCAAAAAAAATACAATACATAAAATAAAATAAAATATTATATATTTTCAATGTTGATCTTTTACCATCGCAAATATCTTCCTAAACTATACCTATCTGTTAATAGTATGATGGCGATAATATAGCTTAATGTGTAGTATTTTACAAGACCAATATAACATTTCGCTCATCCAGTAGAATAATGAGATATTTACAAGAAAACAAGTTTTAGATCTTAAAGTCACTTTTTTATGTAATCGTCACAAAGCAATTGTGTCGATGTTCTGTTGGAAGAGCGATTTATTCATTTGCAAGTGCATTGAATAAAGCTATGATATTTGATATTTCAGGAGTTTAATCTCACCTCATCAAAGAAAAGTAAAAAAAAATGTCTCATCTAGTAATAAATGATAAAAATTATTCAAATAAAACAATAATTACAAAAATAACAGTCTAAATCGTTAACATATTCTGCTCGATGCTCGATATATACCTCTCCAGTATCATTTGTGCCAATCCATCGGACGCTTTCGAGCTGAAGAAATAGTCGCAGACAGAATTAGGTACTGCAAGTAAACCAGGGCTACTAAAACAGGCTTTCACTGCACGACCAAATGATACCTCATTCTCTTACTACCTAGGTGACTTTGACAAGTCCAGTTAACTTGCAGTCAAATGTAAATTTTAACAGCCACAAAAACTGGTTAATGCTAGTTAGTTGACATGGACAAGGACAATGCTACGTTTTTATTGTTTTAATGTTTTCACTTTTCTTTTTAAACCATAAACGTTCACTTACCTAAACTAGCGAGGCGTTGATAATTAAAAGACGTGTAAGTAAACCTGAGTATGATAAAAATATATCCACGCCAAGAGAATTCTTATGTAAAAGATATTTCGTGGCTTCTTTCTGCATCAAATAAAAAAACTAAGTTAAGTAAATGAATAAAAAAAACACAACGAATGTAAAAGGGAAATCACTTAAGGCGTAAAAAATATCATGATGTAGTCGGGGCAAATTTTTATGGAAAAAAAATGGTAACTGCAACACCCTCTGATCAGTTAACAGTATAAAACCATCGAAGATGAATAACCGTCCTGTTACAGAAAACCATATTAAAATCGCTCAAACCGTTTTTGAGAAAAGTGAGAAAATTCGTTTGTGTTCAAACATATAAATAAATAAATATCATGGGACACTTGACACCAATTGACCTAGTCCCAAACTAAGCAAAGCTTGTACTATGGACACTAGGCAACGGATAAACATACTTATATAGATAAATACATACTTAAATACATATTAAACATCCAAGACCCGAGAACAAACATTCGTATTATTTTGAACATGAAACTACCGTGAGACTCACTCATATTAAATATAATGACCCGGATAACTCACGTCTTAAATCGAGATTAGCTCGACATGTTTCGGGCTAATCCGTAGCCCTTCGTCTTCGGAGCAACGCGACGTTGAATTTTGAAGTGACAAAGTCTGGGGTTTTCTAACTTTTTACCTGACTGCGAAGAAAGAGGGTTATGTGTTTGACTCGTATGTATGTATGTATGTCTATTCTTATATCCTCTTGTAACTACTCAACGGCTGAACCGATTTTGATAAATGATACGTCATTGGATTTGTCTTGATGACGCGAGTGACACTGGGTACATGAAGTTCTTGAAAAATCAAAATGGAGGATTTTTGGCGCCAAATTGAAAGTTTTCAAAAAATGATTTTATTTAAATCTATCGAGTAGAGTATCAAATGAAAGGTAATAATATTATAACAGTTTTAATCTACAATTTTCACAGAAGTATTAAAAAAGTGTGAAATAAAACAATAAGTTAAAAAAAAATAACCCGACTGCCTTAAAAAATACTAAAAAGAAGAAAACAAGTCTAGTGGGCTAGAACTTTGTTAAGTAGCTAACTTAGTTTAACAGTCGAGAATTTAAATCGTGACGTTCACAAATTCTTACCTAATGGGTTTCGACTGTTGAACGTTAAGTTAGTTACTAGCCCACTAGACTTGTTTTCTTCTTTTTAGTATTTTTTAAGGCAGTCGGGTTTTTTGATTTTTTATATTTATTAATCCTTAACAGGTAAGAAGACCACCTACACACCAGTATAAAAGATCCAATAAAGCGACAGTGCATCGACAGTTACCCCAGTTGCCGTTACCATAAAATGGTCCAGGCTGCAGTAAATCTCGGTCTGTAATGTTGGTCAGACTACGCTGAACGGGTTTTAATACCATTACTGTACGCACATTAGGTTGAATCTACTCGGCAATTTGTAGCAATATGTTGTCATAAAATTATGGCATATGAATCATAATGATTATTGTATTATAATTCATTTGAATTCGAATTTTTTGATGAAGTATGTTTTACAGTAAGTGAAATTAAGAAGTTTTTTTTAAGTTCTAGTCTAGTGTTCTAGTCTTTATTTCTTGAAAAATATCGAAATTTATTTTATCCGACATCATATTAAAATTCTCTCAAAATTCAGCTATTGAGAATATAACTAAAAAATTATGCAAATTCTGTTTTTTTTACGAATCGAGGTCTCCAGTAAATTAAGAAGATGACGGCGTGCGAATTTCTGCACAAACCATATTGCATAGAAATTCATAATCATTGTTCCTACGAACATTTCCTATACAACCTTATGAAACATCATTTCAGAATAATCACATTTAAATACATATAACAGCAATTACACTTGATCTATAGACATCTGGTCAGATTTACAATGCCTTACGTAGTGAATGATCTCGAATGATTGATGTGTGTTAAATATGCAATATTATGTCAGATTAATATTATGAACATTGTAGTTACCTTACACTATACACTTAGCTACCGCATGCTCGTTTGTCGGCTTTTATTTCAAAAGAAAAAATAAAAAGGTTATAACTTACATATTATTATGTACTACCGCATTTGTCGTACTGAAAATGACAGGTACAATGTACAATCAATTAGTACATTGATTGGTTGGTATGGTATAATTTAAAAACAATATTTTTCTGCCTTAACCATTAGAAGCATATAGTACCATACAATGCTCCAGTTTTAATTCTAGAGTCGTATTATCTAATCTGACCGCTCACGAACGTATTCACCATCTCTTTCTATACCCTCATCCTACACCGTGTGACAGAAAGAAGTGGTGAAAACGATTGTGATTCCGAATACGTAAGGCCTCTATTACTTTATTATTACTTACATAGTTTTAGTTCATAAATAGGTACTCGCCACTACTAACTAATTGAGACTCTACTTATGAATGTAGATCCCTTCATCATTTTTTAAGTTTTCTCCGTAATCCCCCATTTCTCCGTGATTACTTAAATTACGAAACTAACACGTGAAACGAATAGCTAACTATTATGCCCAACTCCGTATTAAAACCGGCTCGACGGCGTCACAGATTAGCATTTATACGTTTTCGAATTCTGAGTGGATGAGTAAAAGTATCTATGTTATAATCAATATTTCACCGATATTATAATTCCGAGTGAAAGTCAAATGTGACGTTACATTCAGATGCTCTGCCATTTTTGTTTACTTAGTGTGTTTTTGTTTTTTTTCTCACAATTTTAAATCATTGCCCTAAAGTCTTTGGATCCAAGACACGTTAGTATGCAACGGCTTTTTTTCAACGTATTTTTATCAGTGCTTCTTTATATCTCAATTACCTTTACTCGGCCAAAAAACCAATATAACTTTCACATTTAACGTAAAAACACACATGTTAAATATAATTGTTAATTACGGCTGCTAAAGAGGACGAGCGGTTATCTTTAGTTCTTAATACACTTAAAATACTTACATCTTCACCGTTGCTTTGGTTAAATAATTTAAAATACTTAACCAACAGCAAATGTAACCTACAATATTATGGAACATTTTATTATTCTAAAAGGTTTGTTTACATATTGCACAGAAAAAGGTCCATAGATATTATAGTGGTTTGATAAGATAATTTTGTGGTTGCTGATATTGTCGTTCCCAAATAAGTAAATATATATACAATAAAGACACTGTGGTTTCACTGATATCATATAACTCATTTAAAATAGTATAAATGTTGTAGTTTTTCTTTGTTACTTATTTATTCTGCTTTAGACCGTCGCCATTTTAGTGACACATTGCATTGACTACCTACCTAATGTTTAGGTACTCGTATCATAGTTATTCATACCAGGTTTTTTGTGAAATTAGTGGTAATTTATCTGACTTTATATATACATTGTGAAAATGCAGCGAAATCGTATGGCAGTTTGGAAAATAGCAAGACCACCGAACTACAACACCAACATAAACCACATCTATCCATACTCCGAGATACCCTACGTCGGTGAATACAACTTAGTCAGATTGCCGCTCTCTTCGACCAATTTTATAGAACATGTAGACTACTGGGAGAAGGGAAAATATCAACCGTGGCAGGAGTCAGTGGCTTCGCCAACTGCTACAACGTCAATCATCAGTACCAACTCGTGAGTAACGGACCTGACACTGACAGAAAAATACCCAACAGAATCCCTGTCATTAGCTACACCAATTGCAGCACAAGCAGCTATATTAAAGACAACTCTGTTAAATTAGTCACCTTAATGGGTGCCCCTATAAACAAAAGCTGTGCCAAAGATATAGCAAGAATGGTAAATTATGACGACGGTCAAGTTATAGTATTCGGTTTCGAAGAAACCCAACAAGATATAAAAAATCTCAACGATGAATTGAAAGTGATAGGGTTGCTTCCTTGTCATGGTTACGAGCTTCCAGAGAAGTTGCAGGGCTTAACATTATTTGGTGATAACAGTCACAGAGTATACACGAATATAACTGAAATGAGTGAAGAATTAAGCAAAAGGATTGTTTCAGGTGCATATGACAGCGCAGTTAATGTAGCCTTAAAATTAGATGAAAGTGGTAATAACACCGCCATAACTGATGTCGTTAGACAATTATTGGAAAAAGAGAGAAACACATAATGGCATTTGCTTTTAAACTTTCGAATGCCGCTACTGATATCGTAAACAATAATTTTCCGGTACCCTTCAAACAGATTTTAAAAAGTGGTCCAGTAAAATTTATGAGTAAAAAGTACTTTAAAACTATCAAATTGGATGGACAACTTAATAAAGATGGTAATAGATTTGCCTTTGGCGATGGTACTGACAAGTCCAGTGAAGCAGTTCGCTGGGAAATTTATCCAATTTGGGACAATAATACAGTGTTTTTCAAAATCAAAAACGTCGAACATGGCTCATTCCTCAGAATTGATGATAACTCTGATGGATCAGGGGAAAAGAAAATTTTGGGATCGCAGGATTCAAACGATCTTAATTACCAATGGTCCTTCGAGCCTTTGAAAATAGATGACGACTTGATGTTTCGTATAATTGATCGTAAATATAACTTGGGGTGGAAGCTTGGTACAACTTCAGAGTCTTATCTATGTGGAAGCAAGGTAGAGGAGAACCAAGAAGATTTTAAGTGGTTCATATCACCGTTGGAATAAATCGGCGGTAAATAAGATTAAAAAGTGTTCTGTGAAACCATACAGAAGTCAAATAATTTGAATTTGAAAAAATCTTTGGCTACAGATTGAAGAAGCATAAATTAACAATCTGTAGCATAAGAAAACGGAAGTTCATTGGTATAATTACTTACTTATCCTTATTAGCTAAATCAACATTATCTTGCTGTAAAAATGCTAAATTATTCGCGAGCCGCCGACCGTCGCCAAATGAGACTACTTTCTTTCTAATTTTAATGATGTATCAAGGTATATTCTAATTAGGTTACGAATGACAAATTTATTCTTAAAAAAATCAAGATGATTTCATATCCATCATTACCATCATCTCAAGCGCTATACATGTCCTCGGCTTATACTTTAGACGCCTTGAGTACCTACTCTAAATCTCAGGATTTACGGCTGTAGTTCCTTCGTGAGCCAAAGCGGATTGGGAACTTTACCCACACCATTCAATTATTTCGCAGATATAATATAAGCACCTTTCCTCGTGGTTTCCTTTACCGAAAAGCTCGCACATAAACTCTGAAAATGACAGAGGTGCAAATTGCAAAAGCTCGAGCTCAGACTCAATTTTATTGTACAGTTTAAAAAATCAGTTTTATTTTTGCAGGATCTCCTGAACGCTCTCAACGTTCACGGGTCTATTGTCTATAATAATATGAGTAATGAGTATAGTAATGGTAATTTATCAAACTAACGTACGTGATTTATAAGCGTATAGCTTGCAACCCAAATGTCTTTTAACGGTTTTTATAAAGTAACTAATTGTACAGTCACACACTCACGTAAAGTTTGGTTTTTGAAGTAAATATAACACAACTATTGGTTTACTCGTTCTAAGTAACATAATCATCATGCAACTTTTAAACTTCCCACTTCTAGGCGTACGGCTCCTTTCAGAAGGAGGGTTGGAATGGTAGTTTCTCCACGGGGACCCAGAGTGGATTGGACTACTCATTAATCCTACTGCTGAGCAGCAGAGCTTGCTTTGCTGTGTTCCAGCAAGAAAAGTAAGAAAGCCGATAAAATTATTGGCACAGGTAGGCAGGAGGTATTCAATCTTGGTCCTCTTAGACTTGTGACGTACCTATCTGCAATCCTTTGGTGTTGTGGTCACCATCATGGGTACTCACTCACCATCAGGTGACCTGCTTGCTTGTTTTCCAACGGCTGTTAGAAAAATATGGAACTACTTCGCAGTTATTTGTAACTAAGGAACATAATATTTGTTTTTTTATTTACTCGTATCTAATAAACGGTACAATCATTCATTTAGGTCATAAATGTATCTATTATGTAGGTAGCATCTTTATTGTCTCGAAAGAAAAGTGACATTAAATGTTTCCCCCGGTCTAGAATAAATAAAACAAATCTTCCTTAAACCTTTTTATCATTTTGTGTCTATCTTGTTAACTAATATAAGTAATTTAATAACTTCAATATCGACTTACGTATTTACCGCCTCGAAATTTTCAAAGAATGCACTCAACTGTTTTTCTGCATTCTCCGCCATATTGGCGTTACAAAGAATGTGTTACATAGGCTGTTATTATACCGACATCAATCAAGCGAGCAATCTGTTTGTCAGTACACCGCACTCGATAACACGGCGGTAATCACCGGCTCTGTTTAATGGTTATGGTTGGTACAGTCAAGTTCAAAATTAGCTTAACCCCTAGTACTAAAACTGATATGTGTGAAAATAGTGACAGTGGCTAAGAACTGGTTCAGCTACTTTTGAGCTCTGCTGTACTATTATTACTATTATTGTTGTATTATTATTGGTAGCTTGGCTACTTATATTTATAGTTATTTTCATTAAACGCGCAAGATATGCATTTTGTTTTAAATTAATTCAAATTTCAATTGAAGTCTTTCTAAATAATGCTTAAAACTTCCGCGTACATGACTAGTATTTCGTTAGTTGATTTAATGGTTACCTCAGCAAGTGACGAAAACCTTAATCATGAAATTAACTTAAGGAAGGTAATTAAATTCATGTTACATAGCTAATAAAAACTTATAAAAAAGACGAAATTGCGGAAAAGTTATCTTACGCGTTACGAGAGATTAAATAACGCATGTCACATGCAGATGTGTCACTACATATTTACTTCCTAACACTGGTTCATGATGTCTTAGAAATTAAAGGAAATCTCATTTAGTCAGCGTAAAAAGAAGATAAGACTTGAGCCTTGCTGCTATTATTTAAGATGATTGTGCTATTACAAAGCGTACTTAGGTGTTATTTAAATATATCTACTTTACTGAAAAACTTATTGGCCTCTTACTCGGGTCTGATCGTGAGACGTCACTTAGTGAGAAGTGAGGAAAACTGACAATGAGTACCTAATATAGTAGGTAGTCTAACTTTTAGATGCAAACCGTGATTACATTTAATGAGCTCCTGAGGGCCTACTCTGAAAATCGAAGTTCGTATCGTACAGACCGAACGACACGAACTTCGGTTTTCTAATTTCGTTGTAGCCCTGCTGATATTTCACCGGTCTACCATGATTACGATGCAGCAACTGTATCGAAATATCGAGAGTTCATTAAGGGTCTATATCCCGTTAAACATATCCCGCGGGTACCGATACCGATAAAACATGAATCAAGGAGAAGTTTTGAGTAGATAAATAAGATTTGTCAACGTAATGCGGATCTGTTGGTAATAAATATTTTACTTTAATTTCGGCCATTCCATTCATGCCAACTCATGAACTGAGCTCTAAGAGACTTATTGAATAGAAACTTAACAACAATCCTTTGTGTCTAGTAATCATCTGTTTGGATACAGAGATGCAAAGATATACTCGTAGAGAGATACTTTCATATTTATAAAATAACTATAGATATTCAACTGGTTTGTTACAAAAGTTCTGTGAAGTGAGTGAAAGTGTAGGTATCTGATCTGTCTAATAGCTGTAAACTTCATAATTGAGCAGCTGTTAGCGATGCAATGCCATATGGACATTCGATTCGGGTATGCTCGTTTAGATTAGGTTTCTCAAATCTATTCGTTCGGTTCTCGGTAACTCGCAAAAAACTATAACATTTTTAATTCTATACGATAAAAAGACATTCTTAAATTTCAAGATTTTTTATGTGCTTCTAGCAAAATAAAATGATAACAAAATATACTGAGCGGCAAAAAATTTAACCCTCAAATGTATGCAGAAATAAGTAATTTCGTATGTAGGTAGAGGTGGGACAAATTTTGTTCCGCTGAGTATACTTTAAATTTAAATGAATATTGATTGTCCTGTAGGTATTAATAGGTAGGAATAGTATGTTTTTTTATTAAACAATTGTGTGACAAATGAGCTAGTGGGTCATCTAATGTCACATGAGCCCAGTACCCATGGGATGACCATTGAGGTGACAGCTTATGATAGAATCTCATGCAAATTATGTGCCAGTAATTCCACTGACTGTTTACTCTCCATACCAGGGCACAAAAGCAAAAATAGTGCCTTTTTATATCTGTTCCTGGAAATAAGTCTAATTGACACGACATTGATAGGTACAGATCTTTTTACCACATGGCCGTAGCTTTATTAATATATATGTTGTGGACAAGTGATAAATCGGTCATTATTATAGTGTCCGGGCATTATGGTCCATAACATATACTTAAAACTTTAGTTTATGGCTCAAGAATATAGCGAGGATTGTGTGATTAAAGCGGGCAAGTCGATCAAAAGTCAAAGTGTTATGAATTTAGAATAGTGATATTTTAATTTTAATTTCAATAGTCAATTATTTCGACTTATCACGTGTGACTAAGTAGCTCTTTAGTACCTATCCGGCTATAAGCATTAAACAATTAACCAATACGGTATAACCTTGCTGAAATGCACACTTTCTAAAAACAAAGGAGCATCGAATTCGAATTTAAATAAGCTGCTCACAATCTACGTATTATGTTAAGTATATATTATTGAGAGTTCCGGTATAAGTAAATGGCTCTTTATTACTTATAATGCATACAAGGAAATCACAAAATGAACACCCTGGCCACACAATTTTTTTACTGATTTTACTGAAGCAGTTTTGTAACAAAATCATTTAAATTGCCAGTGCGAGAAAATATATGTAAATATTTATTCATTTAATTGTCATATGTAACACAAGATTTAATGAAATCTGTTCGATTAAAAAAAATGTGAGTTATAACTTCACAAAAATGTCTAAACTAAAATTTTCTTTTAATGTTCTGTTCTAAGGATATTAACTTGCTCAATCACTGGACAAAAAGTTCTAAAATGACTTTTCCATCAAAACTAAATGTTTGTAACTGTTTGCACGATTGAACAAAAATGACCAATTTAAACCATTAGGTACCTACGCCACACAAAATTGCATCTCTGCATTCAGATATGAATTTTGAAAAAGCAGCAGCCATCTTTAGATTATTAAGCAAGATTATTAACGTCGAACGTAGTTTTAAACAACGGTTAGTACTTTTCACCGCAACCATACCAGACATGAATTAACGTTGTTTCCGTGCGAATGGAACTAGGAACCAGCCAAGGGCGTGACCGGACTAGACGACACTCGTGACAATCATTCAATTAACATTCAATTCAATTAATCAAGTTTCATACATTAGTTAGTACTTTTAGTGCAATTTAGTATCGTGTTTCGGCTGTCATCAAGCCATCATGTTTTCTGCAGTTGGCTGCAAAATTAAAAAGCTACATTAAATGTATTCTCTCCGTCCAAAACATTTTTCCAATAACTGTGATTTTTATAAAATAGTTTCATTTAAGTAGACACAAAATTGTATGTTTAAGCGTTTAGTCGCTACAGAATTTAGTCATATCATTAAGTTCCAATGGCATTTCAGAGTAAGACTACATAAGTTAGGTATACTTAGTCAGTAGTATAACGGTTATGGATAGGTATGCATGTCTTCATTTACAACGTAGTATCCCCTCTTCACGTCGAGCCAAGAAGCTAACTGGACTCACAAGACCACTAAAACAGTCATAAAAATATTAAAAACAGATTAAGCTTTTTATGATTATTTAAGGTAATAAAGTAACCACCGCTACTTTCTCGTAAAATGCTATCAAGTCTTTAAAATAATGGTTCCGTATCTAGTTCTGTGCACTCAAGAAAATATTCTTCGAAACCGTGAAACAAACCTGCAAAAATTGCAAAATAACGTTAATTTAATTGATTAACTTTCTCTCAAGTTAGGAATATTGCATGTTTACAACTAAAATTAGGTATACTTATTTTTTTTATGATTTAAAAACCAAACTTAAACAGAGATTCAGTAAATTAATCGTAAAGAGGTTGAAATTTTCATCAAGACAGGTAACCTTTTGATAAACGACTAGTTTTAGAACGTGTTCTTTCAAATATTTTAAGAGAAGTTTCCCTGCGGTTGGGTATTCGTTTCGGATATTGCTGTCTTTATCGCTCGTGACATAAGCGCTCGCAGCCGTCCCATGGCTTCCGCAACGACGTCCGTAATTTATATCGAGGTAGCTGTAGGCTTTTCAAGATTTTGGCGGTTGAATTTTGGGTTTCGTTCGTTTTCCTCATATTATACGAAAAGTATAGCACAGAAATCAATGATATTTTACAATCAAGATATTCATTATATTTTCTATGCCTGTGGTTTTTCGGTTTTTGTAAAAATGCTTTATTAGTCTGCAATTCTCGTGTAAGTTGACATCTTTTTTTTGTCGACTTTTGAGCTCCTGTAATTCTGATATTACACATTTATATGAAAAACTGAAAAACCACAGGCATAGATAAATACGTCTAGTCCATACTTAAAAAATTTCGTCTATTTCTGTTGCCTAGTTTTTAAATGAGACCGGAACTACGGTTGTATGGAGAATGGAACGAAGAGACTTCTCTTAATACTTAACAGCACGTTTTGGTAAAATAATACGGCAAAATTAAAAATAAACACGTTGGTCAACGTGTTTGATTTAATTTTGCCGTATTATTTTACCAAAATGTGCAGTTGTTAGTTGGGCTGTATAGATCTTTTAATTATTTACAAGTTTTTCACAGTAATTACAATACAATATCAATACAAAGACTCTTTATTGTACACCAACATAGTAAGCGATACAGAAACAGATACACAGAAAAAAATATTACAAGGTGAGCAATAGGCGGCCTTATCGCTTAAGAGGCGATCTCTTCCAGGCAACTTTTTTTTACAGAAAGAAGTAAGGACTAGTTTACAACAGGTGGTGCA
>NC_133480.1:8684512-8755690 GCF_025370935.1 Choristoneura fumiferana
TTAGGTAGGTGATATATTGGAAGTGAGTCAAATTGAACTTGCCAGATTTGAACGAATATACAAATATACATACAATACATACAATTGCAAGTTAAATAAAATCTTGTAATAAAAGGCCTAACAAGCTGAGATACAGTGCGAACTAAACATATTTTTTTTTCAATTTTACAAAAAGTAAGTGGCCAACCCTAACGCTCCATTGGAGCGTAGGTATTTATCTCAAAAAATATGCCTAGCTTCCATACTGCTTTAGCTTATATGTTTGTGCTTGTACTCGTACTGATGCAAAGGCCTGTCTAATGAACCTGTAAATCAGCATCGCTTCTTCTGAAATGGTCGACTCAGAATCACATTAAAATAGTTTTTGTGATCTAGCAAATAATGTTAATTTGAACAACCTTACCTTACCTTAAATAATAGAGCAATGTAGAGACGAATGAAAACCAAAAGGCACGCAAAGCATGTTGCCAGCTACTCATAATTAAAAGTAGGTACACAATAACTATTCATTAACGAATTGCCAAACTCGAGCAACCGGACAACGCTTTGCCTTACTTGCCTATTACTTCATATACAATTTATTTTAATTAGAATAATAGGTTGTTTTGCACTCAAAAGTTATCTACCAGTTTCTGGGTTTTAAATCTTGACCTGGTTTCTGTATTGAATGAAACGCTCTCCAAATAAGGTTAGGCTGTGTTAGATTTGAATAATAATCATCATTAGCCGGAAGACGTCCACAGTTAAAACAAGTCTCCCTCTTAGAACGTCGCAATGAACGACAACTCGCGACTTGCCTCCACCGGTTGCCTGCAACTCTGGCGGTGTCGTCGGTCCACCGAGTAGGTAGGACGCCTACGAAAATGCTTCCCCTTCGGTCCGTGGTCGCCTCTCGAGGACCTTTCTCCACAACGTTCTGTTCGTCGAACGATGTGGCCCGCTGATTGCCCGATGCGCATTCTACTCTCATAATTTTCGCAAGTCATAATTTTTTGTCTTGCATAATTTTTTTTTCCCGTCGAAAACATTTTTTGTTACAGAAATATATTAAATGCTATCTATTTAGTAGAACTCTATAGGTAAGGTTAGGTTTGTTTTATAACAATTCTGAACAAGTAATGGATTCCGAGAAAAAAGAGTTATTTAAAAACAATACTAGATGTATGTGTATGACAAACATTACATTACGAGTATGAATTGCGATAATATTATGGAGTCGATATGGACCCTTTTAATAATTATACTTGAATAAAAGTAGTATATTTGATTTAAAGCCTCCAATTGGCCTATTTTTCTGCGCACACATTGATGGTTTTATGAAGCAAAGAATTCACTTTTCTAATTTTCTTGCTAGATTCACTTGATGGTAGCGAAAGCGGTAGAAAACTGTCACATTTCTGAGGTGTAAATGTTACAGTGAGTCAGCTGTACGAGATTTTTATGTTTTAATGGCCAAGTGTCGCTGTAACGAATATTTTGACGGTTCCATTGCACTTTGCATGTAAGTGAGCATTGTATGCTTAAATTAGTTGTGACTACGAGTTGAGTTACGGTTTGCGGTAGATATCGATAGTTAGTCATAGTAGCCTAACGGTTCAACCTATGGCCTCTCTAAAGGAGGCTCACACCTCTGAGTTATTCGGAATTTACCTATGTGCGAAATTGTATTTGACATTGAATAAATTTATAATATACAGCTTTTTGTATATTCGTTAGTAAATACGAAAACAAATCTCTTTTCTGCGCAACACTTTAACAAGCCAATAGTTCACTACCATAATGACAGCACCCCGAATAGTAAACTGACTGTCCCGTTTCGATCATTCATCTTTTGTGGAGCTGTAAGTTTTTGCGACGATGAATAGATACCAATCCATTACTTAGGGCTTAGCTGTCCTATTTCAATACCGTTTTTACTTACCGTCCTCGTAAGTAAACAATTATCGCAGTCATCTCACGTGAAACTTTTCTTCACAAATTCGAGTAAAAATGCAGAAGTTCCTCGTTCTACACGTCACAGTGCAAATTGACTAACGGTCCAGCTGGCTCCTTTGTTTTACTAAGGCTTGTTCGTGACTAGTTGACTTGTAGTTGTGTTTGCTTAAAATCGAGTTCGTTGAACGACGGGTACACGGCCACTGGCTGATCGCACTACTGCAATCAAACTTAATTACGATAATTTTTTACTTAAAATTTAGCCATTTCTCTTGTTACTATAACATTGGGTAAGTACTCAAACTCATGTAAATAACATTACGCAAATACTTTTTTTGGGTCGAGTTGCCGCCTCTCCGGACGGAAAGGCCAAAGACGTTAATTCATTGCTTTCGTTTACGTGTTCTTAGTTTATTTCAGGTGAATTTACAGGAGACGAGCACCGTCACACATTTACCACCACTACTGATGTGCCAAAGGACTCTTTCCAAAACTGCGGAATTTCTCATACGGAAAAATATCGGAAACTTCTCACAATTTTGTATAGAGATTGAATTTTGTGAAAATTTCCAGAAATTTCCGAGAACTTTTCCAACTTTTTGGAAACTTTCTGCAACTTGCACATCTGTAACCACCTCCATATCCCACATCTATTGGCGAACCGGCGCTATAAGAAAACGTCATCAAATGAAATTGGTAGGTATTTTTAAAATAGCAATATGTATTAAACTGACATTATTTTGCGAAAAAAGTGATGACGGGATCATTTCAAAATTGTTACTCCAGTTACCACCTAATAAACATAGCCATTGGTTGTGATCGGTGACACCACATCCAATGACTGACATTTCTTTTTTGTTTACACCTAGGTAAATAAGGTAAGGACCGGAATTATAATTTCAGTGTATCAAGAATAACAAGACAGACTGATGCAATTTTTTTCTATTAATTAGAGACCAAAAGTTACATTACAAGTTTTTTTTTTTATTCCCAATGAAAAATTACACAAAATGCTACTCTACTAGAGTCGTCATACATCACGATATTCAATAAAAACCGGCCAAGAGCGCGTCGGACACGCCCAAGATAGGGTAAAATTGAGAAGCGCAGTTTTTCGGTAATAACTCAAAAACGGTATATCCAATCATGTTGAAACCAATTTTCGTTGAAAGTATTTATTAAGCGTTACCTTTCCATATTTTTTGCATATTTTTCTGGACAAACGGTTTGCAAAATAGAAGGGAAGGCACAATTTTGGCTACTTTGGGAGCGATTATTTCCGGAAATCTTCACTTAATCAAAAAAGATTTTTGAGAAACCTTACTATCTTTTCAAAAGAGCTGTCGAACTATGTGCCAAACGTTGATGCGAGTTAAAAAAAATTTTTTTTTTTCAATTTCTGTTACGTGTATGTAGTGCCCCCCCTATAAATATTTATTTTTGTAACTTAACTACAAAATTAAATAGCGGCTTTGACAAGACATCTGTACTCCAAATTTCATTGATATACATCTTGTAGTTTTCGAGTAAAATGCCTGTGACATACGGACGGACAGACAGACATACAGACGGACTTGTCGAAACTATAAGGGCTCCGTTTTTGCCATTTTGGCTCCGGAACCCTAAAAAATACAAGTTCAAATTTCTTATACATGTGGTAAAAAATGTGTATTGCTACAAATTTACAACTCAACTTTAGTTAAAATTCTGCTCTACACTTACACAGTACAATATTATTCTACTAACTATTCCACTCGTATTTCAAATTAAATACAAAATTTACCATTTACGAATAGTGTTTACGAGTGATGTGTTCTAAAAATCGGTTCTCACATCCGAAATGATCACACGTCCCGTTGTGAGATCATCGCCATTTGATAGGCGCCAGAATTCAATCGCACGCATCTAACGGCCGGCGCGCGCGCCGCTAACTCTACCCTTGTAGCCGGGTTTGCACGTACAGTTAGCGTTTACCCTACTTCCCTTGACTTGACGGATTAGTAGCTTCATTTTTGCGGTATCAAGTGGGAGTAGAAGCTGTGGGAGATTTTGCGATGTTAAAGTACCTTTAAATTCGTACCTTGCTTGCTTACCGAAAGTACAATTCAATAGAATCTGTCAATTTTCTACATATTAAGACACCCTATCGTGGGCACACTTGATTATATATGTCCCTGTTGTTGCAATTATCATCTAAAAGGAATCAAAAAAGAATAATAGACACATCACAAAGCCTTAGGCAGCCCGGTGTTTATATTAGTAGGCTGGAAGTGTCTACAGGATTGTCAGATTCTATTGAATTGTAGTTTACCTATAATGTAAGTGGAAATTGCGCTCGAGGACGGAAATGTAGATATAGGGTTTTCTTAATCGTAAAAAAAAACAAGATACTGAGAGTGTGGCTTAATAACTTATAATCACAATAAACTTATTGGATTTACTTATAC
This sequence comes from Choristoneura fumiferana, assembly GCF_025370935.1. Lineage (NCBI taxonomy): Eukaryota > Metazoa > Arthropoda > Insecta > Lepidoptera > Tortricidae > Choristoneura > Choristoneura fumiferana. The sequence continues at coordinate 8,688,895 of NC_133480.1, forward strand.
CTACTTGCCTGTCAGGTCTGATAGTTGTGAAATAAGGATGTTTTTATTTTTATTCTTATCTGGCCTGGACTTGGTGATGAAAAAAAACTTTTGAAGATATCCCAATCGTAGCACAATTTTAGCATTAATCGTAGCACAATTTTAGCATTAATAGGTGCATGTATACAGCTCCACTAGTCAGCCAAAGCTCGTAATAGAGATAATAAAAGCATGTTTATTTATTTTTATAACAATCAGACAAATGAGTAATTGGCGACAGAGTTGTTAATACATTCCTGTTTACTATTTGACAGCAAGCGTGCATTTCATTATGATTGAGTATAGTTTATTATTGTAATGATATGCTCTACAGCACTTTGAGTATAATTTACTGCTTACGTTGTCTCATTGAGTCGGACACATCATTAATTTTCTGAAACTTATTATTGATTTCTAGACTACAGTACAGACAGGTCATTCACACATCACGTCTTAAATTGGAACAATAAATATGAAAATAGATACTTCGCACTGACCTTTGCCAAAACTAACCAATGCAAGCTAGTTTTGTAATTTCGAAAACGTAAAATTTGTATAACCTTAAGTTTACATGTGTAACTTAAGCCACATCAAAAAAAATACAATACATAAAATAAAATAAAATATTATATATTTTCAATGTTGATCTTTTACCATCGCAAATATCTTCCTAAACTATACCTATCTGTTAATAGTATGATGGCGATAATATAGCTTAATGTGTAGTATTTTACAAGACCAATATAACATTTCGCTCATCCAGTAGAATAATGAGATATTTACAAGAAAACAAGTTTTAGATCTTAAAGTCACTTTTTTATGTAATCGTCACAAAGCAATTGTGTCGATGTTCTGTTGGAAGAGCGATTTATTCATTTGCAAGTGCATTGAATAAAGCTATGATATTTGATATTTCAGGAGTTTAATCTCACCTCATCAAAGAAAAGTAAAAAAAAATATCTCATCTAGTAATAAATGATAAAAATTATTCAAATAAAACAATAATTACAAAAATAACAGTCTAAATCGTTAACATATTCTGCTCGATTGCTCGATATATACCTCTCCAGTATCATTTGTGCCAATCCATCGGACGCTTTCGAGCTGAAGAAATAGTCGCAGACAGAATTAGGTACTGCAAGTAAACCAGGGCTACTAAAACAGGCTTTCACTGCACGACCAAATGATACCTCATTCTCTTACTACCTAGGTGACTTTGACAAGTCCAGTTAACTTGCAGTCAAATGTAAATTTTAACAGCCACAAAAACTGGTTAATGCTAGTTAGTTGACATGGACAAGGACAATGCTACGTTTTTATTGTTTTAATGTTTTCACTTTTCTTTTTAAACCATAAACGTTCACTTACCTAAACTAGCGAGGCGTTGATAATTAAAAGACATGTAAGTAAACCTGAGTATGATAAAAATATATTCACGCCAAGAGAATTCTTATGTAAAAGATATTTTGTGGCTTCTTTCTGCATCAAATAAAAAAACTAAGTTAAGTAAATGAATAAAAAAAGCACAACGAATGTAAAAGGGAAATCACTTAAGGCGTAAAAAATATCATGATGTAGTCGGGGCAAATTTTTATGGAAAAAAAAAATGGTAACTGCAACACCCTCTGATCAGTTAACATTATAAAACCATCGAAGATGAATAACCGTCCTGTTACAGAAAACCATATTAAAATCGCTCAAACCGTTTTTGAGGAAAGTGAGAAAATTCGTTTGTGTTCAAACATATAAATAAATAAATATCATGGGACACTTGACACCAATTGACCTAGTCCCAAACTAAGAAAACCTTGTACTATGGACACTAGGCAACGGATAAACATACTTATATAGATAAATACATACTTAAATACATATTAAACATCCAAGACCCGAGAACAAACATTCGTATTATTTTGAACATGAAACTACCGTGAGACTCACTCATATTAAATATAATGACCCGGATAACTCACGTCTTAAATCGAGATTAGCTCGACATGTTTCGGGCTAATCCGTAGCCCTTCGTCTTCGGAGCAACGCGACGTTGAATTTTGAAGTGACAAAGTCTGGGGTTTTCTAACTTTTTACCTGACTGCGAAGAAAGAGGGTTATGTGTTTGACTCGTATGTATGTATGTATGTCTATTCTTATATCCTCTTGTAACTACTCAACGGCTGAACCGATTTTGATAAATGATACGTCATTGGATTTGTCTTGATGACGCGAGTGACACTGGGTACATGAAGTTCTTGAAAAATCAAAATGGAGGATTTTTGGCGCCAAATTGAAAGTTTTCAAAAAATGATTTTATTTAAATCTATCGAGTAGAGTATCAAATGAAAGGTAATAATATTATAACAGTTTTAATCTACAATTTTCACAGAAGTATTAAAAAAGTGTGAAATAAAACAATAAGTTAAAAAAAAATAACCCGACTGCCTTAAAAAATACTAAAAAGAAGAAAACAAGTCTAGTGGCTAGAACTTTGTTAAGTAGCTAACTTAAAGTTCAACAGTCGGGAATTTAAATCGTGACGTTCACAAATTCTTACCTAATGGGTTTCGACTGTTGAACGTTAAGTTAGTTACTAGCCACTAGACTTGTTTTCTTCTTTTTAGTATTTTTTAAGGCAGTCGGGTTTTTTGATTTTTTAAATTTATTAATCCTTAACAGGTAAGAAGACCACCTACACACCAATATAAAAGATCCAATAAAGCGACAGTGCATCGACAGTTACCCCAGTTGCCGTTACCATAAAATGGTCCAGGCTGCAGTAAATCTCGGTCTGTAATGTTGGTCAGACTACGCTGAACGGGTTTTAATACCATTACTGTACGCACATTAGGTTGAATCTACTCGGCAATTTGTTGTCATAAAATTATGGCATATGAATCATAAGGATTATTGTATTATAATTTATTTGAATTCGAATTTTTTTGTTGAAGTATGTTTTACAGTAAGTGGAATTAAGAAGTTTTTTTTAAGTTCTAGTCTAGTGTTCTAGTCTTTATTTCTTGAAAAATATCGAAATTTATTTTATCCGACATCATATTAAAATTCTCTCAAAATTCAGCTATTGAGAATATTTGAGAATATAACTAAAAAATTATGCCAATTTTTTTTTTTTTTACGAATCGAGGTCTCCAGTAAATTAAGAAGATGACGGCGTGCGAATTTCTGCACAAACCATATTGCATAGAAATTCATAATCATTGTTCCTACGAACATTTCTTATACAACCTTATGAAACATCATTTCAGAATAATCACATTTAAATACATATAACAGCAATTACACTTGATCTATAGACATCTGGTCAGATTTACAATGCCTTACGTAACGAATGATCTCGAATGATTGATGTGTGTTAAATATGCAATATTATGTCAGATTAATATTATGAACATTGTAGTTACCTTACACTATACACTTAGCTACCGCATGCTCGTTTGTCGGCTTTTATTTCAAAAGAAAAAATAAAAAGGTTATAACTTACATATTATTATGTACTACCGCATTTGTCGTAGTGAAAATGACAGGTACAATGTACAATCAATTAGTACATTGATTGGTTGGTATGGTATAATTTAAAAACAATATTTTTCTGCCTTAACCATTAGAAGCATATAGTACCATACAATGCTCCAGTTTTAATTCTAGAGTCGTATTATCTAATCTGACCGCTCACGAACGTATTCACCATCTCTTTCTATACCCTCATCCTACACCGTGTGACAGAAAGAAGTGGTGAAAACGATTGTGATTCCGAATACGTAAGGCCTCTATTACTTTATTAATACTTACATAGTTTTAGTTCATAAATAGGTACTCGTCACTACTAACTAATTGAGACTCTACTTATGAATGTAGATCCCTTCATCATTTTTTAAGTTTTCTCCGTAATCCCCCATTTCTCCGTGATTACTTAAATTACGAAACTAACACGTGAAACGAATAGCTAACTATTATGCCCAATTCCGTATTAAAACCGGCTCGACGGCGTCACAGATTAGCATTTATACGTTTTCGAATTCTGAGTGGATGAGTAAAAGTATCTATGTTATAATCAATATTTCACCGATATTATAATTCCGAGTGAAAGTCAAATGTGACGTTACATTCAGATGCTCTGCCATTTTTGTTTACTTAGTGTGTTTTTGTTTTTTTTCTCACAATTTTAAATCATTGCCCTAAAGTCTTTGGATCCAAGATACGTTAGTATGCAACGGCTTTTTTTCAACGTATTTTTATCAGTGCTTCTTTATATCTCAATTACCTTTACTCGGCCAAAAAACCAATATAACTTTCACATTTTAAAAACACACATATAATTGTTAATTACGGCTGCTAAAGAGGACGAGCGGTTATCTTTAGTTCTTAATACACTTAAAATACTTACATCTTCACCGTTGCTTTGGTTAAATAATTTAAAATACTTAACCAACAGCAAATGTAACCTACAATATTATGGAACATTTTATTATTCTAAAAGGTTTGTTTACATATTGCACAGAAAAAGGTCCATAGATATTATAGTGGTTTGATAAGATAATTTTGTGGTTGCTGATATTGTCGTTCCCAAATAAGTAAATATATATACAATAAAGACACTGTGGTTTCACTGATATCATATAACTCATTTAAAATAGTATAAATGTTGTAGTTTTTCTTTGTTACTTATTTATTCTGCTTTAGACCGTCGCCATTTTAGTGACACATTGCATTGACTACCTACCTAATGTTTAGGTACTCGTATCATAGTTATTCATACCAGGTTTTTTGTGAAATTAGTGGTAATTTATCTGACTTTATATATACATTGTGAAAATGCAGCGAAATCGTATGGCAGTTTGGAAAATAGCAAGACCACCGAACTACAACACCAACATAAACCACATCTATCCATACTCCGAGATACCCTACGTCGGTGAATACAACTTAGTCAGATTGCCGCTCTCTTCGACCAATTTTATAGAACATGTAGACTACTGGGGAGAAGGGAAAATATCAACCGTGGCAGGAGTCAGTGGCTTCGCCAACTGCTACAACGTCAATCATCAGTACCAACTCGTGAGTAACGGACCTGACACTGACAGAAAGATACCCAACAGAATCCCTGTCATTAGCTACACCAATTGCAGCACAAGCAGCTATATTAAAGACAACTCTGTTAAATTAGTCACCTTAATGGGTGCCCCTATAAACAAAAGCTGTGCCAAAGATATAGCAAGAATGGTAAATTATGACGACGGTCAAGTTATAGTATTCGGTTTCGAAGAAACCCAACAAGATATAAAAAATCTCAACGATGAATTGAAAGTGATAGGGTTGCTTCCTTGTCATGGTTACGAGCTTCCAGAGAAGTTGCAGGGCTTAACATTATTTGGTGATAACAGTCACAGAGTATACACGAATATAACTGAAATGAGTGAAGAATTAAGCAAAAGGATTGTTTCAGGTGCATATGACAGCGCAGTTAATGTAGCCTTAAAATTAGATGAAAGTGGTAATAACACCGCCATAACTGATGTCGTTAGACAATTATTGGAAAAAAGAGAGAAACACATAATGGCATTTGCTTTTAAACTTTCGAATGCCGCTACTGATATCGTAAACAATAATTTTCCGGTACCCTTCAAACAGATTTTAAAAAGTGGTCCAGTAAAATTTATGAGTAAAAAGTACTTTAAAACTATCAAATTGGATGGACAACTTAATAAAGATGGTAATAGATTTGCCTTTGGCGATGGTACTGACAAGTCCAGTGAAGCAGTTCGCTGGGAACTTTATCCAATTTGGGACAATAATACAGTGTTTTTCAAAATCAAAAACGTCGAACATGGCTCATTCCTCAGAATTGATGATAACTCTGATGGATCAGGGGAAAATAAAATTTTGGGATCGCAGGATTCAAACGATCTTAATTACCAATGGTCCTTCGAGCCTTTGAAAATAGATGACGACTTGATGTTTCGTATAATTGATCGTAAATATAACTTGGGGTGGAAGCTTGGTACAACTTCAGAGTCTTATCTATGTGGAAGCAAGGTAGAGGAGAACCAAGAAGATTTTAAGTGGTTCATATCACCGTTGGAATAAATCGGCGGTAAATAAGATTAAAAAGTGTTCTGTGAAACCATACAGAAGTCAAATAATTTGAATTTGAAAAAATCTTTGGCTACAGATTGAAGAAGCATAAATTAACAATCTGTAGCATAAGAAAACGGAAGTTCATTGGTATAATTACTTACTTATCCTTATTAGCTAAATCAACATTATCTTGCTGTAAAAATGCTAAATTATTCGCGAGCCGCCGACCGTCGCCAAATGAGACTACTTTCTTTCTAATTTTAATGATGTATCAAGGTATTTTCTAATTAGGTTACGAATGACAAATTTATTCTTAAAAAAATCAAGATGATTTCATATCCATCATTACCATCATCTCAAGCGCTATACATATCCTCGGCTTATACTTTAGACGCCTTGAGTACCTACTCTAAATCTCAGGATTTACGGCTGTAGTTCCTTCGTGAGCCAAAGCGGATTGGGAACTTTACCCACACCATTCAATTATTTCGCAGATATAATATAAGCACCTTTCCTCGTGGTTTCCTTTACCGAAAAGCTCGCACATAAACTCTGAAAATGACAGAGGTGCAAATTGCAAAAGCTCGAGCTCAGACTCAATTTTATTGTACAGTTTAAAAAATCAGTTTTATTTTTGCAGGATCTCCTGAACGCTCTCAACGTTCACGGGTCTATTGTCTATAATAATATGAGTAATGAGTATAGTAATGGTATTTTATCAAACTAACGTACGTGATTTATAAGCGTATAGCTTGCAACCCAAATGTCTTTTAACGGTTTTTATAAAGCAACTAATTGTACAGTCACACACTCACGTAAAGTTTGGTTTTTGAAGTAAATATAACACAACTATTGGTTTACTCGTTCTAAGTAACATAATCATCATGCAACTTTTAAACTTCCCACTTCTAGGCGTACGGCTCCTTTCAGAAGGGAGGGTTGGAATGGTAGTTTCTCCACGGGGACCCAGAGTGGATTGGACTACTCATTAATCCTACTGCTGAGCAGCAGAGCTTGCTTTGCTGTGTTCCAGCAAGAAAAGTAAGAAAGCCGATAAAATTATTGGCACAGGTAGGCAGGAGGTATTCAATCTTGGTCCTCTTAGACTTGTGACGTACCTATCTGCAATCCTTTGGTGTTGTGGTCACCATCATGGGTACTCACTCACCATCAGGTGACCTACTTGCTTGTTTTCCAACGGCTGTTAGAAAAATATGGAACTACTTCGCAGTTATTTGTAACTAAGGAACATAATATTTGTTTTTTTATTTACTCGTATCTAATAAACGGTACAATCATTCATTTAGGTCATAAATGTATCTATTATGTAGCATCTTTATTGTCTCGAAAGAAAAGTGTTGCAGTTAAATCGCCACATTAAATGTTTCCCCCGGTCTAGAATAAATAAAACAAATCTTCCTTAAACCTTTTTATCAGGACATTTTGTGTCTATCTTGTTAACTAATATAAGTAATTTAATAACTTCAATATCGACTTACGTATTTACCGCCTCGAAATTTTCAAAGAATGCACTCAACTGTTTTTCTGCATTCTCCGCCATATTGGCGTTACAAAGAATGTGTTACATAGGCTGTTATTATACCGACATCAATCAAGCGAGCAATCTGTTTGTCAGTACACCGCACTCGATAACACGGCGGTAATCACCGGCTCTGTTTAATGGTTATGGTTGGTACAGTCAAGTTCAAAATTAGCTTAACCCCTAGTACTAAAACTGATAACTGGTTCAGCTACTTTTGAGCTCTGCTGTACTATTATTACTATTATTGTTGTATTATTATTGGTAGCTTGGCTACTTATATTTATAGTTATTTTCATTAAACGCGCAAGATATGCATTTTGTTTTAAATTAATTCAAATTTCAATTGAAGTCTTCCTAAATAATGCTTAAAACTTCCGCGTACATGACTAGTATTTCGTTAGTTGATTTAATGGTTACCTCAGCAAGTGACGAAAACCTTAATCATGAAATTAACTTAAGGAAGGTAATTAAATTCATGTTACATAGCTAATAAAAACTTATAAAAAGACGAAATTGCGGAAAAGTTATCTTACGCGTTACGAGAGATTAAATAACGCATGTCACATGCAGATGTGTCACTACATATTTACTTCCTAACACTGGTTCATGATGTCTTAGAAATTAAAGGAAATCTCATTTAGTCAGCGTAAAAAGAAGATAAGACTTGAGCCTTGCTGCTATTATTTAAGATGATTGTGCTATTACAAAGCGTACTTAGGTGTTATTTAAATATATCTACTTTACTGAAAAACTTATTGGCCTCTTACTCGGGTCTGATTGTGAGACGTCACTTACTGAGAAGTGAGGAAAACTGACAGTGAGTAATATAGTAGGTAGTCTAGCTTTTATATTACATTTAATGAGCTCCTGAGGGCCTACTCTGAAAATCGAAGTTCGTATCGTACAGACCGAACGACACGAACTTCGGTTTTCTAATTTCGTTGTAGTCCTGCTGATATTTTCACCGGTCTACCATGATTACGATGCAGCAACTGCATCGAAATATCGGGAGTTCATTAAGGGTCTATATCCCTTTAAACATATCCCGTGGGTACCGATACCGATAAAACATGAATCAAGGAGAAATTTTGAGTAGATAAATAAGATTTGTCAACGTAATACGGATCTGTTGGTAATAAATATTTTACTTTAATTTCGGCCATTCCATTCATGCCATCTCATGAACTGAGCTCTAAGAGACTTATTGAATAGAAACTTAACAACAATCCTTTGTGTCTAGTAATCATCTGTTTGGATACAGAGATGCAAAGATATACTCGTAGAGATACTTTCATATTTATAAAATAACTATAGATATTCAACTGGTTTGTTACAAAAGTTCTGTGAAGTGAGTGAAAGTGTAGGTATCTGATCTGTCTAATAGCTGTAAACTTCATAATTGAGCAGCTGTTAGCGATGCAATGCCATATGGACATTCGATTCGGGTATGCTCGTTTAGATTAGGTTTCTCAAATCTATTCGTTCGGTTCCAAACGGTTAAACTGAAATAAATAAACTCGCAAAAAACTATAACATTTTTAATTCTATACGATAAAAAGACATTCTTAAATTTCAAGATTTTTATGTGCTTCTAGCAAAATTAAATGATAACAAAATATACTGAGCGGCAAAAAATTTAACCCTCAAATGTATGCAGAAATAAGTAATTTCGTATGTAGGTAGAGGTGGGACAAATTTTGTTCCGCTGAGTATACTTTAAATTTAAATGAATATTGATTGTCCTGTAGGTATTAATAGGTAGGAATAGTATGTTTTTTATTAAACAATTGTGTGACAAATGAGCTAGTGGGTCATCTAATGTCACATGAGCCCAGTACCCATGGGATGACCATTGAGGTGACAGCTTATGATAGAATCTCATGCAAATTATGTGCCAGTAATTCCACTGACTGTTTACTCTCCATACCAGGGCACAAAAGCAAAAATAGTGCCTTTTTATATCTGTTCCTGGAAATAAGTCTAATTGACACGACATTGATAGGTACAGATCTTTTTACCACATGGCCGTAGCTTTATTAATATATATGTTGTGGAACAAGTGATAAATCGGTCATTATTATAGTGTCCGGGCATTATGGTCCATAACATATACTTAAAACTTTAGTTTATGGCTCAAGAATATAGCGAGGATTGTGTGATTAAAGCGGGCAAGTCGATCAAAAGTCAAAGTGTTATGAATTTAGAATAGTGATATTTTAATTTTAATTTCAATAGTCAATTATTTCGACTTATCACGTGTGACTAAGTAGCTCTTTAGTACCTATCCGGCTATAAGCATTAAACAATTAAAAGCGAGTTTAACCAAATACGGCATAACCTTGCTGAAATGCACACTTTCTAAAAACAAAGGAGCATCGAATTCGAATTTAAATAAGTTGCTCACAATCTACGCATTATGTTAAGTATAACTATTGAGAGTTCCGGTATAAGTAAATGGCTCTTTATTACTTATAATGCATACAAGGAAATCACAAAATGAACACCCTGGCCACACAATTTTTTTACTGATTTTACTGAAGCAGTTTTGTAACAAAAATCATTTAAATTGCCAGTGCGAGAAAATATATGTAAATATTTATTCATTTAATTGTCATATGTAACACAAGATTTAATGAAATCTGTTCGATTAAAAAAAATGTGAGTTATAACTTCACAAAAAAATTTAAAATTTTCTTTTAACGTTCTGTTCTAAGGATATTAACTTGCTCAATCACTGGACAAAAAGTTCTAAAATGACTTTTCCATCAAAACTAAATGTTTGTAACTGTTTGCCACGATATGAAAAATGACCAATTTAAAACCATTAGGTACCTACGCCAAGCACAAAATTGCATCTCTGCATTCAGATATGAATTTTGAAAAAGCAGCAGCCATCTTTAGATTATTAAGCAAGATTATTAACGTCGAACGTAGTTTTAAACAACGGTTAGTACTTTTCATCGCAACCATACCAGACATGAATTAACGTTGTTTCCGTGCGAATGGAACTAGGAACCAGCCAAGGGCGTGACCGGACTAGACGACACTCGTGACAATCATTCAATTAACTTTCAATTAATCAATCATTCAGTTAAGTACTTTTACTGCAATTAAGTATCGTGTTTCGGCTATCATCAAGCCGTCATGTTTTCTGCAGTTGGCTGCTAAATTAAAAAGCTACATTAAATGTATTCTCTCCGTCCAAAACATTTTTCCAATAACTGTGATTTTTATAAAATAGTTTCATTTAAGTAGCCACAAAATTGTATGTTTAAGCGTTTAGTCGCTACAGAATTTAGTCATATCATTAAGTTCCAATGGCATTTCAGAGTAAGACTACATAAGTTAGGTATACTTATACTTAGTCAGTAGTATAACGGTTATGGATAGGTATGCATGTTTTCATTTACAACTTAGTATCCCTCTTCACGTCGAGCCAAGAAGCTAACTGGACTCACAAGACCACTAAAACAGTCATAAAAATATTAAAAACAGATTAGGCTTTTTTATGATTATTTAAGGTAATAAAGTAACCACCGCTACTTCTCGTAAAATGCTATCAAGTCTTTAAAAATAATGGTTCCGTATCTAGTTCTGTGCATTCAAGAAAATTTTCTTCGAAACCGTGAAACAAACCTACAAAAATTGCAAAATAACGTTAATTTAATTGATTAACTTTCTCAAGTTAGGAATATTGCATGTTTACAACTGAAATGCTACAATCTAAGTATACTTATTTTTTATGATTTAAAAAACCAAACTTAAACAGAGATTCAGTAATTAATCGTAAAGAGGTTGACATTTTCATCAAGACAAGGTAACCTTTTGATAAACGACTAGTTTTAGAACGTGTTCTTCAAATATTTTAAGAGAAGTTTCCCTGCCGGCCGCGCGGCCGCGTTAGGTATTCGTTTCGGATATTGCTGTCTTTATCGCTCGTGACATAAGCGCTCGCAGCCGTCCCCCCCATGGCTTCCGCAACGACGTCCGTAATTTATATCGAGGTAGCTGTAGGCTTTTCAAGATTTTGGCGGTTGAATTTTGGGTTTCGTTCGTTTTCCTCATATTATACGAAAAGTATAGCACAGAAATCAATGATATTTTACAATCAAGATATTCATTATATTTTCTATGCCTGTGGTTTTTCGGTTTTTGTAAAAATGCTTTATTAGTCTGCAATTCTCGTGTAAGTTGACATCTTTTTTTTGTCGACTTTTGAGCTCCTGTAATTCTGATATTACACATTTATATGAAAAACTGAAAAACCACAGGCATAGATAAATACGTCTAGTCCATACTTAAAAAATTTCGTCTATTTCTGTTGCCTAGTTTTTAAATGAGACCGGAACTACGGTTGTATGGAGAATGGAACGAACGATTTAAGAGCACGTTCTTTAATGTAAATTAACAAGCACGTTTTACAAAGGTAACGTAATACAACAGCAAAATTTGAAATAAATTTAATCTCTTCAACGTGTTTTGCATTTAATTTTGCTGTATAGTATGTGCAGGTTGTTAGTAATAAGGCTACACAGATCTTTTAATTATTTACAAGTTTTTCACAGTAATCATAGAATATCATTGATAATAATATGAATAACAGTATTTACAAACGGTAGATACTTTTTAACTGAACGCCTATGTTGACAGGTAATAGCGCCTGCGTTAAACATTAAACATTTTTATTGGTTTTATAGATTCTTTCCTGTTTGTTTCTTACACTAATTACGTGCCTCATAAATAATCTAAAATTACTACTTTACAACGCATTATAATAATAATAATAAATTCATTTATTTCGGGCAACTTGGCCCATACAATGAATACCTTACAGACTAACATACAAATTTATAATCATAAATACTTGTACATACATATTTATACATGCTAAATAAAATTTGGTAAGTAGTAACTACTTACAGATTTATTTAAATCTACCCGTGAATATATTTTGTAAATCCCTTTGGATTAATCGATGTTCATGCCAATATCGATTCTTAAAACTTTACTAATTCATCGTCATCAAATTTACATACACTTTCTAAATTCTAGCAAAGACTGAACGTATACACTAAAAATCTTTAAGAATTTGGCTAATGTTTTCATTGTTCCAGAAGCTCAGACCATTAAGCAGATGATAAGTAAATTTAAATATTAGACTGAGGAACCCCAAATAAAGAATCACTCGTGTCTAATTCAATTTATCTGACCTTCACTTTGAACTTTCTGTTTATTATGATCGATTCGAATTCTATACGGAGCTTAGCAAGTCAGCGAAATGTGAACGTTAGCCGATACAGCTACATGAGACGCTTGGTCGGATTTGTATACCTGTTATAATTATTCAATGCATAGTAAATATGAACATTCAATACCAAAAGCAGACGCTTACTTTTATGAAAATAAAACAGATTTAACGCAATTGTCAAGTTTGTAGGACGTTGCGATCGCCGTTCTAAGGCAGTTATGTCAAACAGGCGGCCCGCGGGCCGTATGCAGCCCACTGAACATTTTCCAGCGGCCAAAATCTATTTAAAAATACAGCCTAGTAGGGTTGTTACTTAGGTTAAGGTTATAAAGATTTGAAATAGTTTTTCTTCTTTGAGATTATGCAGGTGCAGCGCAGCGCACCAGTCTACATACCTACGGTAACTTTGGTTTTGACATGAATATTTATTTACTTTTATTTTATTTTATTTACTTTTTACGTTTAATGCACAATTTCTACTAGCCTTCCAATTAAAATTATTATAAGTATATGTGTGTGCATGTAAAGTTACCTCGGGCCGCTAGTAAACAATAAAATGGACTAAAAAACTTTTGAAACATCTGCATTTCTGAAACCTGCCAAAGTCAATTCGCTAGTACTCTTTTAAATTCTGCTTCAAACGAATACCTTCAAAGCACATTAACCCGTTTGTTTAATCATTACCCAAAGAACTTAATCTAATTTTACGCAATTATCTACCGCTATTTTGAAATAATAGTGTAGAGTTTCGTTTCGGCAAATTGTATCGAAATACAAAGTAACCGGATTTCGCGCGATCCCATAACGACCTTGGATTGGAAACTTAATAGACCCCCAATTTGCATATTACCCACGCTGTTTATTCATACGGATGCGTTAGGAAAGTAGAAATCGATGTATTGTTTGATAAAACTGCCGATGGACAATCGATTGGTCCTTTGAGTATCGATGAAACTGTTTGAGCTCGCCTGTTAAATATTTCACTGGATTATTAACATACCTTAGTAGGTAGATAACTTATAATAATAATAATAATAATGATGACGGTGGTCCGTAGGTAGTTACTATTATTTTGAATTGGCTTATTTTCTGTCGTCTTCTCTATCTCTTTTCTCACTTTCCTCTTCCTTTATCTAGATCCGCCAGTCAGCTTAAAACGTTACTCCTCTTTTAACTCTGCTCTGGTAACTATCGCATGGAACCCAATCGGTAGAGATGGACCAATCCAGTTTGGTAGATATGTCCTGCCCATGTCATTTGAATTTGGAATTCAGTTGTCAGTTATTCCTCGATTTTCTTTGTTTTGGGAGTGAAAGAAAAGTGATATAGGTAAATTGGATTGCCAGTAGGTATTATGTGAGTACGAACCTGACGTTAATGCCGTGTCATTCTCAGACCAATCTTACGAGTCTCAGAGGTGGCCACGGTCAATGAAAGTTGTGCTATCAATGAAGAAAATCGTTCGCACTGAAAAATTTCTTCTTGATTATTATATAGCTAGGTCGCCATAGACTACTTACAGGCTTTTAATTTGGCAGATGGATAGCTAGCTGATGGATCACCCATAACGTCACACGTTTAGGGGGCGGTTTAGGCGGTTTATGACACAAGAACAAAATATTGCAAATTTCATAGCAATACGTGTGACAATGGGGGGGGAGGGGTTAAAAGTGGTCAACATTGGTGTGACGTACTTTATGGATGGCCCCTTACTTATATTATTTGTTTTTATTAGCAATGCATGTGCTCAAGGAAATCTAAGATATTTTAAAACGAAAACTATTTTCAGATCGCAGGTCTAATTCGAACCTGCACCTCCTGAGGCTTTAAGCGCCAGAGGATTATACCAACTAGACTACCGGGAATCCATCCAACCTCGGAATCGCTGGCATAGGCCATCTGTGGCGCGACTGGCGGGGGTGACGCGGGATTGAATCCCGTCCGCGATCCATAAATTTACCAATAATCCGAATTGTACCTACGTTACTTTAAAAAGTAACGTTCCAGAGGCGTTAGACAAGATCACAAGCCAAATTTAACATTAAATGCTACTACAATACAATTAAGTATTCTCATGATCATAAATAACTTTTTAGCAATTGTGCGCAACGATCGAATCATTATTATTAATAGCAGCTGTGAGAAGTACTTCTACAACAGAATGTGATTTTGGTGAAAGGAAAATAATCTTCGATGATATTCAAATGGACATTTTTAAATACCTACCATTGTTGATGATGGATCAATTTGTCTAGAAAGAGGGCGTTTTTTTTTAAAGTGTACCTTTTCTTTCAAAACATATTTTTAATTTTCTCATTGTCCACGCCTACTAGCGCCATCTACTGTCGCGCACGGAAACTCGCCTACCCGCTCTCTACACAGATTTTTGGAAGCTCTATGCTTGCAAGTCACCGGTCACGAAAAAGCTCACTTATAATATTGTATCGTACCATCTATGCAATAAATTCATTTGTATCGCACAATAAACGTCTTCCTTGAATTGGAATCCTGAGAGCCACCGAATCCTGCACATAAATGGTCTTCGAGCACGGATAAATAATCAAGCGAAAAAGTCATCTCGTCAAGAAGTCGAATTACCTTACGAAGAGGACTCCAGCACCTTGCCAGCTTTGCAGCAGTGAACGGTCAGGCCTTCATTCCCGTCTATTCCTTTACTAACATTGTGCTTAAAATCGTGCTAAATTTGCGATCACGTTACGCAACTCGCAGTGACTTTGCTACTCACTGTGCTATTTAATCGGTTTACCTACACGTAAGTACCTAACTAAATTTCACTCTACTCGTTTCCAAAATGATTGAGCCTGGTGCAAAATCGAACTTTCCTTCGGGTGCTTCCAAAGATGACCAACTTTTTGAGCTTCGCAAGCAAAGAGGTCATTTGAAAGGACGATTAACGCAATTTAAAAAATCTATCGATTCCTTTCAAGAAGCTAGTCTTTCTAAATTTCAAATATCTGAATTAAAACTCAGAATGCAAGCCGCTTCTGAAACTTTTCAAAAATTCAATAATGTACAAAACGAAATTGAAATGCGTAGTGTAGAATCGGAAATGCAACTACATTATGATTATGTCGCAGAGATAGAAGCATTGTATTTTTCTACTATGGCTACTGCTAACTGTTTAATCGAGAGTGCAGAAATGGAGGTTAGCCCCAGGCGAACGAGTTGTCCCATTCGAATGCAGATAAAATACGTTCTAACATAAAATTACCCGATATAAAATTGCCTATATTCGATGGGTCGTATGATCGTTGGCTTGAATTTAAAAATTCTTATGTTACGATGATTCATAACGATTTAGATCTGGATGCAATTCAAAAATTTCACTACTTGCGATCCTCACTTAGCGGTAGTGCATTGAATGTAATAAGTGCATTAGAATTTACGTCTGCTAATTACCTTCACGCATGGGAGTTGCTCGAGAACCGGTTTCATAATCCGAGGCTTTTAGTACACAATCACATAAAATCACTTTTTAGCATTTCACCACTAAAACAGGAGTCCCCGTGGCAAATACGTAAACTAATAGACACCATTTTGCGAAATTTGCGAGCTTTAAAAACACTGGATGAACCAACAGACGCGTGGGACACCTTAATTATTTATTTAATTGTTTCAAAACTTGATGCATCCACGGAACGCGAGTGGGAACATCACAAAGGGGCTGCCGGTTCTAACACTTCAGTTACTGACTCGTCAAAAAGGTTAAAATTGGATGATCTCATTACGTTTCTTAAAAACCGAGCTGATATGTTGGAAATGATAAACGCGAACCACACGAAAGCGCCAACCGCGGGTCCGAGTAGCAAACCTTATCTGCCTTCAAATAAAAATTCAATGCACACAAATAGTTACGTTTCTACTAAGGACAGCGGTGTTAAAGCAAAACCGGTTCCTAATCATAACAAAAGAGTTCGTACCTGTGCTCTTTGTAATGAAAATCATGCCCTTTATATATGTGTTAAGTTTTTGAATATGTCAATACACGATCGATTAAATTTTATTCAAAACAAGAACTTGTGCCGTAATTGTTTACGCGAAGGGCATTCTCTGACTGAGTGCTTATTCGGTCCTTGTAAGCAGTGTCAACAAAAACATAATAGTTTACTGCATACGGATAGTGGCCGCGATGAGAGTGTGTGCGTGCCTAGATCAAATGCGCTTGCGCATAACAACTCGATGCCGTCTACATCTACCTATTGTGCGACAGCTGATCGCTCGCAAACAGTTAATCGTTGCAATGACGTATCTGAGAGAATGCAGTTTATTTCACAACAAGTTCTGTTATCCACGGCGTTGATAGAAGTCGCTGACGCTGATAATCAATTCCACACAGCTCGCGCACTTCTTGATAACGGAAGTGAACATTGCTTTATCACTGAAGATTTAATTAAACGAATAAATGCGGCTAAAATACAGTCCACTATTCGGATTTCGGGTGTAGGGCAATCTGTCACACAGTCGAATCATTTATGCGATATTTTTATACGTTCGAGAATAAGCGATTACCACACCTCAATTAAATGTTTTGTCTTGCCGCATATTACTTCGACTATGCCCTCGACTAACATTAATTGCAATTTTATGCAAATACCTAATGCGATTCAGTTAGCCGATCCCAATTTTAACGTGCCTTCTAAAATCGATATATTAATCGGCGCGGATATATTTTGGGAACTTTTAGAGGGCAATAGGATTCGTTTACCAGACGGACCATACCTACAAAAATCGAAATTAGGTTGGTTGATATCGGGTCCCGTATGTACTCAGAGCTTACGTATTGCTCAGCAAGTTCAATGCCATTTCACACAAAGTGTAGACGTGCAACTCAAAAAATTTTGGGAGTTGGAGGACATTCCTCAAGTAGGTAGTGTTCTCTCAGCTGACGAACGCGTATGTGAGCAGCTGTTTATTAATACGACTAAACGTGATAAGGATGGTAGGTTTTCCGTCCGCATACCGCTAAGAGAATCAGCTGACGCCCTCGGTGATTCTTATACGTTAGCGAAAAATCGATTTTTATCACTAGAGCGTAAACTCGAACGTTCGCCGAGTTATAAACGCTTGTATTGTGACTTCATGCGCGAGTACGAGCGTATGGGTCACATGACCCGCGTAAACGAATACGAGGACCCAAATTATTTTCTTTGTCACCACGGGGTGTTTCGTGAAAGTAGTAGTACAACGAAATTGCGTGTAGTTTTTAACGCGAGTGTTACTACCACATCGAATAAATCGTTAAACGACATTCAGCTCCCGGGACCAGCCCTTCAAAACGACATTTTTTCTATTTTATTACGCTTTAGGCAATACAAATTCGTGGCTTGTGCTGATGTAGAGAAAATGTTCAGGCAGGTTCTGATACAGCCTGATCAGAGGTCGTTACAGCTGATTTTCTGGCGCGAGACCCCTGCTGATCCGTTACACGTCTATCAGCTCAATACAGTGACGTATGGTACGGCATCTGCGCCTTACTTGAGTATGCGTTGCGTTCGCCAGCTAGCACAAGAATGTGGTGATGATGTTATCGCACGCGTCATTAATCAAGACGTGTTTGTTGATGACTTAATCA
Organism: Choristoneura fumiferana; assembly: GCF_025370935.1. Lineage (NCBI taxonomy): Eukaryota > Metazoa > Arthropoda > Insecta > Lepidoptera > Tortricidae > Choristoneura > Choristoneura fumiferana. Next base: position 8,707,387 of record NC_133480.1, read on the forward strand.
CAGGTCATGATGATTTCCAACACTTACTCGAAATTTGTCAAAAAACGTACGACGTTCTGCAGTCAGGATGCTTTCCTTTGCGAAAGTGGACCTTTAACTGTGACGTCACGCGTGACAAGACGAAAAACCATTTCATAGGTGAGCATACGCAAAGTAAAACTTTAGGTATAGGTTGGAATAACGACAGCGATCAACTGTATTTTACAACAAAAATAGATCAGTCAATTAATTTAGCTAAATTAAATAAACGGACGATGTTATCTATTATTTCTCAGATATACGATCCTTTGGGGTTACTTTCACCATCTGTAATTATTTCGAAAATATTGCTTCAAAGACTGTGGCTAAGCAAAATCGATTGGGATACTCCCGTACCTACCAACATCGCAATGACTTGGAATAACTTTGTTAAAACTCTAAACTGCTTAAGTTACTTGCGTATTCCTCGTCATGTTAGAAGTGACCACACTCAACACACAGAGTTGCACATATTTACAGACGCATCTATACAAGCCTTCGGGGCATGCGCCTATGTACGTTCATATGATGATGGGTCAAAGGTCACTGTGAAATTACTATGCGGCAAAAGTAAAGTAGCACCTTTGAAAGCAATTAGCGTTCCCCGTTTGGAATTGTGCGGTGCACTCGTGGGCGCGCGATTGTACAAAAAAATAGTAGATTCATTAAGGATAGTATTCACAAGGGTTTACTTTTGGACGGACTCGACAATAGTCATGGGTTGGATACGCATGTCACCACATTTACTAAAGCCGTTTGTACAACATCGAGTGACAGAAATAAATGAGCTCACTGGTGATTCGGTTTGGTTACACGTCAGTGGAAAAGACAACCCAGCCGACCTATTGTCTAGAGGATTAGGCCTAGATGATCTAGTTAATTGTAATCTTTGGTGGACCGGACCACTTTTCTTACATAGTAAAAATTTAGATTTAATAAAAAATAATTCACCGCAAAATATTGCATTCGATAATTTACCCGAGTTGCGGTCCCAAACATTAAATTTCATTTGTATTCCATGTGAGGACTTATTTAATTTTAATCGATTTTCGTCGTATATTAAATTAATTCGTACCGGCGCATATGTACTCCGCTTTATACGAAACCTACGGCCTCATCTGGACCGTAAACAACCCCGAGTAACCGGTTCCTTATCAACGGACGAGCTCAACGCATCGCGGCGCATGCTAGTTCGATTCGCTCAGATGCAATCATTCCCGGGCGTTTATGAAACTTTATGCGAAAAACTGCCAATAAAACAGACTGACAAACAATCGAATCACATAGCTAGTCTTAATGTGTTCTTGGATTCGCAGCATAAGTTTAGCATTATTCGAGTCGGCGGACGGTTGTGTAATTCGTCCAGTTTTGACTATAATAAAAAACATCCGATGTTATTAAGCAGTAAACATAGATTCACGGTGTTGTTGTTTGAGTACGAGCACAAACGGCTGCTCCACGCTGGTCCGCAGCTTCTCCTGTCTACCATGCGTGAATGTTGGTGGCCTCTAGGTGCAAGGAATTTAGCAAGGAACGTAGTTAGGCAATGCGTGATTTGTACCAGATTTAAACCTAAACTGTTGAGTCCTATTATGGGCAACTTACCGTGTGAACGTTTGGAACCCGGATTTCCGTTTATTCGAACTGGCGTCGATTACGCTGGCCCAATGTACATACTAAATCGAAAAGGCAAAGGCGCGCAGCTCATCAAATCGTATGTTTGTCTGTTCGTGTGTATGATCACTCGTGCAATACACCTGGAGCTGGTCACGAGCCTCAGCACTGACGATTATTTATTAGCACTCAAACGTTTTATTAGTAGAAGAGGTAAACCTCAAGTTATATTTTCAGACAATGCAAAAAATTTTGTGGGTGCTGATAAGGATCTGCCTACATTTTTAAATAAATACTCGAAGGATATAGTCGATTCTGCCTCTAACGATGGTATCAAATTCAGTTTCATACCACCGTATTCTCCTCATTTTGGGGGCCTGTGGGAAAGTGGGGTTCGTAATTGTAAATTCCACCTTAAACGAGTCGTAGGAAACGCTAGGCTGACGTATGAAGAGTTTAGCACGGTTTTGACTCAAATAGAAGCCGTCCTTAACTCTCGTCCCCTCTCACCTATGTCCTCGGATCCTAACGATTTGTCTCCCCTTACACCTGCTCACTTCCTGATAGGCCGACCGCTGACCAGCCCCGCAAGCAACGACCTGACGACAGAGCAGACGACTAGCCTACCACGCTACGCCAGGATCGAACAACTGCGTCAACACTTCTGGCAACGGTGGTCCAAGGAATATATCTCGGAGCTTCAACTAAGGACCAAATGGAAGACGAAGAAAGACGACATCATTCTGGACAGCCTGGTCTTGATCAAGGACGATAACCTGCCTCCTCTCAAATGGCGGTTAGGGCGCGTTACCCGATTATTCCGGGCAACGACGGCGTTTCACGCGTCGCCGATATACGCACAGCGACGGGCACTGTTCGACGTGCTTTCTCTAAGATCTGCCCGTTATTACCGAAGCAAACAGACAGCGAGTGAAGCTATGATCCTGTTGGAAGGCGGTGCTTCCAAGGGCGGGGGCATGTCCACGCCTACTAGCGCCATCTACTGTCGCGCACGGAAACTCGCCTACCCGCTCTCTACACAGATTTTTGGAAGCTCTATTCTTGCAAGTCACCGGTCACGAAAAAGCTCACTTTTAATATTGTATCGTACCATCTATGCAATAAATTCATTTGTATCGCACAATAAACGTCTTCCTTGAATTGGAATCCTGAAAGCCAACGAATCCTGCACACTCATACAAAATTTATGAGTCAGTTTTGTGACGCCCATACCGATTGTATGAAAAAAAACGTCACAGAACTGCCATTTTTGTTTGGGACATTTCTTTAAACTATCAGAATCGTTTGTAGGTGCTCTTGATTTTGAGTAGGAAAAACCATATTTTTTCTAAAATTGAAATAAAAAAGAAAAGGTACACTTTTTTTGTAAAATTCCTTTGTAGAATCTAAGCTACTTCAGCGAAATCAAAGACAATACATATATGTCTACGTGTACGTGCAGATATGATGCCAATGTTAACTCACTACTCATATATAATTCAGTAACAGCTTATTCACCGGAGTTTTTGAAGGTATCGGTTGTACTCGTATCTGACCGCAAAACAAGAAGGATAAAGCGAATCGCTTGACGTAGGCTGAATCATTTTAGTTACCATAATTTCATTTGTAATAATTTCACTTTCCATAAAATATTTACAAAGTACCATGTTGTTTTTAGGATTAAGCACATTTTTTAAAAGGGTTATCTTATAGAATGCAATTTATTAGGTTAGGTTAGTTTAATATAAATTCTGAAGTCAATACTGTTTCAAAAATAAATTACCTTATATGACAAATGAAAATTATGGAAACTATGTATGGCATAAGAAAATGCAAATGATTGAGAACTAGTGCAGGCCAATGGCGTGCTAACAACATATGGGTAAAGACGCTCCCCTCGTCTAGACGTTCACTGACAAAAAAGAAAATAATCTAAGGTCGTGTAATTCTTACGAACAGAAAAATCAGACAGAGATGGAACTTTCTCAGAAAAAGCCTTTGCGTACCATATCTGAGGTACAAGAACTTCGTAATCGATGGTCCATAGGTAATACATAAATGTCTCAATTATTGTGAGTAGATATAGCATAGATGGGGGAGATCTAGCGGAAAGTATTAATCTTCACCGGTCTAGAAAGCGGGGCCCGCAATAGCTCTGGATATTACGGCTAAGTTAACATGCACCGTGGCTAAGTCGATTAGAACAAGTCTTGGAAAATTGTATCAGACCACAGATATAGATTACACTAGATTACGCAAATGCATCTACTTCGCGTGTCCGAACCCCGACCAAACGTCGGGGTTGACCCCATACAAAGACTGACCGCTAACTGACTAATCATGACTAGTGACTGACTCGAGCCCCACGGCGCGGGCGGGCGGCGCATTACACATCGCGACATCGGGGAATTCACATCGCTAATTCGCTCTTGAGACGTCACCGTAGATATAAAAAAGTGACACGGTTGGTTTTTATACAGATTGAGGTGTTTGCGTTATCTAGTGTAATCTATATCTGTGTATCAGACATTGCATAAAGCAGTCTCTACGTGGGTACATACATTACATTACCATTGGAATAAAGGAGAAGTAATAATGAGAATTGCGCTGATGATTTATTTCTGAAGAATAGTTTTGCCTAATCAGTGCCTCAAGGTTCCCACTGAAGTCACTCCATCCTGCGAAATAGAATAGGCCCAGGCCACACTACGGCTAAATCGCTGCAGTGAATCAAGAAAACGAATGCAAGCGGCCGCACCGCGGGTTTAAGTATACTTATATTGTATTAGGTGGACAGGACACCTAGCGAAATTTGTTTGATAGTGCCGACGCCAACAACATGCTGTATTATTTATGTGATATGGTAGACATCAATTCAACAAGTCTTCGACTGGGCGCAACATCAGTGTCGACTGCGACGGTTGTGGTAAGTATACTTCAGGCTATCCGTGTATGTTTGTACCTAAAACCCAGTTTATTTAGACTTGCATGAAAAATCAGACAAGTTGCATAACATTGCGAGGCTGTAAAGTAAAAGAATATGAAGCGGTCAATCGAATGTAAATGTAATGTGATGTAACTTGCACGATTTTTGCTTGCATAGGTCTAAACTAGGCTTAATGTTCTATCTATTCAATTGTTTTAAATCAGTTTAATAAAAAAATCATTAATAAGCCAAATGAACTGACTTACATATTTATGGATTCCTAACAAGGTTTACAATATTTATTATCACAAATATTTTCTGTTAAAAAATTACTACACCTGATTTTTATTGTTGGTTGAATCAATAAAGCAGAATATTTTGTAGCTAAGATTTGATTTCAATAAAAGTGTCCTTGACTACTTTCCGTAAACTTTAAATATCTACTGTTTTACAATATTTGGTTAGTGCAATGGTAATAATTTTGTATATGAAGAATGTTACCAAGCTGGCTGGTTATCAGATCTAAAGGTAACAAATGTCAGCTAAAAATAATCATGATAGTTTAACTATCATTTTCATTAACAATGTCCACGTTAACGTGACACCTGACCCCGACTTTCACTGGATCCAAACCGATAGTGAGCGACAATATAAAGCAAAGTCATTATGTCATGGACTTTGAACGGAATGCGGCGCCTCCGACAATCCTGGACCAGCAGCTAAAACAACTGGACAAAAAACTGCACAGCGACGTGACTTGCTCGTCGACAACTAAATAAACTCCATTCTAAACCAAGCAACAAAGGAATACGAGTCATACTGTTATAAGAACCATCGAAAGAAGGTGAAATTTTGGCTTTATTGAAAGACAATTGAAGGCTGCTCATGTCCAAACAATCGATCATCTTTTCAGCAATTCTTGTCTTGTTTGTGTCACGTATAAAATAAGGCTTCTTAAATAAGGCTAGTGGAGCAACCTTAAATGTTATCCATTGATCATTTAGAGACATGTTTTCCTCATATTTAAAGTAGGTAGTTAGGTACGTACATTCATTGGATCACGAATAAATTTCTTGTTTGCTATAAATGTCACAGTATTGGCCCTAATCTAACACATTGAAATCCATGAAAAATCTTTGTCTAGGTTCAGTACAAGCTACTTTTTGCTATAACATTTAAAGATAATAATTATTGCTGAGAGAAGAAGGAAATAGGTCTCTTTATAAAATAATTTATTATTATTAATGAAACCAACCATCACTATACATTTCTAGAGCTACCACTCGCTCAGTTCATTAATTTAACGGCTGTTTTGAGGCGTGTAAAAGAATTTTCTACACACTAACCTAGAATACGCTATTAATTTATAGTTTTATTACATCTTTGGAATCGTAGCAAGTGTATCGCGTGCTAACAAGTGGTTTGGTTCAGCAGAGTGCGAAAAGTTTCTAAAAAGGTATTTGGTGATATTTCAGATAGAATTTGACACAGTGCAGCAGTGGCTGGAACGGTTGACGTACAAAAAAAGCTGAATTTACGAATACAGTCTGTAGTAAAAAAAAAACACTTTTAATACGTTAGGCACTCGTAAAAGATATTAAAAATGTGTATTTTAGGAGAAGTTACTCTAAATTGTAAGTAAATTCAATCCCTTTCTCTAGTAATGAAATAAATGTAATAATCATCTTTAACAATAACTCGCCCATAGTCACGTTCATCTTTTTGGAGCGTTATATGGAAAAATAAACTTAAATATAACATCATGAACACGGTAGAGTAAACTTTTGCCTTATTTCAAAACTCAATAAAAATAACCCACTTATAAAAAAGAATACTTGATGGTAATAAAATTTAACTCCAAACGAATTACTATCCGACAAACCCTTGTAGAAGTAAAACACTGTCATAACAAATCATAAATTACAATTCACTCCAAAAACCGTAACGATAGTTACTTCACTGGTATATTTACTTTGTCTTCATCTCTTATTCAAACACACAGAAATTGCTTTTAGTGCTAATTTAATTACATTTCTCGACAAAGATCAACTTTCACGGTACCGGCAGGTGAATAAAAGTAAATACTTCATGAAGAGATTTTTAATTCTTAATACCTAACTGTTGACCCAACTGACAGTTGGGATGGGCACTGCCAAATGTAACGAGTCATCCTGCAAAAGTGTGTCTTCGAAAAAAGTTTGGCCTTTTCAATATTTGAATTTGTTGTGAGACTTGCTTTTTATGCGCAGTACAACAAGTTCAAGTTGTTTTATTTTAAACCAGCTTCATGTTAAATTAATGTTTAATGTTTATTTGGGCAAAAAACGGTACAATGTAGAAAAAAACTTAAGAAAATAAGACTTAAACGATACATAGACATGTATGTTAGGAATATACAATAAGTGCTTTATTTTAAAAGCTACACATTATTGTGTGGATTTTAAATTTTTCATATTTTTTTGTTTTTATTATAATAAAAAAATACAACCGAATTGATAACCTCCTCCTTTTTTGAAGTCGGTTAAAAACAAAAAGAAATAATACTCGTCACTACAAAAAATTGACACGCCGTACGTACCCCCGCAGTTCTCGAAAAATATAAGCAGCAGTGCTTGCACTGTTGTGTTTCGGCGTGGAGAGTAAGACAGCCGGTGAAATTACTGGCACTTGAGGTATCCCATCATAGGCCTCTAGGTTGGCAACGCATCTGCAATACCAGGGCTATTGCAGATGTTTATGGGCGGTGGTGATCTCTTATCAGGAGACCCACTTCCTCGTTTGCCAACCAGTCGAATAAAAAAATATATATAATATTCTTCTTTGGGGGAATTATTCTTTGTAGCATTCGGAACATTTACTTCATATAAGATTGTAGCACTAAATAAAGAATACAAACATTTAAATCTCAGACAGTAATCTGCCAATTTTATTATTACGCAGTGTAATGAAGAAGCTCGAAGAGAGAAGATATTTACATTGGCAGACTCATTATAATAAATTATTTTACTTGTTGGCTTTTCGTTTTCGCCGGTGACGAATGGCAAGTCATACACTGAAAGTATGTCTTCGTATCGATCTAGGACGCGATTTGCAGTCGTACGTTACTCGAAAAGTAAAATTGAACTTTTATGATGGGTACTTGACTTTCAGCATTAAACAAGCTATCGGGAGATATGTTGGTAATTAATTTACGTTTATTTTTATTAACTTTAATCAATCTCACTTCGGCATTATCGCAATGCAGGTATTGGTGGAATACTTTTAAAAATACTTATATTGAATGAACTTCACTTCCCATAAACTCATTTCCAAAATTAATCTATATTTTGCTACGAGTATATTCCATTCCACGTAATACATGATTTAACAGTCGAAAATCTGTCCAATGCTATTTGGAGTACAGAACCGATGTTGTAAGCTACCATGAATGTCAATCACATCCAACGACCCCTGTGATTTATCTGTCACGAACGGTTATATTACGACTGGAGGATGCTCACGCGATTGTGGTACGAATGCGTGATCTTGATCGAAAATTTAATTAACTTTTTGCACTTTCATGTACCTTAGTCACACTTCTATAGATTTCAAGAGAAATTAACAATTGTATTTTACTTTGCTTGCCAAGGCAATCGTTTCAGCATTTTTTGCATTTCAACACAACTAATTCGTATTTATCTAGAGATTTATATTATACAAAACATTTATTTATTTACCACAAACATAAAAAGCTATTTTAGCTCTAAGCTTATCAGGTATAGCCACATTTTTTATAATAGTTCCAACTTAGCTATTTAAAGTTATGAACACTACAAAAAAATGTGTACCTAGTATAGTTACACGAATATTCTTTAATTCTTTTTCAAGACCAAGTATCCTGAAAGCCATTTTCAAAGGTTTGTAATAAGTTTTGACAGGCAGAACATAATTAATTTCGTGGCTACAACATTACCGGCTGCCTCACCTCTAACGGGCGTCGTTAAGTAAGCCCGCGTCAGAAAGAGTTAGCGGTGGATTTTTACTTTCACTTAATTTCAATAATTCATGAAGACAAGGTTATAATAAACAAAGCTTCGATAGAAAACGAGAGTGGTAACATATAATTAGATTTATTTTAATTATTGCGTAATCTTTTCGTTGGAGTCATCTTACAAAACTATGTCAGGTACTTTTAAAATGTAAGAATAAATATTAGCTTAACGTGGAAATTAGTAAATTTATCTTCTAAATTACATGTAACGACATGTTATTAATCTTCTAGATAAGTTCTGCCTCTTTATATATAAATTAATGGAGCTGGAACTATAATTGAACAGGTGTATGTCTAAACATCATTGAAATTACTTTGTGGTTTGGCACTAAGCACGTTCATTTACTATCACGTTTGAATACACATTTAATAATATAAATATTAAACAAGATAAGATTAGACACTTAATTTTATTAGTCATTTTATTAGACATATTTTCCACGGGATACCGGATATAGACCGCGATCACCTTTAGTGAGCTGAGCTCCCACAATTACCTAATTGGATTTCCTTTAGTCTATCCTCGATCAATGCACGGAACGATGTCGAAATATCGGGAGCGTATCCAAGGTCGCGGTTTGCTTCCCGACAAAACTGTATAATGCAATAACGAATTGATCGCGAATCATTTAAAACTGATATTCATCCCCCGACTTTGTCTACGAACAAGTCGTTTATCGCTATACCATGAGAGTCATCATTCATTCATCATCATTTTTTCGGGATGAAAAATATCCTATTTCCTTCCCAGGGCCACAAACTATCTGCATGCCAAATTTCATCAAAATTGGTTCAGCGGCTAAGCGACAGAGACAAGAGTTACATTCGCAATTTTAATATGAAAATTATGACAGTGCTTTTTCCTATTTCTGTTATTTTTATTAGCCATATTAGAGCGCACGCTAGAAAATAAGTGTTTTATTTGTTAATTATTATATATTTTTTGCAATATACAATGGATATATTTAGTCAGGGTCGCCGTCATCGAAACCGATGTGGAGGATTATATATATTTTTATAAATAACGCGAAAGATTTTTCGTCAACTCTTTCGATTTTCGTAAGATATTAAAACAAACTTTAACATTGAATAAACGTTTATTGATACCTTGACAATGATACCAACACAAATCCACGTTAAACTTGCACACACACCACAAAGTCACCTGTTACTAAAATGTCCGAAGGTAATTTTTAATTACTGCCCAAGATTAAGCTATTATTTTAAGTAAGAAGACGACATTCACATCGAAATTGGATCTCTCTGATATAGATTTAGTGAAAAAAGTTTTTACACAGGTCAAGTCAAATTCAATCTTATGTCAATGTCATACAGGCTTTGACATGGAAAAACTTTTCTCACGTTAACTACCACCATAGCCGTGGTGGCCTAGTGGTTTGACCTATCGCCTCTCAAGCAGAGAGTCGTGGGTTCAAACCCCGGCTCGCACCTCTGAGTTTTTCGAAATTCATGTGCGGAATTACATTTGAAATTTACCACGAGCTTTGCGGTGAAGGAAACATCGTGAGGAAACCTGCACAAATCTGCGAAGCAATTCAATGGTGTGTGTGAAGTTCCCAATCCGCACTGGGCCCGCGTGGGAACTATGGCCCAAGCCCTCTTGTTCTGAGAGGAGGCCTGTGCCCAGCAGTGGGGCGTACATAGGCTGGGATGATGAACTACCACCATCCTCGAGCGACATACAGAGTGCACGTAACGGCTTGCATACACGTTGAATAACGAGTAATGTTCTAGTAACATTAGTGGAATCTACGAAGATGTTTTTTGATCCGGTTTTACTTATGAGAAAAACTTGATGTGAAAGGAGGATGAAAATTGCTTCGGGAAAGTTGGTACTATAACGCTGAATTAGGGTATGTTGTACATCTGAAAACTATAGAAATTGCCTCGTCCGCATCACATTTGCTCGAAAAATTCACTTTCAAAGGATGCATCCTGGTTCGTAAGTTCATTTTACCGCATTAGTGCGATTATTTTACAGTTTTTTTTTTAATTCTCCATTTTAAAAGTTTACAAGCAAAGAGTTTTAAATGTCAAAAATAAAAAATACCGACTTATACGTAGAATAACGTATAAATATACAAAACTAAGTAATGAATTTGCAAAATTGATTCTAATTATTATAAACTGTAATTTAATTACCTCAGATTTTAATGATTTCCACCTTTTATTTATTCAAAAAAATCGCAGTGCCTGAACGCGTCGAACCTTTGCCTGATAATTTTAGGTAATCTAATTAAAAACAAAACTTACGCATGCGCATTACGGACGCGCCATTTTAGTAAAAATGCGTTGTTTTTTTTTTTAGTTTTGTGTTATTAATTGCCTATTTTCACAACAAATGTATTGAAAAACGTCGTCGCTTGCGGCTCGGGTTTATCACTCGTCAACTCATTTGTACAACCTTACTTACCAACCTCGTTCACAAATAACTATACTCAGGAACGCCAAAAACTGCTACGTGTTAAATGTGATTTTTTTCTGTTTATATATTATATATATCGTTGAGTTTCTTGCCGGATTCTTCTCAAAAGAGATTTTTCCGAACCGGTGGCAGTTTTTTTTTTGACATTTATAAGTACTTGCTATAGCCTAAATTCAATAAAGATATTTTGAATTTGACCTTGACTTTTAAATATTACGATGAATATTCAACGAGTGTTTCTGTGGCTAATTGGCGCTAGTATACTGAGGTCCGTTTAACAATATTGGCATTTGTCACGTTTGAGACTCGCTAACAAGTCTAGAACGAATACTAACCCCCTTATTCACAATCAACAAGCCTGTGTTAACTAACAAATGCTTTGTCCCTTTCTAACAAATACAAATGTCGAAGTGACAGATAAGGACAAACGAATTTTAGCGGCATTTTAACTAAAATAGGTTTGACTGTCGTTTATGAATAAGGGGGTAAGACTCTATACCTAGTGCTATCCACGAAGACGCGTGATTTTGTCAAAAATAGACATTAGTGTCATTCTAATAAGAACCACGGCACGCGTCATCGTGAATGACTCTACCTATAGCTAGCCGAACTTCACGATACTAACACCATCTAGCGATGTTCTGTCGATCAGAAAACGCTTTCCATCACTTTTTACTCGACTACGGCAAAGACAAAGGAAGAGTAATGATTTTAACAGTCTATGTATGTTGGTTTTTACGTATGTTCCACCGTAGCATTTGGACTACTCGTCTGATTTTTTACTCTTCATGCCATTAATATCTAAAGAGGCAGAACTTATCTAGAAGATAGCGTACTTAGAGCGGAGAGTAGACGGTAAAGCCAGAGAGGAGCGGTTGCTCTAGGCATCAGTAGGGCTACTACGAAATTCAAAAATCGAAGTTCGTATCGTACCGTCCTGACGCTCTTATATATTTCATACGGGAGTGGGAGGGACGAAACGATACGAACTTCAATTTTTGAATATCGTAGTAGCCCTACCTACAGACCTCAAGGGGCGGCTTAAGCGGTCTCGATCTACTTTAATCAAGGGCTGGAGCCCGCGCTGCCTAGAGGTTAGTTAATTCTTCCTAGGAAGTGAACACGTGGGCTTACTAGTATATATATATATATATAGCGAGTCCTATCATAAATAAAGTAACACAACAAGAATCATAGTTTATCTGATTACACAGAACTCTATATATCATACATATTTACATGTAAATTAAATCTGCCCATTTGTTACGTGGGGGTACCGATGAGCAAAGAAACTTTCCCATTTCTCGCGTTTTGATATTTGAGAGTAATGATACTGGGATTATAAAATTATGAGTAAGTATGTGATTACTAATAAACTAAGGGATATAATTATAATGTGTACCTTTACAGTAGATTAAAGCCAAATTGGTTTGTTGTTTTATTTCGCCGCAGGTACGTAATCACACACTACACTAGTATTGTTTTTACGTAGATTAAAAAACCGCAATCGATCCACCACGATAAAAGTACTAACCATAACATTCCTCATGTCCACTTATGCAAACAAGACCTCAAGTAAAAAATAAAAACCCGTTAAAACGTTTTGCACCAGTAAAAACGATGAAAGCTCCAGATATAAAATTAATTAAGACTTGAAACTCACCATGGTGTAATCCGTGTGTGCGCAAAATGCAAAATCCGCTTGATAAAGTAATGTATCCTTATCCCAATACGGAGCCGGTAAACATAAAACCACCGTTAAGTTTTTAAAACCAAACAAACTCGATAAAGTTTACTGCTTGTCGCACTGGAAATGACACATCACTATTCTCGCGTAAAGTGGCATTGACAAATTTTTTTTTGTTTTTTTTTTATCGCGTATCGGTATCGGATATGGATGCGTGCAACGGACGCGCCGGACTGTGGTCAACTGAACGCATCGCAAATCTTTCGCAGTGAGAGCTCAAGATGGCCTGACGTCGATTGCAGTTCAACGTAGGATTAAGGTCGCCAAATGCATTTTTTAACCAAGGATATGTGACAGGAAGTAGGTACAGTACAGTACACTTTCACCAATCTTTTGGAAATAAGAAGATACTGGAAACCGCAGAGTGCTCGATGAATCTATTACATTTCGTTTTGAAATAAAATGGAAACTTTGCTGTGTTTTTGATTGCTATTATTTCAGTAACAACGTTAAAATAGGCAGGGGATAATAAATTCAACATAAAAACAGCTCCAATTGACTTTGACAGTGAAAACTTGGCGAACCACCGGCATCGTTATAGCGTAAAGCCATTAAATAACCATTACGATGTTTGATTCGATTCTCTTGAGCTTAAGACGCACGAAAACAGATTTTCCGTACCTTTTTTGTAGGCACCTACTTTTGTTTCTTTCTGTCTTTTAAAAAAAATGCATGCTCCAAAATTCATTTAAAGCTCAAGCTCCAGTTTTAAGCACATAAATTTTTCAGCCATACCTCTTATTACAGGTTATCTAAATAGAGTGGACTTCGATCATCTATGGCGTTCATTTTCAAATGCAATCTTAAGTCTGCTGCAGTCACATAAGGCTGCAGTTTAAGTTCGGTTTATTGATACGAGCACAAGTAAATACCTCATTGTTCATATCTCCGCGCTTGGTCACTCCGAAAGCGTGCTGAAGCTGCTATCTCTACAAATATCCGCACAACACCTCCGCGGTGTAGTTAAATTACGATAATCTCGCTTTACATCGCTGGCGTCGCCTCCGAGGTACGGTTGAAATTCGCGTGGTGCAGAAGAAATTTAAAGGCCGGAGCACGCTGAAAAGGGAGCGAGTAGTAGCGATTCGTAGTTACTAAATATAATATATGCTGTAATTACTGAACTGACTATTTTTCTCAACCGGGCCAATAGGCCAATTCAAAGTCAAAATATCACTATTTAAGTGAAAGTTAGATACATTTTTAAAGTTTAATAAATATCACCAGTTCCCAATGTTTTAAGAGTGGAGACTGGTCTTGAAATGCACAGCAAATTACAAATCGTCTATCCCTTTTTCTCTTAGAAATTCCCTATTTTAGAGATTTTAACATAAAGGAACAATGTCCTTAAGCCAGATAGTTGGTGCTTATGAGATAGATAAAAAATCGATAGCTCCCTATCTGGGATTTCCACGTAATCTAAAGTCTTATTTTCAGTAGTTTTGCTGGGCGTTGTCTGCCACTCAGATGTTAAGAGATATTGGATGACATCTTCCACGCTCTGGGGACTGATGTTTGAAATCATATTTATTACCCGAAAATACCATTCGAAAGTAGTGCATAATTGTACGGAATTAGCTATACGAGTACAACATTACAGCAAAAGCATTAGTCGCAAAATTAATTTTAGCTGTAATTTTTGCAGCAATATATGGATAACTACGACTTTTGTATGATATTTTCGTGCAAATCAGACTCCTGGGCTCAATTGCATAACAAATTACAAGCTAATAGTATTAGCGATTTTGTATTGAAATTCAGTAAATAATACCGTTTGCTTGTAATTTGTTATGCAATGGGCCCTGACCGCTGCCAATTCGCACTGCGCTAGCTTCGCTTCTATTGTACCGTGGTTTTAAGATATTCATACACACAGAAAGAACAACTCATACACCACGCGGTGAGCCAGACAGAGAAAGGTTGTCATAAATTTAACACCGACGTGTGGATGCGGTTGAAAACACACGGTGGAAATAAAAATATGATTAGTTGGTTGTGCTCTGATCCGAGGCTTTTTAATTTAAAAGTTTGGTTGAAGAGACACGAGGATAAGTTATAGGTAAGTTTGTTGGCGAAAAGAGTTTGTTGGTGAAAAGAACGACTAAGAAGAAGCTTTTTTTTTTAGCTTTACGTTAATGATTCTTTCGAACTGATCTGATGCTGAAGCTCCGGCTCCGGGGAAGGTAGGCAACAGCACTCTGTTATAAAGCAACGTAACTAAGCCGTGTTTGGAATCATTGTGAGATGTACTTTGGTTACAAATCACTAAAAAGTGAGAAATAAAGATTTTTTTTTAACCTAGCTTGAAGTCGCTGCCTCAGCAAGAGCCAGCAGCAGTGGAACAATAGTTGTCTACCTCACCTACATACCTTACTATATTGGGCTTCAATCGCTCCTGCTGGGTCGTGCTGGCACCGACTTCAAGCTAGTAGGTACCTAGAAAATTAATTTCAAGGTTTTTGTAGTCGATTCCATTTTTTGTTACAAAAAAATTTAGACTAAAAAAATTAGCGACATAAGGAGATTCTTAACCTAACAGAAACTTAACAATAAAGTACAATATCATTTCTAAAATATAACTGGCGTGACCAACAATGCATAGAAAGAAAGAAAAATAATGAGTCTCATACATTTTGGACTTGCATAATGTAATAATATCAACTAGGTACAATGCATAGAATTATTGCGTCACAGAAATTA
This sequence comes from Choristoneura fumiferana, assembly GCF_025370935.1. NCBI lineage: Eukaryota > Metazoa > Arthropoda > Insecta > Lepidoptera > Tortricidae > Choristoneura > Choristoneura fumiferana. The sequence goes on from NC_133480.1 coordinate 8,722,868, forward strand.
CATATACATAAAATCTACGTGTCAGTCTACTTTCAACATATTAACAGCTAATATTTGGCTACCTCTTACTTAAAGTGCGTGTGTTAAACTTAAAAAATTTAGTTATGTGTGGACATAATAGCAATCTGGGTGATCATTTGATTAAGTCATTAGGTTTTGCAGGTGGTAGGACCTTGTGCAAGGTCCGCCCGGATTGCTACCACCATCTTGCTCGCTGATCCTGCCGTGAACTGCACTGTTGTGTTTCGGCGTAAGGCAGCCGGTGAAGTTACTGGCACGTGAGGTATCCCATCTTAGGCCTCTAGGTTGGCAACGCGTCTGCAATACCCCTGGTGTTGCAGATGTTTATGGGCGGTGGCCCATTTCAATCGTGACGCTCAAAAATTCTTGCCTAATGGGTCCCGACTGTTGAACTTAAGTTAGCTACTTAACAAAGTTCTAGCCCACTATAGTTGTTTTCTTCTTTTTAGTATTTTTAAGGCAGTCGGGTTTTTTGATTTTTTTAATTTATTGTTTTATTGCACGTCGACTTTTCACCACATTTGTGGCCTCCTATTCCAACTAGTGTTTTCGGCTTCCATGGTGTCCGATTCAAATCAGCTCCGCTTAGCAGAGCGATGTTGTTGGTGTTGTGTGCTACCCTACATTTAACAGTTATAATGAAAATGACGATGAAAACGCGGGTAGTTGTGCGCCGGTATCAGTTTCGTCGGGTAGTCGCGCGAGCAGAGCGGGGGCGAGTAGTGCGCGTGTTGCAGCAGCGCCGAGTCGCGTTGCTCCGAAGAGGAAGGGCTACGGATTAGCCCGAAACATGTCGGGCTAAACTCGACAAAAAAGCTCCGCATGACGAATCGGTTAATATTTCGGGCTGTGTCCTACAAAGTAGGCACTTTCCTAGCAACACGCACAATCTATAGAGAAAACGTTCGCCACGCCGACAATCGCGCGCGGTAGTGGTCAGACCGATAGCTTTAAATAAATAAAACAAAAATGACTTACGTAATATCAACGGATGTTGGTTGTAGAGTTGACTAAAATCAAAAAAAATAAAAATCTAACATTCACTTACGTGAGGGTCAGCAGGTCAAGCTTCACTCGGTACATTCAGCTGCAGAGACTATACCCGAATGAGGGCTATCGTTTTTTGTCTTTATAGATGGCGCCACTGTTGCGTGAGGTTTTAAGTGTGGCTTTCAAAGTCTGTTATTACGGGTGTGAAAACAAAGTTTAGATTAAAATCATATTTAATACACCTTAAAACCGTACCATAAATATATCGAGCAACCACAGTGTTGCGTAGTCCCGTTTTGTTCGGAAAAAAAGGGAGGACAAAAGTTTCCGAAAGACAAAACGGTCTCAAAACACAGACATTCATTGCTCCGTAACGCATAATTGCCATAATTAATTTCAGGTAATGCAAAATATTCACAAAATTATTCTAATTATAAACAAACCCACGTAGCTCACCCAAAAACTATGAGATTTGACATTTCCGAGACCTTACGCTACACTAGCGCCTCTAGCGGCGAATTCATACGCGATAGCCCTCATTGCGATCATGTACATCATCATCATGAAGGGAGGGGGGTTCCCAATACTCGCCACGCTTGGCAAGTGGGTGAGCGCAATATAGGCATAGGGGAGGAAGGGTTGCCAAGAAGACGCTGTGGCCCATCCTCTGGTATTATCCCTCAGCCGGTTTCTACGGCGTCCACGAGTGGAGAGGGGAAAACAACATTCTAACGCCGGCGTCCTAACAAAAATATGTTCACGGCTGATATGATAATAATGATTATTAGACCAAATAAAAAGCAATAAAATATAACAGAATTTTATGTGAGCCAAGTGAGGACGAGAAAAACTACGCTTCGCCTCGAGTGTAGCTCAAGCAATTTGCTTGACGCAGTTTGGTTACACTTGTTTCGTGCAACTATTTGCTTATACCGTGACGAAGGGTGGTATTACCAGCCTCGCTTGGCACTCACAAAACTTTGTTTTTATTTTTTGTGGGGAGAGGCTACAATCGAGATCTCTCTGCAGGCAGATGTTATGCCTGGGGACCGAAGTCCGAATTAACAGCGTCAGAAGTTATATATATACGTCTAAGTTGAGAAACTTCGATGGCGCGATGTAGGATTTGGAGTTTCTATATTTGCTCGCTAGATGCCGCTAGGAGTAGCTACATTTTTATTTGGTACTAGCTGTTAATCCGTTGTAATATTTCTAAATTTTCTCCCATAAAAACCTCCTGACAATAACGAACACAACAAAAAATAATAGTGAAATCGGTCCAGCAATCTGAGGTCCAGCCGTTCCCGAAATTTGCGCTTAGCAACACAATTTTACAATTCATTTTTATTTATGGAGATAAGGACAGCAGGTGGTAACTTTCTCTGCAGCTTTGTTAGGGTAGAGATCTCGAAATATATGGATTATCTATCGGATGGATTTTATCATACGTACCTGCCGCACCTGTGGTGCCTAAATTTGTTACGTGACATCGTGGTGACTAGTTAGTTAAAGGTAACTGGTATGCTTGTCTCACTATCGGGGTTTCCTAAAGAGTTAGGAGAATACATTGATCTCCTTAGTCAAAGGGGTTTCCTAAAGAAAATGTTCACTTCTCGCTACTGTCAGATACGTACAGTCGAACAAATTAAATCAAGACCCAGGGTGGAACCTTTGTGCTACTAATGTCATGTTAACATCTCATACTTTTGACAAGGAAATCATAGTTAAATTAATTACTAAAAGGTTCCACCCTGGGTCATGAATGATTCAATTTGTTGGGCTGTACACCTATTAGACGTAGCTTGCGAGTTCAACGCGCCATCTATGAGACACAGCGCACACTATCAAACTGCTAAAGTTGCTTAACTTTCACTTCGCCGTCTTACCTCTTCTTATGAACGAATTCCAGCTTGCTGCAGCGTCATTCCTATAAAATATTTATATTATGTTTTGTGCATTTGCTGCTTATTCTAGCAGATGGCGCTGTTTTGTATCAGTTATATTAAGGTTGGTGTAGCAAACTCCTTACATTTTTATACGTTTTAGTGGTTTTATATAGATTTTTTATTGTATACTAGCTTTTGCCCGCGGCTTCGCCCGCGTGGAATTCGGTTATCGCGCGCTGTTCCCTCGGGAACTGTGCATTTTTTTGCGATAAAAAGTAGCCTATGTCACTCTCTGGCCTATAAACTATCTCTATGCCAAAAATCACGTCAATTTCGACGTGATAGACGCACACACTTTCTCATTTATAATATTATTATGGCTATGTCATTCTTTGTTTAGTTGTCGTTATTGATCGTTTTGGTTGAGTCGTGAGAGTAAAAATTCACAATTATACAGTTCATCCTTTTACACATTTTAGCTGGCTAAACTGCCGGTTCCATTCATAGTTATTGTAATATAGGCGTATACAAATAAAAAAATAAAAATATTCTCAGTAATGAGTAAGCCAATGCTAGAGGGTTTAGGTTGTAATGTTGATACAAATTAAGATATTGACAAAACTTTTTCGTTTTAAAGCGACCGTGAAACGTCAATTAGCACTTGATTCAGATGTGGTAAGATAGGTAGAAGGTAAGAGTATAAACAACGTGCCTCTACTCTCTGGAGTCCAGAGAGTAGAGGCACGTTGTCCTGTTGTACTATTGTCCAGCGTCTGGACTTGGTGTGGGCAATGACCGAAATCTCGAGTATTAGAGTTCCTTCTCAGGAATGTTCTAATTTTTGAAAATTATTTGATTGATTAATTAGATTAGAATAAAAAAAAATTATAATACTTATGTTGTAATATAACCTGAATTAAAATATAGTGTAATTAAAGTTACTCTCGGTACTGAGAAAACTACTTTCAGGTTTTCAGTTATTTAATAAACACCTCGTATAGCAATGGCGTGACCACAGATATAGATTACACTAGATAACGCAAACACCTCAATCTGTATAAAAACTTCATACAGGCTGTTCCAAAGAATCAAAAATCAGTAAATCAGCAGATAGTTTTGTTTTTTTTTTCTTTAATGTTTTCTCCTAGGCCTTTATGTTATATTGCTTGTCAATTTTGTTCGTTTAATTATTTAATACAATAAAGAGTTTGTTGCCTTCTGTAGTAAATCAGCAAATCGTAAATCAGTAATTTCTTCGTTAATACTGTGACCTTCGGTATGATGATGCTTTGTACATATATTACAAATACCCTAATCAACACGTTCCTTCTATTCATCTTTGTCCAAAGGGTAGAAACACGTTCTATTATTGCCGAATGGATACACACAAAAACCAATATATTTACCTACTGTTTTAGATCTCATTACCTTGTTTCTTCGTCAAAATATTAGTATATATAGTAAATCAAAACGCTTCGGAGCATAATATCATTTGTCTACCCACACAAGTCGCATTGTTACGACGCTCAAAGGAAAATACAACAGTCCTATTCCAAAACCAGGCACGGCAAGCATAATGAATAGGAACTACTAAAGCTAAAATGAAAAATAAAATATTATTAACGACTATTTTATTAAATAAAAATTATACTTAATATGGATTGAATACATCGTTGTCTATTCGTTGAAAAGATTAAAGATTTATTTATTTCTAAAACATTTCTACCTATATACAATGGAATGTTTTATACATTGTAAAACTTAACAATTTAAAGATTATATTTATTATAATTACTTTTTAAACCCAACGAATAACGTTAATGGCACTCATAGCCTAAATGACAATAATGTAGGAACCCTACATTTACATATTTATAATGTGTTTATAATCCATTATTCGAGAAATTATATACATACACATATTAAATTTAATTTCGTATTTCACATGCATTTCACACTATTTATTCAAATGTATTATATATCTAAGTTTAATAAATCGTTGTATATGTGTTATAAAATAACAAATGCAGTTAACAACGAATATATGGAATGTTTTACGATTTCAGTTACTTAGGTACTTAAAGTATTTTTGTTTAGAAATGGTCGAAAATAGTAAAAACATGTTGTCATTCTTACAATAAACCCGTAGGTACTTGGGAACAAAATCAAATCATAAGTGCTTCTGACAATCAAAAGTCAAGAAGTAATTGTTACCCACAGTAGAACTCACCTAGAACCTTTGCACAGTACGTCTTATTACGACTTTCTTACCCTTTGTATAGTTAACTTTTAAAGAATATAGTGTCAAAGACGTGACGTTGTCCAGAATGGACACTACGGGCAAAAAATCTTTGCAAGGCTATAAAGCCTATTTGAATAATCAAATGTTTGAATTAACTGTGTAACATCAGCGACATATTCCGTGACAAGGATATCGAATAAACCCTAAACTATCAGACTAGCTGGTAAAGAAAATCATTATAACATTTACTGTGAAGCCGATCTATAGATGGTGAGACGTGTCAAATGGTTTAACATATACATCCACATAGACATCTTTGTTTTCATTGACGGCCATTTCTAAAGAACTATGTATATACAATTCCTGCACCACTCCAAATACTATTTTGTACAAACATTTCACTATTCTCTACTCTACAGGTCGCTAGGCAGCAGTAATAGTAGCAGTTTATTAAATGTACAGATGTAGTAAATCGTCGTCTAGGTCCTAAATACTGAAACGACGCTTTTGGCGGTCTGTACTCAATGAAATTTGAACAGACACGCATTTACAATATTTTACTGTTTCTTTTTACATATAACTGACCGTGATTGACCCCTATCTCACCTGATGTTAAGTGCAGATGAGGCCAAAGGTGTATCTCACTGGTTCAGTAACAGCCTATTCACTCTAGCATTGAAGAGCCCTAGATTTTATTTATCCGGAAATACAGACGACGGGAGCGAATTCAATTCTTTAGCAGTTCGCATTATGAAAGATGAAGCAAACTGCTTCGTGCGGGCTAACGGAACACTAACTACATAAGGGTGAAGACGCTACCCCCGCCTGGAAGTCCGTTGGGAAAAGGGAGATGGAGGAATAAGATCATTATTTTTTCATACTGCTAGCATAAAATTATTTTCCATTTTTATGTACGTGCAAACCTCAAAAATGGAGTAAATGGGTTTTTGTCATAATCAAATAATGTTACACTAGCTTGAATATAGAACTAACACGATTACTGCTGTTTACTAGCAACCCTAACAGCCCCACTACGACTAGGCGCTACTGGCAACAGAGCTAGCGTGTTCTGTGTTCATTGCGCGATCAAGACGCTCGCTACACAGTGGTTACCTGGCAGAGCACGGAATAACCAGAGAAAACGTTCGCCCAGCCGCTCGTCGCGCGTAATTGTAAACAGGCCGTTAACTTCTCTTACAAAGACAATTGTATGTTATAGACTCTTCTCAATATCCTAATTGAGAAATACACCTAATTATAACTAACTAGCTTACACATGCGTTTTGTAATTATTCCTTGGTTGATATTAAGTGAATCATGCATTTAAATATAAGGGCTTTTCTGCGGCGTTTAGACCGAAACAACTACGGGTACTTTGGGCTCATTGATGAAATGAAATAAGGGCTAGTCTTCACTAGATGGATTGAAAATTAAGTACAGTAAAGAAGACATTAGCAAGACAGAAGACGTTAGCAAAATATTTAAACGCTACTTTTCATTTCGAGTCCCGGAAGCTATAATTATGGTACAAAATTTTGTTGCGTTTTCGCCACATGAAACATTACATACTCATATATATTTTACAAAAAAAGGTGACTGAAACTGTCCTAACCGAGTCAGATTAAACCGGTTTACACTGATTCGTTGTCAATCTACCCTCGTTGTATATATTTTTTTATAAGTGGATTATAAAATGAAAACATTCATTATTTTGGCATAAAATACTTAAACACGCATACATTTAATACACAAGATTATCAAACTAAATAAACGCTTTTAGTTTTAAATGGCTCATAGGATTTTAAATTAAAGTTGTACCCACGAAAATAGCTCATGGCTCAAGCTTTATATGACGAATAGTATCAATCAGTCCCAGATATCTAGGTGTCTGTGGAGATGTCATCCTCGTTATAGGTGTGGGCATATCCAGACATTATAATCCACCATGACTAAGATCCGGACTATACCTACTTACAAGACTCGAACAAGTGTATATAAGGAGACCCCCAAACTGGACTAGGGTCAGCCCCAGGAATTGAGTGGCGAGCCGAGTCTCCTTCGTCTCATCGGCCATGGCATTACAAGAGCTACAGGCCTTATTATCTAACACTTGCTCGATTCGATCGAATGCTCGAATGCATATTTTGTAAGTAAATATACTCGCTTACAATATATCTATCCAATTACGATCGTGCCAAACCGCCAATTATATTCATCAATCGATTTGGCAACGGTTATGCTACGCCGTAAAACTTACGGTTACAGCCACATTGTACAAAGCAGTTTCGCCTTTACAGCAAAGATTTAAAGCTCGACGGTACGCAGTTGTCATTTGGTCGATATAAACGTGTTTCGGACCATATCGGGGTGAATCGGCTGTTTCCGGCAGGACGCACGCGCAGCTATCCTGTAGAAAGTAAGTTCTTGGATCCGCTGGTAGGTGCCGCAAGCGAGGTCGTGTTATCTGGAATTAGAAAGAATAAGCTGTCAGTAAATTGAATTTGTCATTAGCGTAAACAATCAAGTTTAGAGCAGTCTGCACTATAATTATGATCTATAGTAGCTGTTACCCGCGACTCGGTCCGCGTAGAATTGGTTTATCCTTATCCCGCGGGAACTGTGCAATTTTTCGGGCTATAACTATCCTATGTCCTTCTCCGGGACTCAAACTATCTGTATACCGAACATCGACAAATATGTATAGACTGCATGTTGCTTACATCAAAACGGCGCACAGAATTAGTTCACAGCGCGGCTTTGTGAACGGTTCACTATAGTCTGTTGACGTCCGTGACAGGGATTGTGTCAAAGTAATATTGATGTTTGATGCGCCGCGCGTTTTGTTCCAAACAGCCAGTCTAGTGCTGTAAGGTACATAGATGTCAATGAGACCGAATTTCATCTAAATTGGTTCAATGGTTTAGACGCGATGAGGGTTGTCTATAAAACTTTACTTTTAATTCTTTCACTGATAAAAGCTACACTGTCCCTGATCATCATAGTCATTTTATCCTCAGAAAGAGCAAAATTCCCGCAGAACATGCACAGAATTGAATTCAGCAAGCTAATTTCATGATAAATAAGAATAGTTAAAGTGCAGTTACGTGTTTGCATATATAAATACATATAAATGTAAAAGCAAATTATGCAAATATGCCGTAGAAGACTCTTTTAAGGTAAATGTACTAGTTTTTGACAAGCTAATGCCTAATACTTGACATCCTGCAGACCTGTATCGCTACTGCCATAAAACAATGGGACAGTGACCAGCACTCGTACGTCTACCTACTCGTCTTTATTTCAGAAAATATCATTTGAGTATTTTCTAAAAACATGTTACGATTTCGTTTGTATCCTTGGCTCACATACAATAGAAAACAAACTTAAAAATAGCAACGGCAGAATTATCATCCATTGCTGCACATAACTGCACTTCTTAATTGATAATTAGAGCTGCTCATTTACTAAACGACTTCCACTGCTATCGCAACCAATCACGCACGAAACTCACTCCGAAGGCAAAGTTTCGAAATTGGCAAACCATCGATATCCTTTAGATTCTAAAGATTAAACACTGAATTAAGTAACGCAATTATTAGCATGACATGGAACGGATGAAACATTTATAAATTTAATGTAAGGCCTTACTGCCTACTGTTATGGGTCCCTCTGAAAAACAGCGCAGCGTTGCGGCTTGCCGCAACATTATGCTTAGTGGGAACCAATTTATACTATTCGATGTTTTTTAATTATTATTTCTTTCTTTCTCTCTCTCTCTCTCTCTACTTTTATTTATACTAGTCACAGATTAGTTAAAAAAATTGCTAGTTAAATCGGTTAACGGTTACGGGTAACGGGTATTTATTTGTAAATAACATAACTTAACCGCGTCCGCGTGGGAACTATGGCCCAAGCCCTCTTGTTCTGAGAGGAGGCCTGTGCCCAGCAGTGGGACGTATATAGGCTGGGATGATGATGATGATGATGATGAACATAACTTAAGGTAATAATGAATCCTTCCTTCATACCCCGTGCGCAATAAAAAATCATGGTTATGCACATACTGAAATGTAATTCCACTAATGTCATAAATGCGAAATTTGTAAGTTTGTTTATTTATTACCTTTTCACATATAAACCGCTTAACTGATTTAAATGAAATTCAGTATACAGATAGTTTGAGTCCCGGGGAAGGACCTAGAATTGTTCTTTTTACCGCAAAATAGCATAGTTCCCGCGGGATAACGATATACGAATTTTTCACAGACGGAGTCGTGGGCAACAGCTAGTCATACATAATTTACAACCATTTATTGTATATTATGGTGCATCGTTCTAAGTCGTGAGGCACGGTCGGCCAAATAAGTGGTCTATCAATTTTTAAACAAGTTCCTATCAAACGAATATGTCGTTAAAGTCGAACTTTCGAGTTGACAGACACGTCTATTGCCATTATTGTTTTATGAAATGCAAAGGATTATCAACATTAGGGTGGTAGACCATTTGGCTGATGGTACATCAATACTACTACTTAATATATTCAAGGAAATGAGTGAACATTACGAAGTCTATTAATAAACATTGTATTGTATTCGTGATTCGTGGCCACAATATCCCAACAAAAACATGCTGTAAAAACGTGCCAAGTCTTTATAGAAATTAATAATAAATTAGCCTAAGTTAATTTAGTATAAGTAAACAGGAAACTAAAGTACATATGTTGTATTTTTTAAAGTATTAACCTTAGCGGTCCTCCGACATCGACGACGCTTAGATAAAAAAATATTACTAGATACTTATACTAATTTCACTTTTTACTAGGCTAATTTTGCGGGAAATCAGCATAGTCCCCGCGGGATAGGGATAAACGAATTCTTCGCAGAGAAGTCGCACGCAACAGCTAGGTAGTGCATAATTATTTTTTACTTTTTAGTTGTCTTTTTAGCCGCGTTTTTTTGGGCGTTTTTATTTTTATTTTTTCTGGCGTTTTTTTGTCGGGTGTTTTTTAAATTTTTTAATTTAAGTTTTTTTATTTCATGTTTTTTAAACTTTGATATATTATTTTATTTAAAAGTGTACTAGTGTGTTGCCACCATTGTATTGTATGTAGAATCAAATACTGATCAAAAGGAATAAAACACGACATATCTGCTATTATTTTTTCAAGAGTATACTGGTGTGCTGGATATCCTGGCTGCAGCATCAGCTCATCCTGTTGCCACCATTGCATTGTATGTAGAATCAAATACTGATCGAAACGAGTCGAAACACGATATATCTGCTATGGTTTTATCAAGAGTTTACCTACTAGTGTTCTGTATATCCTGTCTGCAGCATCAGGCCGAGAATTCCATAATCTTGCATAGTTATATAGCATACATGGGTGTTTTAAATTTGAAGTCCCAAATATGTTTGAAATATGTATGCGTCTAAGATTCCTACCGCAGCGAACAAAAGAGCTGATGATCTTGAAACGGCTGAACCGATTTTGATAAAACATGTCTAAGATCCATCGCTAGAAAACCAGCTTTCAAATAAAAAAACCGCATTCAAATCGGTCCACCCGTTTAAGAGCTACGGTGCCACAGACAGACACACATAGCGGTCAAACTTATAACACCCCTCTTTTTGCGTGGGGGGTTAATAAAAAGTAATAAAAATACCATAGGCCAATTGACTACAATTGACCTAGTCCCAAACTAAGCAAAGCTCATACTATGAGTACCTACTAGGCAATGGATAAACATACTTATATAGATAAATTCATACTTAAATACGTATTATAAATAAAACACCCAAGACCCGAGTACAAAATTAAACATTCGTATTATTCATACAAAGGTCTAATAATATATTAATTAATTATTTTTTCATAAAAGGGGGAGAAATCACACATTACGATTTTGATTCCGAAGATATATCCTTCTATACAAGGTGTTGTTTATATAACTGAAAACCAGAATTTAGTTTTCTCATAATCGAGAATAGAATCGATTAGACTACCTATGTTTTAAATTGGGTTGTGTTTGTGTTTTTAAATCCCTTTTTTATTGTGCCCAGTATAAAAATTACGACTACAATAGGCGCCAATTAAATATTTTAGCGAGGTTGCGAACTATTTCGATATTTTAATACTGGCCGTTTTGCTGTCAATATGTGATTTTCTTCTAAAAAACGTCAAAGCACAACTGACAAATAAAAATTAGGAGTGTAGAGTTACAAATGAAGTAGAATTACTGACTTAGCAAAAGACACGAATATCGTTTTAAAATAATCAAGGTTTTAAAAAATAAATGCAAACAACCGACTTAAAATGAAAAAATATTTTTGGTGTGTCTGAGGGTTTCGGTTATTTAATTAACACCTTGTAGATCAACTTCAACTTATATTTATAATTCTATAAAGAATATTAGTATTAGCGGTGCTACCTACTGCCCAAAGGAAAATAAGGGCCACTTGAGTTTCATTGGTAAAACAGAAATACTATTTAATATATATATAATTCTTTGTAAAATACATATGTATATGGCTATAAATGGCTACAGCATAACACAATACAAATACTTGTCATTCAGTTAAATGTATTCAGTTAAAAACGCAAGCATTTTTTTTTTCATTTGACCAATGAAACTGAAATTTCTTTTATGTTCTTTCAACTAGTAAAAAATGGCCTACCTAGGCGCGTGCCTTGCTCGCATCAGGTGTGGGGGCACCTCGCGCCGCTCCACCTCATCAGGGCCCAGCTGCAGCCCCGCCACCAGCTGCATTATCTCCCGCTCCTTCTTTAGCTCTTCACGACCCGTCTCCACCTGGAAACATAGAACAACTAATAAGCGAGTGCACACAAGATCTAGTCCAATTGTAAGGGTTTTCTCAAGATATAAGCTTAATTTCTTTTGGAATATGCTACGCGGTACGAGAGAGACAAGCTAAAATGATGCAAAACGTGAGTCGACGCTAATTAGAATTAACACCTGACTGTCGCTCCTCTTTTATTATACAGCGTGTTACCGGCAGCCAGGCTTTTTAATGGAGGTTAAAGTAACGTATTTCTGTAACTAAACCATGACATTTATTTAATTACTAAACTAAAATTCAAACTGTTAACTTTCTAACAAAATTATAATTGCCAGCAATGTAAACCAAAGTAAATTGAAAAGTAAGTGTTAATAACAGCCGACAGCGACAGATACTTTGATTATTCATACATTGGTCTTTGCTGATTTCGTGTCATGCGAATTTTTATTATTTATTTCCATGTTGTCACGAAAAAAAATTTCGTTCTTTCTTTCTTTCTCTCTATTTCTTTCACATCACAAACAGCTTTGATCAACCCTAACAGCGGAACCTACCACTATCAAACTACTAAGTCGTCGCGGCACATCATTAAGCAAAGCCTTCTAAACCGCTGCGGTTAAGAAGAAAGTTTAACTCGCCTTTAAATCTCGCGGTAACTATAGTGTTACATATAATATAATATAACGACACCTCAATAATATCGCTGATCGTAAACTCAAGAGCACGTAACACATTGCACAACATGTAGACCGCAATCGGTGACGATGGATGGTGCCCAGTTTCCTTATTGAATCTTACATTTATATTTTCCTAGATTTTATGCAATCTTGTTGGAGAAAGAAAGCTGTGCGTAATCGTGGAAGATAAACTCATGTAAATTAAAGGTACGTATTTACGTAAAATTGTTCATAGTATGTAGGTACATTAACATAGGAGCGACGCTTATACTCTTCTGAAGAGTATATTTGAATGTAAGGGGCTGTTTCACCACCCGTTGATTAGTGTTAACTGACGGTTAAATGTGATGTCGTCTCTATTTGCTTTGTTCGAATAGACGGAGACGGCATCACATTTAACCGTCAGTTAACACTAATCAATGGATGGTGAAAGAGCCCCTTAGTGTATAAAATGTTATATGACTTAGGAGTAATCAAACTGGTCAAGCATACTCGTAAATATGGTCATGAATTTTATGATCACATGCCATTTATATTTAAAATATCAATCAACCTGAATTACTCAGTGCGATATTCAACGGTTGGTGGACGAAATTATTTACACCAGGGCGGGCGGGGCGCATGCGGCCTGAGACCTATCGCCGCGACTGTTTTGTAACATCACTAGTACCGTAGTACCTACCTATAGGTAACTAGGTAAATATCTATTAGATACACAATGATCTTACAAATGCGGCACGCCTTTATCTATTTTTTCACTATGTGGCCAATGTCTGCCAAAAGGTTGCCGACCCTTGATTTACACAAACAAACACATACACACACATAGAGATAAAAATATGTAAGATTAATTAACCAACGACTTTTCAATCCGCAATTTCCCAAAAAATTAAGATAACAATTTAGTTAAAAGCACTCAAAAGCTTATAGGTTATAGGTAATCGTATCGAGTACTATTTTTAACTTTACATAATTGTTAATCAGTAATTCACATTCCTCGTCCGTATCCATCGATTCCGTGTGCCAAGTGGTAAGTAGGCCATTTGCATTGCAACAGCTCAATCTCATGGTCACGATGCAGTTGCACTGGCTATACCTACCTAATACTCGCGAATTAACACTTACTAATATTCATCCTCATCATCAGGGTCCATATCGATTGTCCTAATGTAACGTTTGTTCCATTGTCGATTGTCCTAAATTGTTAATTGTACTAAAGCCATCGGCTTTTCAGAAAATTTCTAAAATAAACCTAACCTAACACACCCATTCTAAGTAACCAACGCACAAGATGTTCTGAAATATTTTCAGTTTCAGGTGTTAGGACGTAATCGATCTCTAGGAGACGACCAGATGGCCTAGCGGTTAGAGAACCTGACTACGAAGCTTGAGGTCCCGGGTTCGATTCCCGTGTCGGGGCAGATATTTGTATAAAAAATACGAATGTTTGTTCTCGGGTCTTGGGTGTTTAATATGTATAATATTTATCCGTTTCTTAGTACCCATAACACAAGCTTTGCTAAGCTTACTTTGGGACTAGGTCAATTGGTGTGAATTGTCCCGTGATATTATTTATTATTTATTTAATCGATCTCTAGTACAAACATTAGGTACGTTAGGACAAACGAGGTTAGGCGATATGGCGGGCTCTCTCATCATCATCATTATGAACCGATTTCGAGTGCCGATTTAGATCGGGAAATTTCATAATTCCTGCGGGAATTCTTCGCAAACGGAGTCGCAGGCAAAAGCTAGTTTAAAAATAAATTATAAGTAATGTTCATGAATAAGTTAAGATTCCCTTACTACACTTTTGCAACAGGTGAGATAGGGATATTTTTATATGAAACAACCAGACAAATGAGTAAATATTTAGCACCTGATGGTAGGTAAGTGAACGCCATCAACCATGGCCACCCGTACCGCCAGAGGATTGCCGATGCGTTGCCAGCCCCTAGGTTTAGATAAAATACCTGAAATGCCAGTAATTTGACAGGCTGTATTTCTCTCCACGCTGAAAAATCTACTACAGTGCAAGCACTAGTTAGGATTCGATTTGTAGCATTCGAAGATGGCGGATGTAGACAATATCTAATTTTGCTATTTCTGTTTCTTTGGCTAGTTGAAGTATAATTTTGATAGAGTTTTATGCGGCGATTACCCTTAACAGTGAACAGTGATCCCAAAATCCTATATTGCTCTCGTGTCTAACGTTTTTTAATGCGCAAGTGGTCTCCACGTGGTTTCTGGAATTTTACTATCAAGTTGCAAAAACTACAATCACCGTACAACGTGCCTCTCAAAGAGAGTTTAACTTGACACTGGCGAAATTTTCCTTTTTATTAGGACAGAAAAGCCATATTTTAAAAGAGAAGAAGAAGCACTAGTTATGTAAGTACCTGGCTTTTACCTTTAGCAAAAAACGAATAGTGTCGAATTCCCAGATCGGTCCAGCTTAACCGGGCTATTGGGACTAGCTCAACAGTAAAAACTAGTTAACAGTCGTTAAAATACCGTCGTTCTCAAATTCTGTTTTCAACCGAGATAAAATTTCACTAGTGAATTCAAACGCCGATTCCCACGCATTTGAAGTTATGTTGAAGTTGAACATTCGACGTTGACATTATCGCGTGTAGGCGTCATTGTTGGGAGTTGACTAACCGGTGCGTTATAAGTTAATATACAGCAGATGTGCAGTTTTATGGACTAGAAATAAGAATGAAGGGTGAAAATTATTGAGGTTGAGTAAAAAACACAATTTCGCGGTGTCTTCTCAAGTACTTGTACTACTTGTAACTTTGTACAATTTGTACTCAAGGGCGGATCCACCGTTGTGGGCACGAAGGGCATGCCCACAATCCAAATAGACTAGTAACGACACATTTTCAAAAGTCGTTCATGAGTCATGATTGTTCATGAGCGAGTTTGTACTCCGACTCGCACTTGGCCGATTTTTGGGTGGCTTGGACTTGGCCACAGATATAGAATCTATATCTGTGGACTTGGCTGTAACCACAACCTTTTTTGAGGACTTGAATCGCGCCTGAATTGTACTATTACTTATTATGAATCATAACCACAAATTTTGACTCTACTAATTGGACTGCGCAGTTTATTTGACACCCTAACAGATATAAAGTTGAACACAAATAATAAGATATAACTTTTGTCCACAAGTTATTCTGCGTATACTGTGCAATGGCTTAGTTAAGTAACTCGGGAAACGGCGGGGCAAATTAGAATATGGCCCCCAAATTTTTTCAGGTTTTATCGAGAAAAATACAAAATGTTATAAATACGCAGGCCTGCAGTGC
The DNA here is from genome assembly GCF_025370935.1 of Choristoneura fumiferana. Taxonomy (NCBI): domain Eukaryota; kingdom Metazoa; phylum Arthropoda; class Insecta; order Lepidoptera; family Tortricidae; genus Choristoneura; species Choristoneura fumiferana. Next base: position 8,738,796 of record NC_133480.1, read on the forward strand.
AGGGTACCGTAAAACAAAGCTACTCACTTAAACTCAATGAAATAAAATCGGTTGGCCAACGAAACAAAGTTTATAGAATATTAAAATGGTTTTTACATTAATTAAGATAAGGCTGTGTGTAAGAAATTTTGGTTTTTTACTATGCTGAATAGATTCTATGGCCCTCAAATAGCTAAACTCCGATAGCTGTTGGCTGTCAGGCGAAAACTGCATTTTGCCAGAATAAAAAGTAGCTATTAAACTGAGTGCAAAAAACGTAACTTTAATGTTTAACATTTTTAAGTGCCCCTCCCCCTTACCCGCAAGGGATGCGAGTTGCGTTTTGAAATATAAGTAGGTACTCGTAAATTTATAGCTCTTTATAAAAAAATATTTATTTAATTCAAGCATTTTTTAAAAGAATACTTGCATTGTCATCAAAACTACATCACTGAGTAGAAGTGGATGAACTTGGACGATAAATAATTTAATATTAACTTCGTCTTTAAATATTTGGTACGGTTATCGCGAGGCTCAATTTACGAGTAGCTTCCATAGCACAGGTGTAATAATTACAAACATTTGCAAGTGTTTACGTTGCGTGCGAGCATGAAATGCATCGTAGTCGCACGATTGTTAATTACCTACTGATACTAATATGAGAACCATCTTTAATTAACACTTAACGTTACATTTATGAATATTTTTTAGAAGCTTCTGTATCAAGTTTTTGAATACTTAACGCTTGTCACATTCTTGCTGAATTTGATAGATGTATCTAATCGTATTGGAGGTCGCTGAGCTGTGAACAATTAACATTTAAATTATGTTGCATTCTCAGCCTCAATGTACGCTGTATACTCTTTTGAATAGATACAAGTTTGACATTAGTATGTACGAGTAGGTACGTATAAGGAAATATAAGGTGTGAATATTTGCGGGCATGTCTAATTATTTCTACGAGTTTCGTGATTGAGTAAGATTTAGTGGACTTCTTTGGACGTTCCTTGCTTTTAACACCCGATGAAAAATAGGGGGTGCTGTAAGATTGACCGCTATTCGTGTGTATGTGTGTGTGTGTGTGTGTGTATGTATTTTACAAAATTTATCTACATCAATTGTATTTTATTCAACTAGACTTAGCTTAGTAGGTACAGACGTCTTACTTTCTAGGACCGGCAACTAAGCAAACAGTCTCTATTTGAGTTTGCGCGACGCGTAATCACATTTCTATGCGTACGCGCCGGTCACGTATCGATTTCAATGAGCCCAGTTTCATTTTAAAAGGCTTCGAGAAAATTATGATAATTTAATTTATTCTACATCAATTTATGGACGTTCAGGTAAGTTCATATTTTTTATTATGAGAGGAAGGCAAACCGCGCATGCGTCACCGGGAAATGATCACCACCACCCGTGACTACCAAAAACTCAAGGAGAGTCACTGGTCTGATGCCAGCCTTTAAAGAAAGTATAAGCACTTTTCTTTTCTTTTTTTTCCCTTAATAATTTATTTTATTAGCGACAAAAATTGTTCTTCATTTTGTATTTGCTAGAAGAATCATCTGACAACTTGGGCGAAACAAGCGAAAATTGGATTTCGAGCTTGGGCAACAACCCTGACTATACCTTCCGCCGCTTAACTTTGCCTAAAAGTTCATTGCCACGACTAGTACCACAAAAACTATAAAGGTATAATTCCAATAATTGAATAGGCACTATGCCGTTAAGCGATTCGAACACAATCCGGGAGTAACGTAAAGACGTCGCATAAAAAATGTATCTCAAAAATGCGTCAAAACTGAGTATTAAGTAATGAACTTTGAGGCAGATTTATATGGCGCGTGGTATAGAAACTGTGAAAATTAGCCGAATGATTTGACTATCAAGTAGAGAGGGTCTTAGGTTCGAGTCCGAGCTGTGCACCTCTTAAATTTTTCGGAATTTATAAGCTAAATTTATGTACCATGAGCTATTCGGTGAAGGAAAACATAATGAGGGAACCTGCAACACCTGCGAAGCAAATAAATGGTGTGTGTGAAGTTCCCAATTCGTGCTGGGTTCGCATGGGAACACGTTCTAAACATTTACTTATATTTGGGTATTCAGCCCAGCCCAAGCCCTCTTATTCTGAAAGGAGGCTGTATCCAGCTGTGGGTGTATACAACAGAGATGAAGTAGGTAAGGGGCTTAGTGGCAAAACATTAAGAACATTTTATTAAATGCTAATAGTACTGATAATAGTTTTATAGAATGACAACTGTTCTATTGAGTTCTGTTAAATACTGCTCTGCTTTTGTAGGTCAGTCATTGACTTGAATTTATAAATATTAATGACAAATTGTTTACGCAAATTGGTAGCATGCTAACCTAGAAACAAGCTGATAAGTAAATAATACGTTACCTATGAAGTTAATTATTTGATAACATTTCAATATAATTTATCCATTCGTACGTAAGTTAAATTTATCATTACATAATTACAGGCATGTAATGCAATAGACAAGAAAATTATGAACATTAAGTACTTATTTAAATATAGTTACATTAAATAATTCCGTGTTATTATTTATTACGTTCAGTCGAGATCAATTTTTTTTTTTACACTTCAGCACCTTGTTTGCCTTGTGACAGTTCTATACAAAAGTTCAAACACGAAGTGATAGCGACAAGGTAGTAAAGTATAAACAATCTTTGATCTCGATTATAGCCGTACCAAGCTGTACCTAATATGGCAAATATTAGCTTTACCAAGCTTTAATATGACAAATGACATTCAACTTTATCTATTTTAAGCATGGTAAAAATGTGATTAAATTATTATAAGTACGAGTGATTGTGATCAGCAAGATGCGATTTGCGTATCCAAAAGGTTTATTCATTCAAACATTTGTCCGATAAAAGTCCGATACGGTGTCCGAAAATACTTCAGAGGACCATATTTGTTTTTTAATAGACTAATTGATCTTTAAAAGGATATGTACCGACTTAAATATGGAGGAGGTGCTCAATGAGGGTTTTCACAGAGGCGATATATCGCTAGATGGCGTTAGTATCGTGAGATCCGTTTGACGTTTGCTTGCGATTGGCTCATATAGTTTTTAACCAATCATGGGTAAACGTCAAACGTCAAACGGACCTCTCGATAGTAACGCCATCTAGCGATATTTCGCCTCTGTGAAAACCCTCATTCGATTGTAGGTATTATTTTTTATAGGTTTACTTTGCACCGAGTGATGTTTTATGAGTCGATTTAGAAAATCATCTTTTTGTTTGAAAGTATATTCATATTTTCTATCTGGTCTGGTCTAAATTAATTTTAAATAAAATATATCACCCTTAAAGAAGCCCCTGAAGTCGGTCAAAACAGATTGCCCTAGCCACAGTCTTCAATGCATTAAATAAGTACACCTACATAAATATAATTCTTAGAGTAGTAATTGCTAATTTATTAGACAATTTATCCCAAAAATGTGATAAATCTCTGTCTTAATATGGAACATACGGAAGCTATTCTAATTCGCGCTCGCCTCTTTCCTCATTCCCAGGCAGCAGAATGCAGGTGACCGTGAAGGGGCACGATTCGTGAGCCGTGGGACCGGGGAATTTGATCACAAATTCTTATGATGAAGATCTTGTGGTGATTAACAGGTAATCTAAGCTGTGCATCTTCGCGAACGGACTCTGGCGCTGTTAGTTAGTATTTAAAAGACCCCCACACTGGCGTCTTTCAAACGTCGTCGACGTGCCAGCGTCCGCGCAGCGTCGACGTCGCGTCGACGAATGAGCGTACTTGTAGTCAAAATACCACAAACGGGACTTATCACGCTATTATTACACAAGTAATATTTACCTCGACGTTTCGGCAACGTTACAGTTGCCGTGGTCACGAGTAGACTGAAGTGTGGGGTGTCAAGTCTGCCTAGCAGCGCGAGTTCTTCCAACTACCCGCACTTGATCACTAATAGTGCCGGCACTCGTATCACGAACTACCCGCACTTGGTCACTTTCTCAAAGCATAATGAGCGGACCAGAGATACAGCTTATGACTTCTTGTTCCGTTAAAGCATACTTACATTTATGCAGTTCGTCATTAAAGTTAGCAAAAGTTACTCCATTGAGCAGACCGAATGCATGCTTATTTTACTGAACTTTAGCCCCTTCCAACTCATAATTATAAGTCAATTCATAGTCAGGTTCTCTAACCACTTGGCCATCCGATCGTCTTAAACTATGATTAGGCAGTCTAACCAGCACCGAACCAGCGGAAAGGCAGTTCCACTGAATATTAATGAAGACTTAATTTCATTAAATATACATTTTCGTGGCGTTCGTGCAATGCATGTGCTTGATGAGGTAATACTGCGGTCGTGAGTGCAGGGATATACTTATAGTTAAGTATAATGGTTATTGAGTAAGTCAGAGGTTGGAGTTTCGTCAGCTAACTGCGATAAGCATGGAGAAAATTATTAAGTAAATGGAAAGAAGTAAACGTTTTGAGCAATGGCGTATGTTTCTTTAGGTATAGTCTTAAGTTAAATATAATGATTATTGGGTAAGTCAGAGGTTGGAGTTTCATCAGCAAACTGCAATAAATATGGAAAAAATATAATAGATGAATTGAAAAAAATAACTTTTTTAGCAACTACAATAGGTATTTCTTTAGGTATAGTTTTAGAGTTAAAATATAATAAGTACTTATGCATGATTTTTAGGGTTCTCTACCTCAGTTGAAAAAAACAGAATCCTTAAAAGTAGAATTACTTCGTTGTCCGTCTATCGATCCCTCCATCCTTCTGACAAGACCCTTTTTCCCAGAAAGGAATGCAGGTAATCATCTGAATTGGTTGAAATACATAGAGAGAGATATCGCTTTGTTAGTAAGGAAGGAACTATGTATGAATGAATTTTAAAACATCTTGTACCTATACAAATGCAACTGCTTACTTATAATATAAATATGTACGTGGGCATTTTCACTTTAAATAACGCAAAAACATTTTTTTTTTTTTCAAAATTAGGTATGGGCACCCTTACTCAGAATCACGAGCACAATTGATTTGGACGAATAAAAATGTGTCCATAATTTTCTTGTCAGTTTTGTGACTTTATTTCATACAGTTTATTTATGGGTTACCTACGAAATTAACACATAATTTTTTTATGGAAAATAGGGACAATTTTTTCTTCGTTAAAATCAATAGTTCTCGTGAATCTGAGTTACCTAAATTACCCTGAATTACTCATTCTGAAAAAAAAATTGCGCCGTTAAAATACCCACGTATTATTATGTAAGTTGTAACTTTAACGCTTTAAGCCTGTCAGTAACTGACCCTGGCACTCGACTGCACACTAATTTGCCTTGACTTACAAATAACTAATACTTAACCACCAGGAAGACATGCTCAGTAATCAGCAACTTTTCCTAGGTCGAGTAGTAATTATGGATTTCCTTGTACCATTTGCATGCGTTCAGAATGCGAGAGTAAAAAACTGGCCGAATATAAATATACCCGCCCACGAGTTCCATTGACAGTACTATTATAGTGTTCTATAATAGTACTGTCAATGGAACTAGTGGGAACACACCGGACTTTCCGTAACACAGTAACGTAGCGCCGTAACAACTCGTTTCCCATTGTATTTTCTAAGTTTTTTACGTTACGTCAGTGTTCACAAATATGGCAAATATTGTGTACAATAACTGCGAGGTGCCGATGATCTTAATTCTGCCTAACGAAAATCAAAAATAATCATTTGACTGACCTGATAAATGCAATATTATACTAATCCATAGACTAGGGTCCGACATATTTTATGTGACATTACATAAATTCATAAACTAGAAAACCGCTAAACATAAAACCCGAAAACGTACCTAAAAGTAAGTCGCAGTGAAAGACTAACTTTGCAGATAAAATGATCCGATCTCCCATTACACAATACAATACAATACATCGTCTCTCCAACTGCTAATGTATGTAAGTTAGAACGCGGTAGTTATTTCTACCGTACCGTACAAAAAGGCAGATTGACGACAAATAAGGTTCAGGTTACTATGTTAGGTTAGGTTAGGTTAGGTATGGTACTGCGAAAATTATAAATTTTAGGTACCTTTTTTTTAACTGTTTTTCTTAACAACTTTTACAGATAGGGTTCGATTTTTAAAGACAGACCGAGTATTAAGTAGATGGAAAAAATTTAAATTGTAATAATCATTGTTTAAACTTATAACTACATATAATATTATGTGCATAAATTAGCGCTAGCAAGTCCTCTAACTCTTAAGGCAGACGTCTTCAATGAAAAGTCTGCTAGGAAAGGCATGCTACTTACGCATGGTTATTACATGGTGCGGTCGAGAATACCATATTGCAATATTTATATTTTACATTTTGCTGCAAAATGGGGAACGTATCGAAACACAAAGTTTAAAAAGAATAAAGACGGATATAATGAAATTTTCGGTAACTATTCGATTTTTTTTAATCGTGTTATCTAACAAATTAGGTTAGATTTACGTTACATTTAATATTGTAAAATTTCAAATTTTTTTACATTACATTATATATTTTCCCATTTTTTTTTTACTTCAATAACAAATTAAATAGGCAGAATTTTTTTTGGATACATTCATATCCCCTTTCGTTTCATTATACAACAGTTTACAGTTTTTTATTCATTCCATATAATAACATCATTAAATTACAAAAATGACAGTTACAAGTATTTATATCATGTTGCGTTAGCTTGAGCTATTATCTTCCCAAAGTAAAGCCTAATCGATTTCAGTAACAGGATCGATATAACCGTGAACCGATTAGCATTGTCAAACGTTACTCGCACCGCTAGCACTATTGAATACAGTTCAACGCAACGTTTGTAGGTCGCTCGCCGTGACGCCGCCAGTCAAGGTTACCTTGATGCTTTCACGCAATCAGCTGGTTCATGAGCTAGCATTTACATAAAGCCTGAAGATTTTAGAGTTCAGAGAGTCATACTTTTTTTGTAGAGAGAGTTCTAGCGCGACCAAAGTGACTAAATATAATCATATCATATAACCAATGTCAAGCCAGCCATAACATTTTCGGTTAAGTAAATTGTTTTGCCTAATTTAAATAAAATTTCTTAACTGGATATTTGACAATTGTTTGAGATTGGCTATCATAAGATTAATAAGAGTATTGTAGGACTCTCAGTTTCAGAAGTGGGGGGAGGGTTACAACCTCCCGCCCCTTAATTCATACTCACTCAAATACCTATTTACTTATCCGTAAATTAACATTTGTTTGTTGTACCCTAACAATTCGGCAGCGGTAAAGAATAAACATAATAATAAGATGATAATTAAGCACGATTTAGGTGGCCTTCGATGATGTACTATTATTTTTGATCTCACTAATGAGGATTTAGTTAAGTCCGCAGTGTTACTAGACTCTCGGCCACAATCCCAGTATCATTGGAAAGTATGAAGGCAGAAGGGTGTTAGTATGTAGTTTTTACTTATCATCAAACTTTAAATAACTTTGAATATGACGTGGTTAACCTGAATGTAGAGTCGAAAAAATGTATTAGGTAAATAATAAGTTATTATTTATATTAATTAAGCATACATACATCGATCTAAGGTAAAGTAATACCTACAATAGTCCAAAAGCCCAATGCCATTAAGAACAGCAGGGCGATATAAAGCGTCCACGAATAGCTTCCTGCAAACGAGCTTCGAATAAAAGCCTATGTTTATCCGATAAAGCCGTACAATAAACGGGCACTTCCTGACTCGAACCGGTTTTCATGTGGGAATGGTGGGTATGGGCTCCGGGTCGAAAGATGTGACGTATTGCGCAGGTTATGTAGGAGTCTTCAAAGGCGAAGAAGAAGAAGAATGAATGAAAGTATCTGTGTGTTACCTGTTTGAATACATTCACACAAGTATGAAAATGTCATGCATCTGTTATTTTCCTACAAAAATGTCTAAGTGACATTACTTGTGTGTAATGTGTACAGTCAACCCATTTGATTACTGCGCCACCTTAATTATCACAGTAAATCATTTTATTTGTCGATAACAATGTTATCATTATATGATTGGCAGTGGTATGTAGTCACCTGTATCTCCGTATAATGTTTATTTTTTTGTGTCATTATTAATTTTTATACCATGTAACACCACATAACATTTTGTTACTAGCCTCTGCCTTTTATGTCCCAAATAAAATATGCTGAAGCTGGATTTAAGAAGTAAAGATTAATAAAACGTTTTATTTATTATTTTATACATAAAATATATTTTAAGTATAAAATAACCTCTAAAATCTTAATAATCTAGAAAAATCGAATGCTTATTAAGATTTTAGAGGTCAAGTCTAGGAGCACGCAAATTACTACAATAATCTGTAGTTTGTATGTCTAATGACTTAAATTAAATATTCAAGTCAATCAGACAAACCAAAAAAAAAAACAAAGATAAAAGGATCTTTAGTCACGTCAGTTGCTATTACTATTTTATAACGGTATAAATGTATTAAATAACATATTATGTGGATATATAAATATTTATGACGACGCTAGTATTGCGAACAGTCCTATAAAATTTTTAATTAGCCACACAAACTACTTAAGAAGTTAATATACGTAACTCTTTATTTAGCAAAGGGCTGTTTCACCAGTCTCTGATAACTACCTGACATTTTATCTGACAGTTTATGTTGGTCATAACAAGAGAGGTATCACAGATATACAGGGAATCTGGAATAACGATTTAGGAACTTAAGGAGTTGATACACTGTAAATGTAAAATATATCTTAGGACTACACCAAAAATGCAAGGAAAAATACTGGCAGTAAATAGTATATAGATTCTTTCTAATATTGCTGTGTATCACCTCCTGAAATTCCTACATCGTTATTCACTCACCGTCAGTCGTTATGCACTCTGTATGTCACATAAAACAAGGATCTATTAGATACTCGTGGTGATGAAATAAACACTAAGGGGCTGTTTCACCGTCCATTGGTTAATTTTATTTGACGGATAAATGTGATGCCGTCTCGATCTATTTGAACAAATAAAACAGAGACGGCATCACAATTATTCATCAAATAAATTTAATCAATAGATGGTGAAACCTTGCTGGATTTAGGAAGTAAAGTTTAAAAAAAAATACGTACAAATCCATTACGTTCCTACTACATGGCGTAAAAAACGTAAAATAAAGAAAGTAATAACTTTAACTTGACAATGGTCAGATATAATCTACAAGCAACTTTTCAATTTAAAACTCTTTGATTTATTATCACAGGCGCGTTCCCAAGCTCCCAACATTTCAGGCCACGAGAAAGTAAAATACACAAAAAAGTCGTACGACGAGTTTCTCCCGCCAAAACCGAGGGCACTGACCGATTGACATTCGATTGGCCTCACACACCGCGACAAGGCGCGGACCATCGACAAAATGATGAAATGCCATTTTTTTTATCCAGTACGAGTATGTATGTAGGTTGCTAATGAAAAAAGACATCGTTACGAGATATTTCTGTGCCGAATTTACATATAAATCGAAATCTCACATTATTTATACGATGTAAGGTGCGTTCAAGCGTTTGTTTAGTTTTACGGCCATGATAATTTTGACAGTTTATGGTTACAGGCTTGATACATGAGGAACGGGTTTGCCGAGGGTCTGAGATAATTTACATTGTGATATATGCCACTGCCACAGGACTGATTAAAAATGGACAAATTCACGATATCAAACTTCATCAGTCATTGGTTATCAGATCCTCATCAAAGTACATGCACCGGGAAAAAAACGATTATTTTAATTGTTGTTATTAAAATTTAGAGAATAATGAAGTTTTCAAAATGCTAATAACAGTACAGTAGTCTCTTTCAGCAACCGACAAGATAAAGAAGTCGAAAGACGAGTCGAAAACACCTGGAAGAGCTACTGGTCCATGAAACAGCTTATGAAGGGACGAAAACATGGCTGACTGAGAAAAAAGTAACGTTGGAGCGATAGAGCGTAGCTGAAACGATGGACAGAATCCGGAGCTCACACGCATAACCGACGTTGGGAAAAAGACTGCTAAGCTAAAATGGGACTGGCTGGACACGTCTGTCGCATGCACCCAGAAAGGTGGGCTCGCACAGTTACTTGGTGGGTGCCGGAGAACGGCCAGCGACATCGAGGCAGACCGAGAAGGAGATGGCGGGACGATCTGGACACGTACGCAAAGGACTGGCCTGACATTGCGTCAGAACGAGAGTTGTGGAGGTCAAGAGGGAGGCTTTTGCCCAGCAGTGGGACACTATACAGGCTACTTAAAAAAAAAAAAAAAAAACAGTATCCGTGCTAATTAAATTGATTCACGGAAAATTAACGTTCGATAATTTGCCAATAGGTTTGCTTAATAATATTTGCTTCTTGTTTTTTTTTCAACTAATTAAATAAAAAATTGTAAAATAGTTATACGCCTCTGACCTTAACATACGGCTTCGTCCCCCTCGGCCTGTCAGACGGACTGTTAGTCAATGGCTGCTTTAAAGGATTATTGCTAAAGTTACGTAACCAAAAATAATTGTCAAGCTCAATACAGATGAAACCGAACAAGGAATTCAAGTACCACTTAAGTATGTAAATCAATAACGGCGAAAGTAAAACCAGTAAAAGCAATTCGCAACCGTGCGTTCAAGTAAATATGAAATGTTTAATCGGTTCTTCAGAAGAAAGTCTGCAAACGTTTCGGCGGACGCCAAACCGATTATTCCGGTAGTTTCGTAATGGCTGCGAACGCGTGTACTTTTGTGAGAAAAGCCTCTTGCTAAGCGGCGTAACCGTTAATTGATATAATATCTACGAACACCGTATAAGAGGGTCACACCTGTGGTCACACACATTTGGATTTATTTACGCATTTCCTCCAGCGTAATATTTTTAGTTCAATCTATATCCGCTGTAGGCGACGCGTAAATCGTTGTATTTCTTTATTTCAAATGTTTCTTTTTAATAAAAAAGGGGTGGGTGTAAACGAAAGTGGTATGTGTCAAAAAACGGAGGGTACATTGCGTTGCATTGGATGGCATTGGCCATAAGACACCAGTCGCTACAACAGTCGCTACGAGCTTTAGACGCACGCCGCTCTCTTACACTTTCCCTTGGTTTTTTGCAAAATCTTAGTTTATTTCGCCCCGTAGTCTACATCCGCATTTACGTGCATTGACTAATTAAACTCGAAGTCCAACTATTTATTTATTTTACGAAATAAGGCAACATGCGAGCAGTTGAGTCACCTGGCGGTAGTCGAACACCACCAACCATAGACAACCGCAACACCAGAGAATTACAGATGCGTTCGCAGCCGAGATGACTGTCTTATATAGGTCAAGCCAGAACATAGTAGCGCAAGCATTACCTACTGCTTAACAAAATCCATACTAATATTATAAATGTGAAACTGTGAGTGTTTGTATGTTTGTCCGTCTTTCACGTCGAAACGGAGCGACGGATCGACGTGATTTTTGGCATAGAGATAGTTTATGGCCCAGAGAGTGACATAGGCTACTTTTTATCCCGGAAAAATGCACAGTTCCCGAGGGACCAGCGCGCGATAACCGAATTCCACGCGGGCGAAGCCGCGGGCAAAAGCTAGTTTTCTTAAAATCTAACCGACGGACTAATTAGAATTTAATAGTACACCAGCCTATTCTATTCCCCCAGAAGTTAAGAACAAGGGCGCTCTTGTTTTCACAAAGCATGAGTTTACTACGGCATATTGACCTCATTTACTATCTTTTGTGTCCGTAACTGCGCTCAAAGTACGCGCGGCCTGCTAAAACATTTGTTATGGGCTCTAACACTGAACTATGAATTGATAAAAGGGACAGAAATTTCACGTGAGATACGTACATGGTACGAGTAAATGCCTGAAAAGATATATATGTATACGTAGTTATCCCGCTCAGTCAACGAATTTAAAATTGCTCAAAAATTGGGTTATTGCTGATATAAATCAATATTATTTTATTAAGATAACAAGAATTTTATTTATATTTAGGAACACAACGCAAGATACAACAATATGATAGGAAACAAAATAAATAAAAACTACATAAATATACCTAACTATAAAAAGAAAACACCATCTAAAAGGCCCTCCTGCGGCATAGACTAGCACACTGGCGGCATTACCTCTCTGTACAGTCAGAGAAATTCGCTGGGAGAGGTAAGCGCCAGCTCTGGGGTCTCCTGAGGTCTCTATCAGCCGGGACGACAAGGCCCCCCCATGAAGGGCCTCGTCAGCAGACCAGGGACCCATTGTCTCCGTGGACGCCGCAAACTCATAGTCCTTAACTTAACTAATTTATTACTATCGATCTGACATTTGAAGTAACTTCAACTTTTTTTTTATTTGTATTTATAAACAATATTAATCCCTATGCCCCAATAATAATAATAACAATAATATAGTTTCAGCAATTAGGTAAACGCATGCTATCTAAATGTTTACATGCTTAGGCTAACGCAGAATGTATTGGACATAAAATATTTAATTTACCATCTTTCATTGTAAAAGACTACATTCTTGTAAACAAATAAATGATGTATGGTTTAAAAGCTTAAGGTAACACTTTATTACATACATTGTGTTGTTCTTTATCTTGTTACTTTGTTTACATGCCGCATAAACATTTTCTTTCCTTCTCTCTTTCTTTCTCGCTAGCTTTCTTTCTTTATATTGTAGTTCCCAAAAATGTACCCACTAAGTCTAGAGTAAAGACAATACAGCCACTAGTTTAACTGCTTCGTGGTCTAGAGACTACATTTTGCAGTTTTGCGCCGGTGGTCGTCATACATACAAAGTATGGTTATTTTTGACCATTTCAACGAGAATTTAGTAAATTCCCGGAATTTCAATTCAACTGCCAGAACTAATGATTAACGCAAGCAAAGTCGCGGGTAAAGGCTAGTTTTGGCTTCTAGCTATTTAAGCGAAAATTTAGCTTACCGGATCAAAGTAGGCCAGTGGGTGAAACAAAACGGTCTCGAGTTCGTGTAAAGCATTACTTCATCAGAAACGAAATATTTCTCAACGAATGCAATTGCAATCTGCTGCGTTCGGAAATCACTGCGAAAAATAGTTCTTACGTAGGTTTCTGTCTTATTTTTTACTTGTTTCTTACCCGACTGCATGGATAGGTATTGGTTATCAGTTAAAGCCGTGGTGGCCTAGTGGCTTGACCAATCGCCTCTCAAGCAAAGGGTCGTGGGTTCAAACCCCGGCTCGCACCTCTGAGTTTTTCGAAATTCATGTGCGGAATTACATTTGAAATTTACCACGAGCTTTGCGGCGAAGGAAAACATCGTGAGGAAACCTGCACTAACCTGCGAAGCAATTCAATAGTGCGTGTGAAGTTCCCAATCCGCACTGGGCCCGCGTGGGAACTATGGCCCAAGCCCTCTTGTTCTCAGAGGAGGCCTGTGCCCAGCAGTGGGACATCTATAGGCTGGGATGGATGGACTTAAATTATGGTTGGTGTGGGCATGGGTGGTGTTGGTTAAAATGTAACGTCTCAAAGTCAAAGTCATTAAATTTTGAAGATTATGAATGTCACATAATCTACCACCGGTTCGGAAAAACCTCTCTTGAGAAGAATCTGCAAGAAACCAAACAAGATTTTTTTTTTTTTTCAAAACAAACGTGCAATGTTAATGGTTTAAATACATCACAGGCATTTAGCACAACTACCTAGGTACATTTTTAACTCATAGTTATGCTATTTGAAGTAGGAAGTAAGGAATCTCCAATACTGATCGGAATTATTTCCAACATCCGTCCATGATATGTTATTAGGTTCGACATTGTATGGTCTCGCAATGTTACAATACATAATAGGCTTTATATTATTACATTTTCTGATATAATAACATCACTAGAATCTACATAATGGTTGTTCCATCGACTATATAGTTCTCTTTTTTTTCGACTGGATGGCAAACGAGCAAGTGGGTCTCCTGAGGGTAAGAGATCATTACCGCCCATAAACATCTGCAACACCAGGAGTATTGCAGATGCGTTGCCAACCTAGAGGCCTAAGATGGGATACCTCAAGTGCCAGTAATTTCACCGGCTGTCTTACTCTCCACGCCAAAACACAGCAGTGCAAGCACTGCTGCTTCACGGCAGGATTAGCGAGCAAGATGGTGGTAGCAATCCAGGCGGATCTTGCACAAGGTCCTACCACCTGCAAAACTCTTCTCTTTTAATTTAATATCTCGCCCCAGATCGTTCTTTTTTGTGACAAAACGATTAGGGATAATGTCACTTTCCATGAAACCTAAAGTTAATACACTTTCATTACAGAAGCCATTTATAAAATAAATACTTTCATTAATGGTGTCAAAGCGATTCATATTGGCTAACAACTGTATTCATAAACACTTACCGCTGATAAAAAACAAAGGTCAACGAAACTACAAACCCAACCTAAACCTTCATCCATTCAATTTAAAGGTTACAATCGATCTATATTAGATATTGAATAAATATTCGTGGCTGTGTTGTATAATATAATGTTGTAACTCGAATCTTAATCGTATGGTTATAAAGTTGATTTGAATGGAGTTGTAACGGACCAAGCCCGCATTCCGTCGTGCTAGTTGGCTGACATTTGCATTGCGCGGCGCGGGCGCAGACTAGGTACTTGGCTAAAAATGCATGGGCCGCGAAGCCCTTAGTCATCAAATTGCCACTCACATTAGCTTAATACAAACGTCATCCAATTAGTGGTCTAGGTGTCATCAGGAAAGGCGAAAGAACAAACATACATAGTTATTTTTGAGCATCTTGACTTGACCGCCCCATTTAAATTAACGTGTAATTCGCATATGTTTGAAGGTAAGTATAGAACTGACTTATCTAAAAGCTAATTCAGGGCAGCAGCAGTAGTTGTAATTTATATTTCATTTTAGGTCATATTTACTATAATTTTCTCGAATTCAAAAATAACCATATAAAATCCCAATTGATTTACTTAACCGCAAGAAAACCAATGAGATAGAGACAACTCGATTTATTCATAGATGCGGATAATTATTGGCTATCGGCTATAGCAACGATTATTGCTTGTACCTAATTACTGAGGTTTGATACATGCACCCTCAGTTAGGTAAGCATGCACGAGCAAGCAACTTAGCAGGTTTTAATTCTAGGGATGGGAAAATCGACGATAGTGCAAAAATATTATTTTAGCAAGCTACATTCTAATGAAAACCTATTTGACAACGCCAAAAAGCTTTAGGTATTTTTTTACTTTAACTTTTTATTCCAAATTTTTTTATTGCTGATTATAAATTAGGTATTTAAGGGACTTAAGAAGTAACAATTTTGGGAACTCTAATTTCAAAGTCGATGTCGCTAACAATTAGGCTAGTTGTCAGTAATTTAATTGCGCAGGTTAATACGAGTATATCTATGTCTTAGCATATTTTATAAGGTTCAAACCTACGATCTAACTAAAAAAATACATGACTGGTTTATTTACTTATCTCAACCTATACTCGTATACGTTCCACTGCAAGACACAGCCTCCTCTCGGAATGAGAGGGCTTAGGCCGCTTAGACCGTAGTTCCCACGTGGGCTGATTGCGGATTGGAAACTTCATTCCACCATTTTATTGCTTCTTTTAATCGATTAATTATCAATCAATTAAAGAGCAATTTCACATCCCTAGTCTTAGCTGTGAGTAGATTACCTAATGCACATAGATTATATAGAGTATAGATGCATATAAAGTACCTAATGGACTAGTAACTACTATTTTACGCTAAACTACTACGCTAAACTACGCTACGCTAAAACTAGACTTCATTAACAAAGCAACTAATCATACTTTAGATTAAGTGAAACTTGGGTCATTAAAACACTTGTTTAACGAGAAGATTCTAAAAACGTTAATAAAACATTTATAAAAAAATCTGAGCAACCAAAACATAAACTACAACGCTGCATAGTTAAAAGATTTTAATGTTTTACACAATACACGATGCGCAATTTTATAAACAAGAAACCGCTTGTATGTTTTTTACATGGGTTTTTATTCTTCGTTTGTAATACGGTCAGCAGCAGAAGTAAATGAGCGGCAATGGTGCCTGCTCAAAATGACCTACCTACACACGACTCTACTGCCAAGGTACTAAGAGAGTGTTTAGATCATTTGAACACCACAAGTGCTCATCTACTTGTGCTGCTGACTGTACAAATTATTCCAGCCGGCATTCGTGACAATTGCTGCCACAAATGCTGTTAATGTTGTAAACAAGCTTTTCTTAAACAATATCAGGCAGGAGACTTTTGAAATCAGTGAAATCACCCTTGCGTGTGATCCAAACCAAGCAATTAAAAAAATCTGAATTTTAAATTAGAAGTGTAATTGATTTTTTTTTTTTTGACACTTCCGAACGCTAAATATCGTGCGATGTTATTTCGAAAATCGATTCCCAGACTGATTCTTGCATCTAAGCAGATCTAAGCCATCAAAATAAAGGCCACCAAGGTAATGTTTTTTTCATCTGTAGGTAATTAATAATTCGGCAGATCTTTGGTGATTCATCATCATCATCATGTCAGCCGAAATACGACCACTGCTGGACATAGGCCTCCCCAAAGCTCTCCACTCAGACCGGTCTTGTGCTTTCCGCATCCACCGCGATCCCGCGATCTTAACCAGGTCGTCGCTCCATCTTGTTGGAGGCCTACCGACAGCTCGTCTCCCGGTCCGCGGACGCCATTCGAGAACCTTCTGACCCCATCGACCATCAGTCCTGCGAGCAATGCTAGCTTTGTGTGATTGAGTCCAAATAAAAAAATGCTCTACGATTTTTTGGCCATAAAATAGTGTAATTACTATTTTTTT
>NC_133480.1:8755790-8854577 GCF_025370935.1 Choristoneura fumiferana
ATAAAGGTCCGATACGGTGTCCGAAATTACTTCAGAGGACCATATTTGTTTTTTAATAGACTAATTGATCTTTAAAAGGATATGTACCGACTTAAATATGGAGGAGGTGCTCAATGAGGGTTTTCACAGAGGCGATATATCGCTAGATGGCGTTAGTATCGTGAGATCCGTTTGACGTTTGCTTGCGATTGGCTCATATAGTTTTTAACCAATCATGGGTAAACGTCAAACGTCAAACGGACCTCTCGATAGTAACGCCATCTAGCGATATTTCGCCTCTGTGAAAACCCTCATTCGATTGTAGGTATTATTTTTATTGGTTTACTTTGCACCGAGTGATGTTTTATGAGTCGATTTGGAAAATCATCTTTTTGTTTGAAAGTATATTCATATTTTCTATCTAGTCTGGTCTAAATTAATTTTAAAGAAAATATATCACCCTTAAAGAAGCCCCTGAAGTCGGTCAAAACAGATTGCCCTAGCCACAGTCTTCAATGCATTAAATAAGTACACCTACATAAATATAATTCTTAGAGTAGTAACTTAATTGCTAATTTATTAGACAATTTATCCCAAAAATGTGCTAAATCTCTGTCTTAATATGGAACATACGGAAGCTATTCTAATTCGCGCTCGCCTCTTTCCTCATTCCCAGGCAGCAGAATGCAGGTGACCGTGAAGGGGCACGATTCGTGAGCCGTGGGACCGGGGAATTTGATCACAAATTCTTATGATGAAGATCTTGTGGTGATTAACAGGTAATCTAAGCTGTGCATCTTTGCGAACGGACTCTGGCGCTGTTAGTTAGTATTTAAAAGACCCCCACACTGGCGTCTTTCAAACGTCGTCGACGTGCCAGCGTCCGCGCAGCGTCGACGTCGCGTCGACGAATGAGCGTACTTGTAGTCAAAATACCACAAACGGGACTTATCACGCTATTATTACACAAGTAATATTTACCTCGACGTTTCGGCAACGTTACAGTTGCCGTGGTCACGAGTAGACTGAAGTGTGGGGTGTCAAGTCTGCCTAGCAGCGCGAGTTCTTCGAACTACCCGCACTTGATCACTAATAGTGCCGGCACTCGTATCACGAACTACCCGCACTTGGTCACTTTCTCAAAGCATAATGAGCGGACCAGAGATACAGCTTATGACTTCTTGTTCCGTTAAAGCATACTTACATTTATGCAGTTCGTCATTAAGAGTTAGCAAAAGTTACTCCCATTGAGCAGACCGAATGCATGCTTATTTTACTGAACTTTAGCCCCTTCCAACTCATAATTATAAGTCAATTCATAGTCAGGTTCTCTAACCACTTGGCCATCCGATCGTCTTAAACTATGATTAGGCAGTCTAACCAGCACCGAACCAGCGGAAAGGCAGTTCCACTGAATATTAATGAAGACTTAATTTCATTAAATATACATTTTCGTGGCGTTCGTGCAATGCATGTGCTTGACGAGGTAATACTGCGGTCGTGAGTGCAGGGATATACTTATAGTTAAGTATAATGGTTATTGAGTAAGTCAGAGGTTGGAGTTTCGTCAGCTAACTGCGATAAGCATGGAGAAAATTATTAAGTAAATGGAAAGAAGTAAACGTTTTGAGCAATGGCGTATGTTTCTTTAGGTATAGTCTTAAGTTAAATATAATGATTATTGGGTAAGTCAGAGGTTGGAGTTTCATCAGCAAACTGCAATAAATATGGAAAAAATATAATAGATGAATTGAAAAAAATAACTTTTTAGCAACTACAATAGGTATTTCTTTAGGTATAGTTTTAGAGTTAAAAATTTATACTCAGTATTAGCGTACCTACTTATGCATCATTTTTAGGGTTCTCTACCTCAGTTGAAAAAAACAGAATCCTTAAAAGTAGAATTACTTTGTTGTCCGTCTATCGATCCCTCCATCCTTCTGACAAGACCCTTTTTCCCAGAAAGGAATGCAGTTAATCATCTGAATTGGTTGAAAATACATAGAGAGATATCGCTTTGTTAGTAAGGAAGGAACTATGTACGAATGAATTTTAAAACATCTTGTACCTATACAAATGCAACTGCTTACTTATAATATAAATATGTACGTGGGCATTTTCACTTTAAATGACGCAAAAACAATTTTTATTTTTCAAAATTAGGTATGGGCAACTCAGAATCACGAGCACAATTGATTTGGACGAATAAAAATGTGTCCATAATTTTCTTGTCAGTTTTGTGACTTTATTTCATACAGTTTATTTATGGGTTACCTACGAAATTAACACATAATTTTTTTATGGAAAATAGGGACAATTTTTTCTTCGTTAAAATCAATAGTTCTCGTGAATCTGAGTTACCTAAATTACCCTGAATTACTCATTCTGAAAAAAAAATTGCGCCGTTAAAATACCCACGTATTATTATGTAAGTTGTAACTTTAACGCTTTAAGCCTGTCAGTAACTGACCCTGGCACTCGACTGCACACTAATTTGCCTTGACTTACAAATAACTAATACTTAACCACCAGGAAGACATGCTCAGTAATCAGCAACTTTTCCTAGGTCGAGTAGTAATTATGGATTTCCTTGTACCATTTGCATGCGTTCAGAATGCGAGAGTAAAAAACTGGCCGAATATAAATATACCCGCCCACGAGTTCCATTGACAGTACTATTATAGTGTTCTATAATAGTACTGTCAATGGAACTAGTGGGAACACACCGGACTTTCCGTAACACAGTAACGTAGCGCCGTAACAACTCGTTTCCCATTGTATTTTCTAAGTTTTTTACGTTACGTCAGTGTTCACAAATATGGCAAATATTGTGTACAATAACTGCGAGGTGCCGTAGCCGATGACATATTTAAATCTTAATTCTGCCTAACGAAAATCAAAAATAATCATTTGACTGACCTGATAAATGCAATATTATACTAATCCATAGACTAGGGTCCGACATATTTTATGTGACATTACATAAATTCATAAACTAGAAAACCGCTAAACATAAAACCCGAAAACGTACCTAAAAGTAAGTCGCAGTGAAAGACTAACTTTGCAGTTAAAATGATCCGATCTCCCATTACATTCCAATACAATACAATACATCGTCTCGTGATTCTCCAACTGCTAATGTATGTAAGTTAGAACGCGGTAGTTATTTCTACCGTACCGTACAAAAAGGCAGATTGACGACAAATAAGGTTCAGGTTACTATGTTAGGTTAGGTTAGGTTAGGTATGGTACTGCGAAAATTATAAATTTTAGGTACCTTTTTTTTTAACTGTTTTTCTTAACAACTTTTACAGATAGGGTTCGATTTTTAAAGACAGACTGAGTATTAAGTAGATGGAAAAAAATGACAATTTTAATAATTATTGTTTTAACTTATAACT
The DNA here is from genome assembly GCF_025370935.1 of Choristoneura fumiferana. Classification (NCBI taxonomy): domain Eukaryota; kingdom Metazoa; phylum Arthropoda; class Insecta; order Lepidoptera; family Tortricidae; genus Choristoneura; species Choristoneura fumiferana. The sequence goes on from NC_133480.1 coordinate 8,759,171, forward strand.
ACATATAATATTATGTGCATAAATTAGCGCTAGCAAGTCCTTTAACTCTTAAGGCAGACGTCTTCAATAAAGTCTGCTAGGAAAGGCATGCTACTTACGCATGGTTATTACATGGTGCGGTCGAGAATACCATATTGTAATATTTATATTTTACATTTTGCTGCAAAATGGGGAACGTATCGAAACACAAAGTTTAAAAAGAATAAAGACGGATATAATGAAATTTTCGGTAACTATTCGATTTTTTTAATCGTGTTATCTAACAAATTAGGTTAGATTTACGTTACATTTTTTTTTGATTAGCCTATTTTTGTGTCCCACTGCTGGGCAAAGGCCTCTCCTCTCTTGCTCCACTCCTGCCTATCAAAGGCGAGCTCCCGCCATCCCACATTATAGGCATCTAAGTCGTCCTCCATCTCCTCTCGGTCTGCCTCTATTACGGTATCCGTCACTAGGGACCCATTCCGTAACAATTTTGGCCCAACGTTCTGGGTTCATTCGACAGACATGTCCAGCCCAGTCCCACTTCAACTTGCCGTCTTTACGCCCACGTCAGCAATTCGAGTCTTTGAGCGCAGTTACATTTAATATTGTAAAATTTCAAATTTCTGAGAAAATGACATTACATCCAACAGCCATTATATATTTTTCCCATTTTTATTTTTAAACTTCATATAACAAATTACATAGGCACGCGAATTTTTTTCTGGATACATGCATGTCCTGGCCTTTCGTTTCATTATACAACAGTTTAGTTTAGTTTATTTATTCATTCAATATAATAACATCATTAATTACAAAAATGACAGTTACAAGTATTTATATCATGTTGCGTTGGCTTGAGCTATTATCTTCCCAAAGTAAAGCCTAATCGATTTCAGTAACAGGATCGATATAACCGTGAACCGATTAGCATTGTCTGTCAAACGTTACTCGCACCGCTAGCACTATTGAATACAGTTCAACGCAACGTTTGTAGGTCGCTCGCCGTGACGCCGCCATTCAAGGTTACCTTGATGCTTTCACGCAATCAGCTGGTTCATGAGCTAGCATTTACATAAAGCCTGAAGATTTTAGAGTTCAGAGAGTCATACTTTTTTTGTAGAGAGAGTTCTAGCGCGACCAAAGTGACTAAATATAATCATATCATATAACCAATGTCAAGCCAGCCATAACATTTTCGGTTAAGTAAATTTTTGATAATCTACAGTAATTTTGCCTAATTTAAACAAAAATTCTTAACTGGATATTTGACAATTGATTGAGATTGGCTATCATAAGATTAATAAGAGTATTGTAGGACTCTCAGTTTCAGAAGTGGATGGAGGGTTACAATCTCCCGCCCCTTAATTCATACTCACTCAAATACCTATTTACTTATCCGTAAATTAACATTTGTTTGTTGTACCCTAACAATTCGGCAGCGGTAAAGAATAAACATAATAATAAGATAATAATTAAGCACGATTTAGGTGGCCTTCGATGATGTACTATTATTTTTGATCTCACTAATGAGGATTTAGTAAAGTCAGCAGTGTTACTAGACTCTCGGCCACAATCCCAGTATCATTGGAAAGTATGAAGGCAGAAGGGTGTTAGTATGTAGTTTTTACTTATCATCAAACTTTAAATAACTTTGAATATGACGTGGTTAACCTGAATGTAGAGTCGAAAAAATGTATTAGGTAAATAATAAGTTATTATTTATATTAATTAAGCATACATACATCGATCTAAGGTAAAGTAATAAATACCTACAATAGTACAAAAGCCCAATGCCATTAAGAACAGCAGGGCGATATAAAGCGTCCACGAATAGCTTCCTGCAAACGAGCTTCGAATAAAAGCCTATGTTTATCCGATAAAGCCGTACAATAAACGGGCACTTCCTGACTCGAACCGGTTTTCATGTGGGAATGGTGGGTATGGGCTCCGGGTCGAAAGATGTGACGTATTGCGCAGGTTATGTAGGAGTCTTCAAAGGCGAAGAAGAAGAATGAATGAAAGTATCTGTGTGTTACATCTGTTATTTTCCTACAAAAATGTCTAAGTGACATTACTTGTGTGTAATGTGTACAGTCAACCCATTTGATTACTGCGCCACCTTAATTATCACAGTAAATCATTTTATTTGTCGATAACAATGTTATCATTATATGATTGGCGGTGGTATGTAGTCACCTGTATCTTCGTATACTTACTGTTTACTTTTTGTGTCATTATTAATTTTTATACCATGTAACACCACATAACATTTTGTTACTAGCCTCTGCCTTTTATGTCCCAAATAAAATATGCTGAAGCTGGATTTAAGAAGTAAAGATTAATAAAACGTTTTATTTATTATTTTATGTATAAATAACCTATAAATCTTAATAATCTAAAAAATCGAATGCTTATTAAGATTTTAGAGGTCAAGTCTAGGAGCACGCAAATTACTACAATACTCTGTAGTTTGTATGTCTAATGACTTAAATTAAATATTCAAGTCAATCAGACAAACCAAAAAAAAACAAAGATAAAAGGGTCTTTAGTCACGTCAGTTGCTATTACTATTTTATAACGGTATAAATGTATTAAATAACATATTATGTGGATATATAAATATTTATGACGACGCTAGTATTGCGAACAGTCCTATAAAATTTTTAATTAGCCACACAAACTACTTAAGAAGTTAATATACGTCCCTTTATTTAGCAAAGGGCTGTTTCACCAGTCTCTGATAACTACCTGACATTTTATCTGACAGTTTATGTTGGTCAAAACAAGAGAGGTATCACAGATATAGTTACAGGGAATCTGGAATAACGATTTAGGAACTTAAGGAGTTGATACACTGTAAATGTAAAATATATCTACCAAAAATGCAAGGAAAAATACTGGAAGTAAATAGTATATAGATTCTTTCTAATATTGCTGTGTATCACCTCCTGAAATTCCTACATCGTTATTCACTCACCGTCAGTCGTTATGCACTCTGTATGTCACATAAAACAAGGGTCTATTAGATACTCGTGGTGATGAAATAAACACTAAGGGGCTGTTTCACCGTCCATTGGTTAATTTTATTTGACGGATAAATGTGATGCCGTCTCGATCTATTTGAACAAATAAAACAGAGACGGCATCACAATTATTCATCAAATAAATTTAATCAATAGATGGTGAAACAGGGGGTAAACCTTGCTGGATTTAGGAAGTAAAGTTTAAAAAAAATACGTACAAATCCATTACGTTCCTACTACATGGCGTAAAAAACGTAAAATAAAGAAAGTAATAACTTTAACTTGACAATGGTCAGATATAATCTACAAGCAACTTTTCAATTTAAAACTCTTTGATTTATTATCACAGGCGCGTTCCCAAGCTCCCAACATTTCAGGCCACGAGAAAGTAAAATACACAAAAAAGTCGTACGACGAGTTTCTCCCGCCAAAACCGAGGGCACTGACCGATTGACATTCGATTGGCCTCACACACCGCGACAAGGCGCGGACCATCGACAAAATGATGAAATGCCATTTTTTTTATCCAGTACGAGTATGTATGTAGGTTGCTAATGAAAAAAGACATCGTTACGAAATATTTCTGTGCCGAATTTACATATAAATCGAAATCTCACATTATTTATACGATGTAAGGTGCGTTCAAGCGTTTGTTTAGTTTTACGGCCATGATAATTTTGACAGTTTATGGTTACAGGCTTGATACATGAGGAACGGGTTTGCCGAGGGTCTGAGATAATTTACATTGTGATATATGCCACTGCCACAGGACTGATTAAAAATGGACAAATTCACGATATCAAACTTCATCAGTCATTGGTTATCAGATCCTCATCAAAGTACATGCACCGGGAAAAAAACGATTATTTTAATAGTTGTTATTAAAATTTAGAGAGTAATGAAGTTTTCAAAATGCTAATAACAGTACAGTAGTCTCTTTCAGCAACCGACAAGATAAAGAAGTCGAAAGACGAGTCGAAAACACCTGGAAGAGCTACTGGTCTATGAAACAGCTTATGAAGGGAAAACACGCATAACCGACGTTGGGAAAAAGACTGCTAAGCTAAAATGGGACTGGGCTGGACACGTCTGTCGCATGCACCCAGAAAGGTGGGCTCGCACAGTTACTTGGTGGGTGCCGGAGAACGGCCAGCGACATCGAGGCAGACCGAGAAGGAGATGGCGGGACGATCTGGACACGTACGCAAAGGACTGGCCTGACATTGCGTCAGAACGAGAGTTGTGGAGGTCAAGAGGGGAGGCTTTTGCCCAGCAGTGGGACACTATACAGACTAATTAAAAAAAAAAGAAAAAAACAGTACCCGTGCTAATTAAATTGATTCACGGAAAATTAACGTTCGATAATTTGCCAATAGGTTTGCTTAATAATATTTGCTTCTGGTTTTTTTTTTAACTAATTAAATAAAAGATTGTAAAATAGTTATACGCCTCTGACCTTAACATACGGCTTCGTCCCCCTCGGCCTGTCAGACGGACTGTTAGTCAATGGCTGCTTTAAAGGATTATTGCTAAAGTTACGTAACCAAAAATAATTGTCAAGCTCAATACAGATGAAACCGAACAAGGAATTCAAGTACCACTTAAGTATGTAAATCAATAACGGCGAAAGTAAAACCAGTAACAGCAATTCGCAACCGTGCGTTCAAGTAAATATGAAATGTTTAATCGGTTCTTCAGAAGAAAGTCTGCAAACGTTTCGGCGGACGCCAAACCGATTATTCCGGTAGTTTCGTAATGGCTGCGAACGCGTGTACTTTTGTGAGAAAAGCCTCTTGCTAAGCGGCGTAACCGTTAATTGATATAATATCTACGAACACCGTATAAGAGGGTCACACCTGAAGTCACACACATTTGGATTTATTTACGCATTTCCTCCAGCGTAATATTTTTAGTTCAATATATATTTATACGCTGTAGGCGACGCGTAAATCGTTGTATTTCTTTAATTCAAATGTTTCTTTTGAATAAAAAAGGGGTGGGTGTAAACGAGAGTGGTATGTGTCAAAAAACGGAGGGTACATTGCGTTGCATTGGATGGCATTGGCCATAAGACACCAGTCGCTACAACAGTCGCTACGAGCTTTAGACGCACGCCGCTCTCATACACTTTCCCTTGGTTTTTTGCAAAATCTTAGTTTATTTCGCCCCGTAGTCTACATCCGCATTTACGTGCATTGACTAATTAAACTCGAAGTCCAACTATTTATTTATTTTACGAAATAGGGCAACATGCGAGCAGTTGAATCACCTGGCGGTAGTCGAACACCACCAACCATAGACAACCGCAACACCAGAGAATTACAGATGCGTTCGCAGCCGAGATGACTGTCTTATATAGGTCAAGCCAGAACATAGTAGCGCAAGCATTACCTACTGCTTAACAAAATCCATACTAATATTATAAATGTGAAACTGTGAGTGTTTGTATGTTTGTCCGTCTTTCACGTCGAAACGGAGCGACGGATCGACGTGATTTTTGGCATAGAGATAGTTTATGGCCCAGAGAGTGACATAGGCTACTTTTTATCCCGGAAAAATGCACAGTTCCCGAGGGACCAGCGCGCGATAACCGAATTCCACGCGGGCGAAGCCGCGGGCAAAAGCTAGTTTTCTTAAAATCTAACCGACGGACTAATTAGAATTTAATAGTACACCAGCCTATTCTATTCCCCCAGAAGTTAAGAACAAGGGCGCTCTTGTTTTCACAAAGCATGAGTTTACTACGGCATATTGACCTCATTTACTATCTTTTGTGTCCGTAACTGCGCTCAAAGTACGCGCGGCCTGCTAAAACATTTGTTATGGGCTCTAACACTGAACTATGAATTGATAAGAGGGACAAAAATGTCACGTGAGATACGTACATGGTACGAGTGCATGCCTGAAAAAACATATTATTATATGTATTTTGTATACGTAGTTATCCCGCTCAGTCAACAAATTTAAAATTGCTCAAAAATTGGGTTATTGCTGATATAAATCAATATTATTTTATTAACATAACAAGAATTTTATTAATAACAATAATATAGTTTCAGCAATTAGGTAAACGCATGCTATCTAAATGTTTACATGCTTAAGCTAACGCAGAATGTATTGGACATAAAATATTTAATTTACCATCTTTCATTGTAAAAGACTACATTCTTGTAAACAAATAAATGACTAATGATTTAAAATTAAGAAACACGTTATTATGTACATTGTGTTGTTCTTTATCTTACTACTTTGTTTACATGCCGCATAAACATTTTCTTTCCTTCTCTCTTTCTCTCTCTAGCTTTCTTTCTTTATATTGTAGTTCCCCCAAAATTTACCCACTAAGTCTAGAGTAAAGACAATACAACCACTAGTTTAACTGCTTCGTGGTCTAGAGACTACATTTCGCAGTTTTGCGGCGGTGGTCGTCATACATACAAAGTATGGTTATTTTTGACCATTTCAACGAGAATTTAGTAAATTCCCGGAATTTCAATTCAACTGCCAGAACTAATGATTAACGCAAGCAAAGTCGCGGGTAAAGGCTAGTTTTGGCTTCTAGCTATTTAAGCGAAAATTTAGCTTACCGGATCAAAGTAGGCCAGTGGGTGAAACAAAACGGTCTCGAGTTCGTGTAAAGCATTACTTCATCAGAAACGAAATATTTCTCAACGAATGCAATTGCAATCTGCTGCGTTCGGAAATCACTGCGAAAAATAGTTCTTACGTAGGTTTCTGTCTTATTTTTTACTTGTTTCTTACCCGACTGCATGGATAGGTATTGGTTATCAGTTAAAGCCGTGGTGGCCTAGTGATTTGACCAATCGCCTCTCAAGCAAAGGGTCGTGGGTTCAAACCCCGGCTCGCACCTCTGAGTTTTTCGAAATTCATGTGCGGAATTACATTTGAAATTTACCACGAGCGGTGAAGGAAAACATCGTGAGGAAACCTGCACTAACCTGCGAAGCAATTCAATAGTGCGTGTGAAGTTCCCAATCCGCACTGGGCCCGCGTGGGAACTATGGCCCAAGCCCTCTTGTTCTCAGAGGAGGCCTGTGCCCAGCAGTGGGACATCTATAGGCTGGGATGGATGGACTTAAATTATGGTTGGTGTGGGCATGGGTGGTGTTGGTTAAAATGTAACGTCTCAAAGTCAAAGTCATTAAATTTTGAAGATTATGAATGTCACATAATCTACCACCGGTTCGGAAAAACCTCTCTTGAGAAAAATCTACAAGAAACCTAACAAGATATTTTTTTTTCAAAACAAACATGCAATGTTAATGGTTTAAATACATCACAGGCATTTAGCACAACTACTTAGGTACATTTTTAACTCATAATGCTATTTGAAGTAGGAAGTAAGGAATCTCCAATACTGACCGGAATTATTTCCAACATCCGTCCATGATATATTATTAGGTTGGACATTGTATGGTCTCGCCAATGTTACAATACATAATAGGCTTTATATTATTATATTTTCTGATATAACTAGTAACATCACTAGAATCTAGATAATGGTTGTTCCATCGACTATATAGTTCTCTTTTTTTCGACTGGATGGCAAACGAGCAAGTGAGTCTCCTGAGGGTAAGAGATCACCACCGCCCATAAACATCTGCAACACCAGGAGTATTGCAGATGCGTTGCCAACCTAGAGGCCTAAGATGGGATACCTCAAGTGCCAGTAATTTCACCGGCTGTCTTACTCTCCACGCCAAAACACAGCAGTGCAAGCACTGCTGCTTCACGGCAGGATTAGCGAGCAAGATGGTGGTAGCAATCCAGGCGGATCTTGCACAAGGTCCTACCACCTGCAAAACTCTTCTCTTTTAATTTAATATCTCGCTCCAGATCGGTCTTTTTTAGGACAAAACGATTAGGAATAATGTAATTTTCCATGAAACCTAAAGTTAATAAACACTCATTATAGAAGCCATTTATAAAAAAAATACTTTCATTAATGGTGTCAACGCGACTCATATTGGCTAACAACTGTATTCATAAACACTTACCGCTGATAAAAAACAAAGGTCAACGAAACTACAAACCCAACCTAAACCTTCATCCATTCAATTTAAAGGTTACAATCGATCTATTAGCTATTGAAATATTCGCGGCTGTGTTGTATAATATAATGTTGTAACTCGAATCTTAATCGTATGGTTATAAAGTTGATTTGAATGGAGTTGTAACGGACCAAGCCCGCATTCCGTCGTGCTAGTTGGCTGACATTTGCATTGCGCGGCGCGGGCGCAGACTAGGTACTTGGCTAAAAATGCATGGGCCGCGAAGCCCTTAGTCATCAAATTGCCACTCACATTAGCTTAATACAAACGTCATCCAATCAGTGGTCTAGGTGTCATCAGGAAAGGCGAAAGAACAAACATACATAGTTATTTTTGAGCATCTTGACTTCACCGCCTCATTTAAATTAGCGTGTAATTCGCATATGTTTGAAGGTTAGTATAGAACTGACTTATCTAAAACCTAATTCAGGGCAGCAGCAGTACTTGTAATTTATATTTAATTTTAGGTCATATTTACTATAATTTTCTCGAATTCAAAAATAACCATATAAAATCCCAATTGATTTACTTAACCGCAAGAAAACCAATGAGATAGAGACAACTCGATTTATTCATAGATGCGGATAATTATTGGCTATCGGCTATAGCAACGATTATTGCTTGTACCTAATTACTGAGGTTTGATACATGCACCCTCAGTTAGGTAACCATGCACGAGCAAGCAACTTAGCAGGTTTTAATTCTAGGGATGGGAAAATCGACGATAGTGCAAAAATATTATTTTAGCAAGCTACATTCTAATGAAAACCTATTTGACAAGGCCAAAAAGCTTTAGGTATTTTTTTACTTTAACTTTTTATTCCAAACTTTTTTTATTGCTGATTTATTAAAGTTAGGTATTTAAGGGAACTTAAGAAGTAACAATTTTGGGAACTCTAATTTCAAAGTCGAAGTCGCTAACATTTAGGCTAGTTGTCAGTAATTTAATTGCGTAGGTTAATACGAGTATATCTATGTCTTAGCATATTTTATAAGGTTCAAACCTACGATCTAACTAAAAAAAATACATAACTGGTTTATTTACTTATCTCAACCTATACTCGTATACGTTCCACTGCAAGACACAGCCTCCTCTCGGAATGAGAGGGCTTAGGCCGCTTAGACCGTAGTTCCCACGTGGGCTGATTGCGGATTGGAAACTTCATTCCACCATTTTATTGCTTCTTTTAATCGATTAATTATCAATCAATTAAAGAGCAATTTCACATCCCTAGTCTTAGCTGTGAGTAGATTACCTAATGCACATAGATTATATAGAGTATAGATGCATATAAAGTACATAATGCACTAGTAACTACTATTTTACGCTAAACTACTACGCTAAACTACGCTACGCTAAACTAGACTTCATTAACAAAGCAACTAATCATACTTTAGATTAAGTGAAACTTGGGTCATTAAAACACTTGTTTAACGAGAAGATTCTAAAAACGTTAATAAAACATTTATAAAAAAATCTGAGCAACCAAAACATCGCTGCATAGTTAAAAGATTTTAATGTTTTACACAATACACGATGCGCAATTTTATAAACAAGAAACCGCTTGTATGTTTTTTTAACATGGGTTTTATTCTTCGTTTGTAATACGGTCAGCAGCAGAAGTAAATGAGCGGCAATGGTGCCTGCTCAAAATGACCTACCTACACACGACTCTACTGCCAAGGTACTAAGAGAGTGTTTAGATCATTTTGAACACCACAAGTGCTCATCTACTTGTGCTGCTGACTGTACAAATTATTCCAGCCGGCATTCGTGACAATTGCTGCCACAAATGCTGTTAATGTTGTAAACAAGCTTTTCTTAAGTAAGTATTATAATCTACAATATCAGGCAGGAGACTTTTGAAATCAGTGAAATACCCTTGCGTGTGATCCAAACCAAGCAATTAAAAAAATCTGAATTTTAAATTAGAACTGTAATTGATTTTTAATTTTTTTAACACTTCCGAACGGTAAATATCGTGCGATGTTATTTCGAAAATCGATTCCCAGACTGATTCTTGCATCTAAGCAAGATCTAAGCCATCAAAATAAAGGCCACCAAGGTAATGTTTTTTTTTCATCTATAGGTAATTAATAATTCGGCAGATCTTTGGTGATTCATCATCATCATCATGTCAGCCGAAAGACGACCACTGCTGGACATAGGCCTCCCCCAAAGCTCTCCACTCAGACCGGTCTTGTGCTTTCCGCATCCACCGCGATCCCGCGATCTTAACCAGGTCGTCGCTCCATCTTGTTGGAGGCCTACCGACAGCTCGTCTCCCGGTCCGCGGACGCCATTCGAGAACCTTCTGACCCCATCGACCATCAGTCCTGCGAGCAATGCTAGCTTTGGTGATTGAGTCCAAATAAAAAAATGCTCTACGATTTTTTGGCCATAAAATAGTGTAATTACTATTTTTTTAACGCTTAACGTTTCGTTCTATCTCAAAAGTTGATCACCTATCTCTTTCACACGCTCGCTTTAATATCAGCTGCAATCCTAAGACAGCCCGTTCGGCTAAGGAAACACGTATGTAATTTTCGCAATCTTCCACATTCCGTTCGCAATGCGCCGGGCCAGCTGACGCCATGCGCGCGAAAGCGACAGCGAATCGTTCAAACTTGGAACACGAACCATAGAGGTAGATTAAGTTTTTAATGGAGATGAAGAATTTTAATTTAATGCTGGCTAAATGGATTTATTCAGTACGCATCTTAAAATTAAAACTTAATCTCTGCAAATGTGAAAAAACCTGTTAATGTACTTTTGTTAAATTATTAAGATGATTAAAATTAGACAGCGTATGAAATGAGTGTTGCACCAAAAAGCCAAAGAGAGGTAAAAGACAAAATAATGTTTAAAATCAAATCAAAGAGAGCCGAAGAGAATCGAAAAGAGCACCCATCCAGATGACCAAATAATAAATAACTACATAATATTTTAAATGCAACAGAGAGTAGGTATGTCTGTTTGTCTATTACTCTTTCTTAGTGGCTGAAGTATCAATTACTACAATAATTAAGTAGCAAATAAATCGAAAAGTAAGGAGAAGATTCTGACTAAGAGATACTAAATTGTCAGGAAAAGGAAATAAAGGTGCCCCAAAGAGTAAAATAAAGAAAAAATGTGGTAATTAGTTAGCTTCATTCTAAACACCAGACCATGTTGGTTAAACAATGGATAAAAAATGTTACAGAACAGTTAACAAAGGTTCCAATGTCACGTTGAAAATTTTTTTTGCTAATTAATTAGCTGATTTCATGGGAACGTTGGCATTGTTTACTTCAACATCCTTTGACTTTTAGAATTATTTAAGTTTTATTTTCATGTATTTCTTGAGTGAGTCACTCGTTTTGCACCCACACTCGTAAACTATTATTACGTACGTTGTGGCCATGCATGACATCCTTTTGTTTACAATCATAATTTATTCGACCAGATGGCCTAGTGGTTAGAGAACCTGACTACGAAGCTTGAGGTCCCGGGTTCGATTCCCGTGTCGGGGCAGATATTTGTATGAAAAATACGAATGTTTGTTCTCGGGTCTTGGGTGTTTAATATGTATTTAAGTATGTATCTATATCTATATAATTATATTTATCCGTTGCTTAGTACCCATAACACAAGCTTTGCTAAGCTTACTTTGGGACTAGGTCAATTGGTGTGAATTGTCCCGTGATAGTTATTTATTTATTTATTTTATAATTTAAATTTTGCAGTACAAATACGGTAGGTCTAATTTTCTTAAACGCCGAGAGAGCACATAGTGTTTTTGAAATACTCTTTATAAATTGTAGGAGTCACATCTAACTAAAGACATTGTCTTAACGTACATAGAATTCCAAACAATATGTCGTTAACGTGTACCGAATCCGCTTTCACGGCTGTGATGGCAAAAAATTGTTAACTTTCGGATGATTTTTAACATATGACAACATTCTCATGTAAAGAGGTACTATAGAACTACCTGTATCGTGACCCCCTATGGTACGTACCATTATTGTAGTCTGTAAAATTGAAATCGTAATTTTAATTTGGTTTCCATCTTTTCTTTTCTTATTAAGTACTATTTAATCTAATTTTTTTTTATTCGACTGGATGGCAAACGAGCAAGTGGGTCTCCTGATGGTAAGAGATCACCACCGCCCATAAACATCTGCAATACCCCCGTTGCCAACCTAGAGGCTTAAGATGGGATACCTCACGTGCCAGTAATTTCACCGGCTGTCTTACTCTCCTCTCCACGCCGAAACACAACAGTGCAAGCACTGCTGGTTCACGGCAGGATTAGCGAGCAAGATGGTGGTAGCAATAATCCGGGCGGACCTTGCACAAGGTCCTACCACCGTCCTAATTGTAATTTGACATTGCCAATTTATTTTTGGCTGACATTTAAATATATTCGATTACTCCTATACTTTACTTAATATATTTAATCAGGTAAGTATGTACCTGATATTTCAATTCTATGTATTTACCTAAACTAAACCTACCTATCTATAATTTCATAGAAAATTCATTCATAGTAACATCGGATTGTTAGACAAGGGAATTATGGAACTTAATGTGAGATTGTTCTATGTTCATACAGATACATATCAACTGCTAAAAGTACCTATTTATTGACAAATGTTCTAAAATAGCCTTTTTGCTGGTAAAAATTAAATCTAACCTGTGAGTCTAACCCCTTGTTTCACCATTGATTGATTAATTTTATGTGACGGATATCTGTGATGCCGTCTGTGTTTTTTCCGAATAAATAGAGACCGCATGACATTTATCTGTCAAATAAAAGTTATCGATGAGTGGTGAAACAGACCCGTATCGTCCAAGATCATGCCACGCTAGTCACCGGACTTCCCAGACTTACGCAGAAACAGCCAGATCCGGGTCTAACTAGTCGTGAATAAAGCAGTTCTAGAAACTGGATAGATGTTATTTTAATATTTGAAGTTAGATGTTTACAATATGCACTTTCATAAAAACAGGTAATGCAATGTACTAATGTTTTACATTGTTGATGGACGACACCAATGCTTATTTAAAATTATTGTCAATACGGATACTAAGATGTGTAATACAGGGACCATAATTGTCAAAGTTTTGATGCTATAGCTATAAAAAAAAACCTTGACAAGAAGTAACCTGTCTGCCTGTGGCATTGTAGTTCTAAAACGGATGGACCGATTTCGATGCAGCTATTTTACGTAAAGGCGAGCTTCAGCCGTTTTTGAGATATTTACCTAACATTGAAATGACAATTTCGGGAGTTTCTCAACTTTTCTAAATTGGTTACGTTAGGTTATGTCTTTCATGTCTAAGACACAAAAAAGAAAAATCCACTTTTATTTAACGTAATAGGAAAGCAACCACCATGACATTTCAACACGCTAACAAAACAATTGAACTTGATTAACTCGCACTAGCGCCTGTGCGCGCAGGCCGTGCGTAAGCTATGACTTCATTTTCAGTACTTACTATTCGTAGATTTATAAAAATCTAAGAACTAAAAAAATACTTACCTACTTGTCTACTACTGCTAAGAATTTAAAGTGTGTATGTTTCGATGTTTGTTACTCCATCACGCCAAAATGTATGTACGAATTTGTATGAAATGGAATAACATTTTATCCCGAAAAATGACAGTTTCACGGGATCGCGCTGAACGAATTTTACCTAGACGAAGTTAAGTGTAACGACTAGTAACTAATAGAAAAATAAGTAGTATCTACTTAATAGAATCGTGTTTGCTATGTACAGTCACCAGCATTAATATCTGCCACAGCGGAGCGTGCAAAAATATCTGACACGTCCTCCGGCCCTAGAAATAGAGTCGTATCAGATATTTATGCACGCGTGTTGTGTCAGATATTGGTGCTGGTGACTGTACTACTTAAAACACGTGTGAATTAGATTGTTTGTTATCGATGTCCAATTTGATATTTCGTCAATAATATCATTGATTCATTCTGTTTAGAACCTTGAGTAAATTTAAAAACATGTTTACACTAAACAACGGCGCAAAAATATGCAACATACGCATTTAGCCTGTTCAAGGCATTCACTGCCACCTGACTTCCACAGGTGCCACCGACGCACTTGTGCGTTCAAAATTTATGAATAACTAGTTATGACAGTGGAACTGGTCGATATGGTCTTGATTTCTAGAACCTTTTCACAAGCGCGTTAATTTTACGTACGTGTCAAATGATTCGGTCCGTTTAGAAAGAAACTCTATGTATGTACTTAACATGCAGACTGTATATTTGGTAATGTATGTAAAAAAAATTGCAATGTTTTTTGGCATGCCTGGTCCTTAAGACGCTTGTCAAGCTGTAATCATCGTCTAGAGACCCCTTTAAAACTACGCAACTACCAACAAATCATAGTAAATCTTTTCATGTTTTAATTTAAAACACAACGTACTTCAACAATTTTCAATCGGATCACTTAGTTCTTATGATTCAGCGTGGGAATGCACGCACCGATGCGTAAACAATGGAAGATCGACATCAATTAAATACATGTAATATTTTTTTCCACTCTACAGCGTCTCTTCACGTGTTGGCCGATTGAGGGACGCAGTTACACATTAGAGTGAGATGATAATAGGTACATGATGCTCACTTGATGAAGAGCCGCCTAAAACTACACATTAGATGGCATCGGGTCGGGGACGAATGGGGTCAGGAGTACGGCCGGCCAATTTACCTGGCTCCATATGAACAATATCATACTGCCCGACCCAAACCGTGCCCGCCACCAGTGCAATATTGTGCATTATGGATCCAAGTAGATCCGACCCGCTTCTGTCTTATCTGTCGCTTTAGTGTCCCACTTCTAGGCAAAGGACGACCCTTCCTTCGTCCAATCGTCTTTCTTTAGCGCATTGATTGCCGGATCAAACGCGTATGTCAATTCATTTATGATTGTTCTATACCTAGATGATTTTGTTGTATCATTTAGACATGCCTCTTTAACGCGCTCTAAAACTTTCTTCGCATTCACTCGCAACTGTGGCCAATTGTTGCAAAGTATCAATTTTTATATTTATTCGCCGGCACCATAATTACGCAGGCGCGGTCGTTAGCAG
This sequence comes from Choristoneura fumiferana, assembly GCF_025370935.1. Classification (NCBI taxonomy): domain Eukaryota; kingdom Metazoa; phylum Arthropoda; class Insecta; order Lepidoptera; family Tortricidae; genus Choristoneura; species Choristoneura fumiferana. The sequence continues at coordinate 8,774,351 of NC_133480.1, forward strand.
AAATTCTCGCATTACGACATTTCATGGCGCGAAGAATCCATCCGTGAAGCTAATGAAACAAAGAAAACATGAAACAATAACGAGTTTTGCGTCTGTTGGGGTTTGGGGCTCAGACGTACCTATTAGTTTTGTTACTGAGTGAGCTGCGAATTCGTGGCAAAATCCTGGAGCATTTAACTGCAATTTCTGACTCACGAATTACCTACGATGCAATTTATTCGATGTTCTTTTAGGGGTACGTTAGCCTTCTTTGTGGTGCTATGTTTATGTGACTAAATAAGTATGTTTTTCAGGGCGTCACAAATATAGGGCGTCATAAAAAAATCCTGTACTATAATGTAACCCATATAAGGGCTACTGATTACTAATACTATACAAGTGGAAAAACATTGAAATTCGAAAAAAAAAGTTTTGTATGGAAGTTGAACCACAAGAAGACTTTATCTCCATAAAATATTTAAAAAAGAAATGAATTTTAATGTTGTATTAGTAATCAGTAGCATTAATAGGTATGGGTTACAGTATAGTACAGGATTTTTAAACATCTAGTCTCTGTTCCAATCTGTACCTATAAGTATATAGTGATGCAATAAACTATTTTGAGCGATGCGGAATACGTTGATGTTGTGGATTTGAGTTTATGAAGACAAACTATGCTTATCACGAAGTAGCAAAGTACTCGTAAAGCTAGACAAAACAACACCCAATTCAATTCAACACGCACGCTCTTATTGTCCTGTATATACACTCCACCCGCCCAATGTTATGTGGAATAGTGCTTAAAGCTGTATAGACGCGGGAGCTGTGACGCCCTACCATGCGATTACTGGCCGCTACTTTGATTGCGGCCTCGATGACAGCCCACTATCGCTAATTGAACTTCGAAATCTGCGACACGCATCGTTGTTATGTGGCACAGACTTAATATAGACGTCCGATACTAACGGGGATTAAGTAGGCCGATATTTTTACTACTTTCAAAAAAATATCCCGTCGTCCCTCGTAGGCTTGCAATAATGTACTTCCACCTGTCCCGGAAAGCGCCAAGTTTGGAAAAATTTGATCGAAGTTGAGGTATCCAAAACTTTGATTATCCAACCAGGTTATCTTAGGTATAGGAGCGATAAACGTGTGCGTTTGATCCGATAGGATTTTCCGCACTGAGCGACAAGAGGCAAAACGACGCAAATGCTAGTCGTTTAGTGCGTATAATAGACAAGACACTGCAAACTTGACAGACTGCCTCTCGCTTTGTTGCTTAATATAGCCGTTATAAACTGGCATAGCCAGACCAGTCAAAAGCATGAAAAATCCTGGCTAACAACACATTGTCTTCGTATTGATATGTACGAGTACATAAAAACCAGTAGTGTCGCTGCTGATGATGCGTGTAGTCAAACTCAAAATGCGTGTAGTCAAAGTCAAAGTCAAACAAACTTGTTACCTTTACAGTTCAAATTACAATATACAGTTCCTGGTATTTTCAATTTCAATTAACAGGTAACCGTTTTTTTGCGTATCTCCTAAGCTTTATTTGCTTTTGCTCATCGTGAACACGTGTTGAATAACTTGACAGTGTCAAAATGTATTCGGCAGGTAAAATGTCTTATGGGAAAGTTTACTAAACTGCACCTACCTGCCTTTTATTGCAGCGTAACATCCGCTACGTCATTTTAAATGTTTGATTCTCGATAACCGCATATATAATACTACCACTCCCTATTGCGTTTAGTAGCCGATTATTTAAATATAACTAAGAGTATATGAAATAAAATCTTCGTTTCGATACGTCTGTAAAAAACGAAGATCTCTTTCAAAAGAATGAGGAACTCAGTCATTAAGGGAAGTATACTTCCCTATTGGTGCGGAAGTTTTTTTTAACTTGCCCTTTTTGTTAAAATTTTGTTTTTTGCAACAATCTCGTGGTCCTTAAGGGCTGGCGCATACATAGAAATTTTGCATCAACTAAACATTTAGTCGATGCAAAAGTTCTAAGTATGTATGCGCAAGCCCTGAAGTTATTGATGAGAATGAAATTCGCTTCACAAATCAACGGAATCTTTAACCTTGGCTTTGCCAAAGATATTCAATACAAAGTATTTCCTCGTCTTCTACTCGTATATAGGTACTCGTATACTTAGTTTCTTATACCCATACTCATGAATATGCGCGAATGTTTCAAGTATGACGAACGTGGAAAACAATAGCTTGTTATTAGATAGAGATTTAATAGGCGAATGAATGGCGTGTAGAATAGATTCGAGTTGAGGCGTTGCCTTTAACCTACTAGCTAAAGAGAATCTTTGATGACTAAGTAGAGAACAATATTTGACATATTAAATGATATTGTAACGGATAACTCACGTCTTAAACCGAGTTTAGCTCGACCACCACAGGGCCTCCGCATGGCCAAAACATCCAAAAATGGCAACTGTCCATCATTCTCTCTCTCCACCGTGAACTTAACTTTATCGTGCAAAGTGTCAAGGTAGTTAGCAAACTGTGTGTGTGTGTGTGTGTGTGTGTGTGTGTTCGTTAGTCTTACAACTGGTAGCATGGTGTAAAATGAGCTCTGGTTGAGTTCGAAACGCGTCAGTGTAGTGTGGTGGTGGTGATAGATGGGTTTGTGTGATTTGTGTGTGTTCTTACTGTGTGGAGGTGGAGGAACTGCATGAACACGCATATTTTGCATAAGCTTAGCTATCGTAAGGTCGCGGGTGAGCAAAAAAATTCTTTTAGTTCATTGACAATAAAAATGACGATAAAAATGCGGGTAGTTGTGCGCCGGTGTTAGCTTCGTCGGGCAGTCGCGCGTAGTGTGCGTGTTGCGGCAGCCGCCGAGTCGCGTTCGCGTGCTCCTGAGAAGAAAGGCTACGAAATAGCCCGAAACATGACCAGCTAAACTCGGTTTAAGACGTGATTTATCCGTTACAATATCATTTAATATGAGTGAGTCTCACGGTAGTTTCATGTTCAACAATATTTGACCTTAAATTTCGCATGGAAAATCTCGTTCGAAAAGTGACGAATTGATTTGTATTTGAATCTTACTCATGGCTTCGGCCGCATAGGTAATCAATTAGATAGCATAAGTAATTTCAATACGGAACCCTAAAAATCAGGAAATGTATTTTTTTTGTTTTTGAATCATTCGACTTCGCTATGTCATAAGTCATATCCCGCCAAAAGAGAACAATGGATCATCTGATGGCGAGTAAACATCATTTTTTTACACATGTTCAATAGTGCTGAAGCTGGCATAACGCAGTATGAATTGGATTATCACATTTATCACCTCGGAATATCATCAAATCATAAGATTTTATAAAACGCTCGTTCGTTCATCCAACATTAGGTACATTTTGTTTAATAATTTTACTATCGAATAAAGGAAAAAGAAACTAAACACTGATTATAACTACTAAGGCTGAGTTTCCACCAGGGATGTGCGAGGATGTGTTGCGAGAAATGTGTTTTTTATGAACCAATAGCAACGCTTCATTTACCCATCCCACAGCGCATCTCTGGTGGAAATAGCTGAGCGGAGCGGGGCTAGGTAAATAAAGCGTTTATATTTGTTCATGAAAACACATTCCTCGCAATACATCCTTGCTCATCCCTGGTGGAAACGGTGGAAACATTAAGGGATGGACAAGTTTTTTGCAAAATGGAATGAAAAATGTTTATTGCACAGCTAGTGGATAAACTTACATTCCGACCCCCAAACTAGGTAATGACCTGTGTCTTGGGGAACAGTGATGATGAGTTCTACGACATCTACGATACAGGCATACGTACATGAATCGAAGAACTGCCTATGAGAGTTGTACAATAAACAATAACACAACAAAGATACAAAATAAGAATTAAAAAATAATAATAATACTACTAATAATGATACAAAGGTAGCTTAAATACATATAACCTCGTTTAGGATACTACTAGGAGGAGATTTTCGGTGTCCTGATAACTAAGGCTTTGCAACCTTTTTTTAAATTTAATTTTAACCTCATAGTTGTTTAGGTCAAGTTCGCCTTTGTACATCTATCTTGTCAATTGTGTTTATTTATTTTTCCTACAATAAAGAGTTTACATACCTACTCTATCTTTTTATTACAAGCTTTTATTTAGTTTCACCTGTCCCGTTGTCTGTCTGTAATCAAATTTGACCAACTTGATTTGATTGACTTGAAACTTGGACATACTTATGTAAATTGAGTTAAAATACAATAATCTAGTAGTGACATCGTGGTAGTCCAGCCCGGATCGTCTCCGCAGACGGAACTCTTCAACATAGCATCGACTTGAAAGTATGCAAATGTAGTTTGGGTGACAATGCAAGTACAGTCAGCAAAAAAGCTTGTATTAAAAATGGTTTTTTTATGGTTAAATTAGGTTATTATTGTACGTTAAGCTGTATGCTTGCCCGGCCGGCAGATGAACAAAGGATCGTCCTTGGCCTGTGACTCGAAATGCAATAGGTACCTGCACGATCACTCCTGCGTTTAATTACAAGTGTTACAACAGTGTTCAAGTTAAATGCTGCTTGAGACGAATATCATCATCATCAATATCATCATAATTAAGTATGTAAATTTGGAAGTTTTGTAGATATTTAAACACCAATTTTTTGCCTAAGATGCAGGCTACTTATTTATCATAGTTTAGGCATTCTATTCTAATTAATGACTAGATAGTCTTGCTGTAGAAGGTGTTTATTAACCCTTAATAAGGTAGAGACGATTTAGCGACCACTTGCATTGAGTTGGAAATAGAAACTGAACTTTATTAATTTCATGATACGTCACAATTTCCATTGTAACTGTTGACAATACAACTAGCTTTAAAAGTATTCTTTGTCAGGTATGTTGTTGATAGCTACTTTTGATTCTGTGGTAGTATGCTCCTATAAATAGGGCCTTATTAAGGGTTAAAGTTGAGCTAATAGTATAGTAATGTATGTAACTAGATATACGTAACATAGATTAAATAAAGTGCCTGTGTTTAATTAGTAAATCATAATAAAATTCAAAGTGCCTACTAATGATTATAATTATGTACTTCAATTGTTTAAATAAATGAATTTGAATTTTAATCATCATAACAGCCTTTAATTCGCCCGTCTTCGGACATAGGCCTTCTTTTCTCCACCCCTGACGATCCATTGCCATCTGCATCTATCCACCACCTAGGGCAGGGATTTCAGATTCCATCACAGCCTATTTACGTCCCACTGCTGGGCACAGGCCTCCTCTCAGAGTGAGACGGCTTGGGCCGGAGTTCCCACGCGGGCCCAGTGCGGATTGGGAACTTCGCACACACCATTAAATTACTTCACAGGTGTGTGCAGATTTCCTCACGATGTTTTCCTTCACCGTAAAGCTCGTGGTAAATTTCCAATGTAAAAAAAAACTCGATACGGGCCGAGATTTCAGATTGATTTGCTATTAATATTTTCGGAAATTAACAATTTGTACTTGCCTGTGGCATCTCTCGTCATAAGTACTGCGTCTCTCACCGGTCACCAAGAAGCGACCGATTTTTTTTGCAATAACTACATAATGTTGCGTACAATAGGTAAACGAGCGCTTGTGCGACATGAAAACGTTATTTGCAGATCACATACTGGGTTATACTATGGCACTGTATCCGTTGCATAACTTTTCTCCAACAAAAAGCGGTTTTATACAAACACAGTTACACTGCACTAGTTTGCTTCGTGATTCAGCCCGCTATTGTCGTCTTCGCACACTTACCGCTGCTGCTCGTCCGGGACAAAGGCATCTTTAACTCGTAGGTCGTAAGGTTTTACGGATGAATGGTTAAGTTTGTAGGTTCAGAGTATAGAAACCCCCTAGAGACATAGCTCGTGATATGCGTCTACAATTCAATAGACTTTCTTTCGTGACTTAAACCCAATAACCGTAATTATGCCCCATCATATATATGTCGGAGGCCGATCGTAAAATCCGCCAGATCACGAAATCCTTAGGCATATCGTGAACTGGCGCCATTTCGTGAATTGACTGAGGGACATCCGCCATATCGTTCAAAACTCATAGTTTAACAATTTGCCTAGTGACGTTTAGGCAGATCATGAAATTCCTAGGCATATCATGAAACGTCGCCATTCACTCGTTCGCTCGCTCGGCTCGTGCGTTGTGGTCACAATTAATACTAACAACTCATACGTACGGCGTACCTAAATTTTTTTTTCGACACATCACGTCACGATGTGCCCGGTATAGGGCTAGGAATAGCGACGAATGCGTTGCTCTAATCGATCGGCCGTATTGTTTCTCAGACACATCGTGATATGCCTGGCCAACTTTTAGGCATATCATGAAATGCGCCGGATTTTACGATCGGCCGCCGACATATATAACTGGACTATAATAACTAGAGATCTATGGGGAAGGCCTATATCCAACAGAGGACGTTCTACGGCTGAGACGATGATGATGATGATGATGATACATGTAAGGCAGCTACGGTTGTGTGACACATAAATGTCTTCACGCAAATCTCCAAGCCACCAACCGCTACCACGTACCTATTGTATATCAAATTATTGTTATGACACTATAGGCTCAAGTATTCCCACAGACAATAAGAAAGGTGTTAAAGTCAACGTGCGTGTGTATGTGTGTCTATCTATGGCATAATCATAGCTAAAATATAAGGCATTATTGTCTAATGCACTCGGAATCACAATCGTTATCAGTTATTTCTGTCATACGGTTTTAGTTGTTACGAGGGTAGAAAATGTTGGTGTATAGGACCACACTTAAGACAATACGGCTTCTGATCAAACGAATTTAATTATCGTTTTCTTGTTTGTTAAACCTAGTAAGACCCATGTTAAATTTTGATCAATAAAAACTTAATGTTAATAGGTGAAGCTGCCTTTAGCTTTGGCTTATCTCCTAAATTCAGGACGTTGGGCCTTACGAGGTGTGACTTTTCAAGTTTATGTGTTTATGGCAAATTAAAATAAAATTTAACAGAGGATGTTTAATTCGACTTTTATAAGTTTTAGACATAAATGTTTCTAATACAGTGCGATTGTATGAAGATTCACCTCTGTGTGGCGAATACTTACTAGCCATTATAACTCAAGCAGAACAATATAAACTTTAATTCGCAGTTAATAGAGTAGCATTTCTTAAACAGTTTAGCGCAGTTGAAAGATTATTTTTACACAGTTACTATTACCTCTCAAGTACGATAATATGATCTTTAACACGTAGGTCATAAAGTTTTGCTAGGTGAATAGCAAAATGGTAAATGGAGCGATCAACAACTTAATGTGGTTGCTAAGTCAGACCAATTTGGACTTTAAGTTGTGCTTATTATGGTAGTGTAAGGTGCATAGTTTAAGGTGGTGGGCGGATTTGTCCCACGCGGTAGAACGGTCAATGTCTTGAGAAGTATATTATAATGTAAGTAAAGTAAATAGAATTAGAGCATTGTACAGTCAGCAGCAGAAGTGGATGAGTAGAGGGCGGATCCACCGTTTTGGGCACAATGGGCATGTCCACAATCCTAATAGACTTGTGTGTGACGATACACTTTCATTGTCTATTGAGATCGATAGGCTAATGCCATGAAATAATCAAATTCAAAAGTTTTTCATGAGTCATGATTGTTCATGAGCGAGTTCGCTTCGTATCTACTCCGACTCGCACTTGACCAATTTTCTTTTTTAAACCCCGACGCAAAGAGGGGTGTTATAAGTTTGACCGCTAAGTGTGTCTGTCTGTGGCACCGTAGCTCTTGACGGGTGGACCGTTTTCAATGCGTTTTTTATTTGAAAGCAGGTTTTCAGGCGACGGTTCTTAGATATGTTTCGTCAAAATCGGTTTAGCCGTTTTTGAGATATTGAACTTTGAAGTGACAAAGTCGGAGGTTTTCCAACTTTTTGTTGGTTAGGTTATTGAGGGTTGGATCCGCGCCTATGAGCAGTTTTTTTTATCAACACACAACTCTATTTCCAGGGTAATAAGAGAGTGTAAGATTTTTAGCACCACACCTGCTTATCTATTTCTGCTGCTGATTGTACAGACAACACGTCCCGCCGGCGTGGGAACTGCGGCCCAAGCCCTCTTATTCTGAGAGGAGGCCTGCGGCCTACATTGAACCGTATATAGGCTGAGTTGTTGATGATGATGATGTTAGACAACGCCAGGTATATGTAATACTTGGAGAGTCCATCAGTAGCGTGGCACCGTCACAACTCGATTCCCATCGGGTTGCTTAATTTCTTATGTGATGAGATGACAGTGACCAGTATGGTGAATCCTGTACAGTCAAGTGTAAAAATATGAACTTATTATTACGTTTCATAAATATGCACCACCGATTCTTATTCCGACGTAATAAGGCCGTGGTAACATATTTTTGAGTGGTTCAAATAGATGCATATTTTTGCACTTGACTGTACAACCAGTCAAGTATGAGTCAGTACTATGGAAAACGTTTAAAATTGGTAAATATCATTAAAAATAATACGTCACCCTAATTAATTTTATTTTTATTATTTGTTGTTATAGCGGCAGTGGAAATACACATTATGTGAAGCTGTCTATTACGATTACTGATGTGCCAAAGGAAACTTTCCAAAATTGTGAAATTTTTCATATAGGAAAATTTCGGAGACTTAATCCTCACAATTTTTGTACGGGGATCGAAACTTTCCGTTTCTTAAATTTAAATTTCTTATATTTGTTGTGAAAAATTTCCAGAATTTTCCGAAAACTTTTCCAAAAAAAATACAAAATATAGATGCATAGAAAAACCAGAAAAATAAGACCAAAGCTGGGAATCGAACCCAGGTCCTCGGCATTCCGTGCCACGTGCTATACCACTACACCAAAGAAAAAATAAAAAACAAAAGGAAAAAAGAAAGGAAAAGTAACAAAAAAATTTGGAATTGAAATAAAAAATACAAAAAGATTCCAAAAAACCAATCTCGAAAACTTTTCCATCGTTTTGGAAACTTTCCGCAACTTGCACATCTGTAGGTAATTACGATTCTTGAGATACAGCCCTACGTCAGACAGACAGGCAGCGAAACGACGGTAAAAGCTTTCAAAGTAATAGGTTTCCGTTTGTCACCCTTCGGGTACGTAACCCTAAAAGACTAATTATTCAAAATATAATTTCGTTCCTTTTGGTATTCTCTTTGGAAAAGATTTAAACGCGCTCCGGGCTTCGAACTTTGCCCCGGTTTATTAAAAACGTTTTTGTTATTATTTTGTCTTGTATTTTAATTTAAAATAATACAAACCTTTGTGTGTAAGCATTAGTGGATTCCAGGTTAACTAATAGTAAAAAAGTACTTCAATTAAATATAAAATTAAATAAAAATTATACCTTTAAAGGCCCAGCGAACTTAATTTAGAGAACTTAATTTAAAATATATATGCCAAAGCAAATATAATCGAAATTTGACCTGAATCTTAAGCGATTGAAAATACTTCCCAACAAATGTTAGGCTTTTTCAACAGATTATAAACTGTTTTTTTTGTGACTACTTTAAATGTAAAAACAAATTTTGATTTAATTCATCTTCTTCCCAAAGCCGTCAAGAATAGAGAAAATCAAGGTCTTTGCCCACTAGTGGGACAAATTTCCAGGCTCATGAATGATTATAATGAATTCATCTTCATAATTATAGACTTAAAACGCAAATTAACCGCTGATTAAATCATTATTTATAAGCAGAGTTTTTGTTATAGCTTGCGCAATGATGAGCTCATGCAGTTATTTATCGCAAGAAATTACGGGTTTAAATAATACGACTTAGTAAAGCGTGAGTTGTACCAAGTTACTATAAAACAGTAAAGTAAATATCGGCTTGCAGAATTTTTTAATTTACTTGCAATCGAAGTGAAAATCACAGTGCATGACTCATTCATGAACCCCTTTTTGCCCTCGACTTAATTGTCAACCCTCGACTGCAGCTTGGGTGAATACAAACGTCCCGTGTAAAATGATGCGTTTTATGCACTTGTTGAACAATCTTACTATTTTTTTGTGAGATAACGTTCTGCTAATAAAAACAAAAAATATACAGCATTGAAAGTTATTTATGTTGATTTAAGCCAAAAACCAGTATTTAATACTTATGAAGGCGCATCCTAAAGCTTTTTTTTTGTTTGGCGTATATTTTTTGCCCCTGACCCTAAGAAGTCAAGTTTGAATAACGACCTTTATTCGACTTTGCCGACTTTAGTACAAACGACATCAACGCAAGTCAAGAGAAGTTTCCCTGCCGGCCGCGCGGCCGCGTTAGGTATTCGTTTGGGATATTGCTGCAAGGTTACCACGAAACTCGACACAGAAGTTAGTTGTGGTTACCTATAATTAAATAAACATCTACCTGGAATGTCTTCTACACGATATTTATGTTTTTGTATGATGTATTATGTGTTGGTGATCCTTAATAAGTAAATAAATAAATAAATTAACTCTAAGTTCGTATCGTACCGTCCCTCTCGCTCTCGTATTAAACAGTATAAGTGTCAGAGGGACCGCACGACACGAACTTCGAGTTTCGTAATAGCCCTGCTGTCTTTATCGCTCGTGACATAAGCGCTCGCAACCGCCCCCCCCCCCATGCCTTCCCTTCATTTTTATTTCATTTCTCGACTCAGTTTGTAACGAATTAAAGATATTACTTTTTTATTGGCCTGTGGTAATGTCCCACTACTGTTGGGCAAAAGTCTCTGCCCTGGATTTCCAACTCATCCAGTTTGCCCTTATATTCTTATATCTGGCCAGTTGTAAAAATTTTGACAGCTGTCAACTTTCTGGTCGTTTCTGGGTGCGGCAGTTATCCAAGAGCTAGGAAGCCTATTTAATTACATGTGAAGCTAAGTTTAGGTGCGTGAGTGGGGAATGTCCGCGGGTTTCTAACCGGTTGTTACCGGTTCGCCGATGACACCCGATGAGCGAACGATTACGAGCGGACTGCATCCGGATGCTCTGAGATCCAACGGAGGATTGTAGCTTCCAATACGACATATTTTATACTTAATAATAAACTTAGATAGCAAAACATGTAAAAATCACTATTTAGTATTAAAATTACATTCAAAAAGGTTTCACAGATGTCCGTTTAGTGAACCCGGGTTCCGAGCTATAAACTTTACAGCATTCTCTACCTACTAATTGGGGTGATAAAGGGATTTATTTGTCGATGTATGTTGTAGACTATACAGTCTACCAAGTACACTTAAGATGGCTGCTCTTCAATACAACCCTTCGGACAACTTTCATAGCTTCTACCGACATGCTTTATTAGAGGATTTCCGGCACTCGAGATTTTTCTTGCAGGGCCCTATTTCACCACGCTGGCAGGTGCGACTACTATTTTCACAGAGAACCATTCTGATACGCGTATGTTAACCACGAAACACTACAATTGTAATGCAAACCTGACAGCTTTAATCTCATGTCAAGATTTTTGTACGGGAAATCTGTCATTTGATATGCGATCACGAGCGCCAGAAACTTTACGCAATAGCCCTTCCGAGGCCGTATTGTCTAACGTTTTTGACGCTCGCGATCGCAATCAAATGACTGTTTTTGTATGCGGAATCTGTCATTTGATTGCGATCACGAGCGTCAGAAACTTTACACAATAGCCCTTCCGAGGCCGTATTGTCTAACGTTTTTGACGCTCGCGATCGCAATCAAATGACTTTTTGTATGCGGAATCTGTCATTTGATTGCGATCACGAGGTCCAGAAACTTTACACAATAGCCCTTCCGAGGCCGTATTGTCTAACGTTTTTGACGCTCGCGATCGCAATCAAATGACTGTTTTTGTATGCGGAATCGGTCGTTTGATTGCGATCGCGAGCGTCAGAAACGGCAATACGGCCTCTGGTCTAAACTGGACTTTAGGATGTGTAGTGTTTAGCAAGAAGGTAGTTTGTAATTATTCAATAACGTACCCTTCTACACATTAAACTAGTGTTAACCTAACCAGCTGTTGTACTAATTAAACGGTAGCAACAGAGGAATCGATCGAACCCACGCCTCTGTAGAGACTTTATTGTACATAAAACACAAAAATAATACAAAAGAAAACAACAAAACAAAAAGAGTACAAAGGTACTAGGCTTCCGACACCAGACTACAGCATAGGTACTTTGTGATCTTGGGCCAGCTCATGCCACCCACACCAAACATAACCAAACCAAAAAAAGTTGGAAAACCCCCGACTTTGTCACTTCTAAAGTTCAATATCTCAAAAACGGCTGAACTGATTTTGATGAAACATGTCTTAAGAACCAGCGCTAGAAAACCTGAATTCAAATTAAAAAAAAACCGCATTCAAATCGGTCCACCCATTTAAGAGCTACGGTGCCACAGACAAACTTAAAACACCCCTCTTTATGCGTCATATTACTCTGCGTGAGAACGCCTAGTGAACTTAACGCAATTATGGCAACTGATTGCAACTGTACATCCCATTATTTCTTATTCAATAACAACGCACTGACAACATTGATTACTGATTCTTGAGTTGATTTTAAGTCGATATGTCGATGATTTTATAGTCGATTAATATCGATTGGCCTGTGAAGTAAAAAATATGAGGAAAGGCGAAAGAATTAACCAGTTTACGTCGAGTTTTTTAAACTGAAATAAATTGAAACCTTATAAATTAACTAAAAGAATTTATTTGCTCACCCGCGACCTTATGATAGCTAAGGTCTAATTCAAATTCAGCAATAACAGTTAGGATTAATAAAACACGCCTTAAAAGTAAATAAATAAAAATTCAAGGTAGTTTTATATGACGAATAAAATTAATTAATATTTTGTGGGTAGTTTTGTTTGAGAAAAAATATAGGTGGGTACTTAGGGAGTTACAGTGACAAATTAAAACATTTGTTGTGGAACTACAAAATATAAAAATTAAAAAAAAACCATATTGCTTCAAACATTTTTATGTTTTTTTTTAATGTTGGGGTCGATTTAGCCCCGCTAGTCACCAGCCAGGTCCGCAGTTCCGTGTTGGGGATAATAGAAGAGGTATGGGACAAGTTTTCAGCTTGCCTCAAATACCTACCCAAAAATTGGTGCCAGCTCTCGGACTATTCTAAAAGCGCGCGTCGATGGCACAATAAAAAGCGCAATAAAAACACGTCAAACTCTACATCTCTAAGGAATCCGGCCCATTTTCATTGCTATTAACTTTAAATTACCCTCCACATTTATGACACCAATGGTTTATCCAGACAGTCTTACTAGCAATAGCTACAATTCGCGATAATTATCTTGGTTTAATTAATGTTAGCATTAACAGAGCTACTGCAATTAATCGTAAATTATGGCCTTAGAGGCAGCATATTACGGTGAGAAGAGATTCAAAGCGATATTAAATAGAATTTAAGCTATTTTTAAGCAAAAAAAAAACTTTTATACCTTGGAAATAAAAGTCTTAGATATTTAATCAAAAAACTTAAGTACCTACTAGACATTCGCAATTACCAGTCAATACTTTGAAACTCCCATTCCTGTAGCTCAATGTTCCATAGATTTCGCTATATTACTTAATTACTTTTATATACATAGCATTTATTATAAATCCCATAATCTAGGTTGTACACGGTGGTGACGGTTACTATATTTTTTTTTTATTTAATTAAACTTTCGAATTAAATAAATGAATGAGTCTGAGTATGAGTTGAATTTTACTGTTTATGTCGACTCCATGTTTCGCTTTCATCTTAACGTGCTATGAAAACTCAGAACCTGTAAATAAAAATTCAACGTATTCTTTTATAGCGGGCTGTATATTTTATACAGGGTGATTCAGGAGACGTGAGCAGGATCAGCCCTGCCGGATTCAGTTAGTTAAGGCTACTATATCGTACCAGTATTAGTGAGATTCACGTTATTCCTTCTTCACTCTGCAATTTAAATGTGATTGTTAACGAACCATTATCAATTACTGAGGTCCCTATCGGCTCGCATAGGTACTTATTGGAAGTCCGAATGTAATGTTTGTCAGAACGATCGTTTATCATAACTCTTTTTTCTCTGTATCCAATAATTGTTCAGAATTGTTATAAAACAAACCTACCTACCATTACCATTGATCGTAATCACAGTCATCGCCTAACTTAGTCAAGATTTGACATCGCCAAGTTAAATCTTTAGCTAACACGCGTAGGTAATGAATGTTCCGTCAAGTGAGCCGAGGGCCGGGCCCGCGACCCCGGGCGACCGGTTTGTGCCACCTGGCCCCTGATTCTTTGCACACTTTGACGTCTAAGCGTGAAAGCTGTTAACAGTTACTGTGAACTGAGGATGAAGTGATTTAAGTACGATCTAGATTACACTAGTTGTTTTAAAATTAATCCTGATATTTCAGCAGATGGTTTTAATGGGTACTTTGATTGAATAGGCCTTTAAAAGTTTATCATCCAAATTTTTAATTCGAAATGTCAAGTTACCAAGACGTCAAAAATATTTTTTGGGTTTAAAAAAAAAGCCTAAATAAAGAAATTTATTATTATTATATCTGTACACCCTTATGAAACTAACCATAAGATCGATGTATACCTGCATATATTTGACGCTGCTGCTGTATAGATATTTTTATGCCCTCGACTACCTCACGCCTTTGACGTGGTACTCGGTGGCACACTTTAAACTTCGATCAGTGTGTAGAAACATTTTGTCACTACTTTGAAAATATCTCGTATCTCAAATTAATACGTCAACAAAATTGAACCTTGTTATAAATGCATAATACAGGGGTGTTCAGTTAGTGTTCACCAAATCAGCTGCTGAGATATTTCAGATTAATTTAAAAAACACCTTGTAGGTATATGGTAGGTACAAGTATATGTCGGAGCGGAGTGACGTGTGCTGCTCTAAAAATACGTAAACAATAACGCATCTGTAGGTCGAGTTAATTTTGAACACGATTGCATCTAGTTATGACGTCTTTACTTTATATACCTTTGCCGCTTAAATTGATTGATTGACTGTGTTATGGTTTATTTATGATATGAATAACGTTTTGCGGGGTAAAAATTGTATGCGAGGTAGTGTAACAAAAAATGGACGGCAGTTGTCTTTTCTGAACCCGTTAATAAGCATACCTTACCCATGGTGCAATTTGAAAAGTTTGCTTCACAATCCTACGTTTCTCCGAATACTTCGCTTAGACAAGACACAGTGTTTACGTAACCAATAGCATCGCATGATAATCACGATAATTCTCATTGAACGATTGCCCGCCACTCACTTTGTCACGCAAACGACTTACAACAAAAGTTGCGCAACTTAACAACATTGTGCTAAAAAAAGTCAACTGATTTTTTGAGGCGTCGAATAAATGATTTAAGATCTTTTTCTGGTGATCAGGAAAGACAGTCTGGACACTGGTGTGAAGTTTGAAGTTTAAGCGGGTAGATTGGAATTATAACATTAGATAATTCTAAAGTGTGGGTGCGCGCTGGGTGACCACCTCGTGTACCCAAGAGCTGTGGTTACCTCCTAGATTCCTCCAGGAGTAAGAGTACTTGAGCAACTATGGAATATTCACTGGCCAATGGCTAATAAGAATAGATAATAAATGGCTCCCGACACTCGAGTGGAATATGGCATTCTTGGCGTCCTACGATAGAGTCACATTTAAAAAATATGTATAGTATATGTAGAGAATGCGAGCCGGTGACAATTTGCAGGTACATATAGGCCGGTGGGTAAAAGGCAAAAAACATTCGTAAAGGTTCGAATTCACGAAGAATCAATACGATTTAAAAATTGATTTTTGTTCAAGACAGTGATGCCTTGTAATTTTCTATTTGAAATCGTAACTTACCTCAGGAGGAGCAGCGAATTTGAGGTTAGCGAGAGAGCCGTGGGACCGGCTCCGGTGCTCTTGCCGTATGCTGTACGAAAACGCTCGCTCGTTCAGATGCCCTTTCTTTCTGTAGATACCACCAGCGTCTTCCACAGCTTCGAGGGTGGTCATGCTCTGAGCCGCTTTCATGGACGGGGGCTGAGGCTTCGAGCGGCGGGGGTCGACAGTCGCGTACTGGAGACGACCGCGGCCCATGGGCCCTACTGGAGGCCCCGGAGGCCCCGGAGGGAACGGACCGGGCGGCAAGCGGCCGCGATGAGCTAACGTCGCTGCGCGGGCGTGCGGAAGCGTCGCCGCGGGGTGAGCTAGTAACACCATCGGGTGTCCGGCCGCCGCCCACGCAGGCGGCGCGCGCCCGAGCGACCTGCCGTTCATCATGTGCGGCGCCGGACCCGGCATGGTCGCGTACAACTCATCAGCCGACGCTGAAGACTTCTTCTTGGTCTTCTTCGTGGTCAATTTCTTCTTGGGTTCTTCGGGAGGCGGTGGCGGCGGCGGCACGGACGCCGGCCGCGTGATCTGGCGCGGCCGCGGCGCGCGCGCCGGGTGAGGAATGTCGTCACTCGCATCATCGCGCTCCACCTCGCCCACCCACACCTTATGGTTCTCATCGCCGTCGTACGCCTCGAGCTCCTCGTCAGGCTCGGGCGGCAGCGTCGTCGGCGCCCGCTCCGCTTCCAAACGTTTCGCGTACGAACTGTCTGCGTACGCGTGGAAGCAACACCGGACTAGCGCATTGGCGGCAGCCTCCCGCCTGCAGATAAACGCGTGACATTCCAGGACTTTGATGCCTTGCGTGCGGCGGAGTACCGCGGCGAAGAGCGGAGGCCGGCGGGGCGCCGGCGCGCGGGCGAACGGGGAGTCCAGCGGCAGGAACCGCGGCGCGCCCTCCACGGTCACCCTTCGCACAGCCGCGCAGTAATGCAGGCTCGATATCGGAAAAAATCTAGCTACCCTCGAACCGCTCTCGTCGACATTCTCTAAAAGGATCCCGTTGGACCAGACGGACAGCCACGAGTCTATGCCACCGCTGGTGGCGCCCTTGTCGGGGTACAGCTCTCGCAGCGGCTCCTGGATGCCTTGCAAGCCGTCCTTGCTCTGCTGCGGCACTGCGGAGCCTAAGTACAGCACGCGGCACCGGCAGATCGGCGTCGACTCCATTGTCACTGCACTATCACAACATCACAGAATCACATGAAAACACTGATCGCGCGCGGAGCGTACGTGCGACGGGCGCGGGTCGGCCGCGGGGTCTGGTGAGCGGAATTCAAGATGGCGGCGACGGCGGGTGAGGCGCGGGCGGCGCGCGCGCACCTGCGAAGACGCTCGGGCGGCGATGAACCGGCATTGTGTCAATGGTTCGTTGCGAATTCGGCCGCATTTCTCTCGGCCGCGTCACCAACGTGACGGAATGTCACACTTTTGTCTTGCTGCAGTGAAACTGAAGGTCGATCGCCCGATTCGGAGATAAGTTTTCTCTTCAGATTTTTTTAAATGAAAAAAACAAGCAAAATCTGGCGTCGCGTTAAACGCTGAATTGGAATTCCCCTTAATGCCCTCCAAATTGACTTAATTAGCAATTCCTAGTTTAATCTGTCATCTCCCAGGATAACAGGATCAAAGGAATTTGGGCACAAATTTGTGCCTCTGGGAGAGGACAGGTTAAAAGCTTTGATGGCATAAATAATAATGAATATTAAATAGGCCGTAACGACCCACATATTACTTAACATGTTCGGTAATTTATACATTCATTTTGGTCTGAAAATAAACAATGTGGAGATGAATCCAACACTATTTCAAATCGATGCTTGTCAATTTGGTTACGCCATTGCCCGGCTTATTTAAAACTTCAGACTTCAAGTTGATCTTGTATATTGCGCGATTTTTGACACACTTCAGCTTTTACACAACCAACTGTTGGCCACAGGGTTTCCCAGGGGCTTGTCTTGGAATTAAAATCGTTTTCACCACTTCTTTCAGTCACACGGTGTAAGACGAGGGTAGAAGATGATGCATGTGATATCGAACATCAGCGCGTTAGACAATACCTACGGCCTCACTCACCTATCATTCTCGTCCGTCATTTAAAGCACAAAAACTCTAAAACCTCGGATCCCTACTTTTTGAGCGGAAGTTATTTATATTTATCTTTTATTCGACTGGATGGCAAACGAGCAAGTGGGTTTCCTGATGGTAAGAAATCACCACCGCCCATAAACATCTGCAACACCAAGGGTATTGCAGACGCGTTGCCAACCTAGAGGGATGGGATACCTCAAGTGCCAGTAATTTCACCGGCTATCTTACTCTCCACGCCGAAACACAACAGTGCAAGCACTGCTGATTCACGGCAGGATTAGCGAGCAAGATGGTGGAAGCAATCCGAGCGGACCTTGCACAAGGTCCTACCACCTGCATAAAAGCCAAAATATGAAGATTATCAAAGCCACTACTATTATATCACAACAATATTGATATATTGCAATTAAAACCGCAATTAATTAATTTATTAATTTTTTGGTTAATTGTACCGCATTTTTTCTGAATAAATCATTATTATTATTCTTTATTATTATTAAAACTTATCAAGAGATCCCTTTTTAGTGATAAGCTCGCCTTTGCTGTCCTTTCTGTGTATTAGTATTTCTTTGTATTTTATTTTTATGTGCAATAAAGAGTTTACATACATACAAAACTTTTAGCCATAATGTACAGTCAAGTGCAAAAATAAGTAGGTATCTATTCGAACCACTCAAAAATATTACCTCTTGCGTGCGGCCTTATTGCGTCGGAATAATAGTCTGTGGTACTTATTTTTGAAACTTTGAATAAGTTCATTTTTTTACACTTGACTGTACATAATTCATAACAATACTATTCTAGTGACGCTAACAAGAAACAAATACACAGACTTTTTTACATATCTTTATTAGGAAGTCCGTTATATGTACAACAAATTATCAATGCTTACAACTCGCTCTTATGTCTAAGACAGACAAACCTTTACTGTCATAAATTCTTAGATATACGTAATACGTACTGTACAGTCGAGAACAGAAGTAATGAACAGACGAAAAAATTACGAGTTTGTAAAGATCAGTTTGATATGTTCGTCTGTTCAAATGTAATGCTGCCAACTGTACCCACCCAGCCAGGGGTTCCCACATCATGTAGGTACAATCGACTCCAAAATAACGAAAACTTTAACTTTTTGTTTTTCAAAACCGTTCGCTTTAGGTTAGCAACCACCACTGCCAATGACTCCTAACCTAACAGCAGCAAAAGTGTAAATTGTGAATGACCAGTTTTTAAGCAGTTTCTAAACGGTGGATGCCGTAGAGTGCTTGTTGCGTGCCTAAAATAGACTTGCACAAACATAAAAACCATACAGGATAGTAAAGTTCTAACACGATCCTAAAGGCACAGCTGTTTAGTTTAGGCACATGTCAATTTTTTTTAAATACTGCAAAGAAACAATAATTTAATAAACAAATGAGGGTATCTGTAGCTGACTAGTTGGTGCTAGTATAGTAATGCCCGGTTCACATTGTTCCAGTGTTAGCGATACATTGCGGGGTCCCAATCCAAACGAGTTACACAAGATCGATCGAGCACCGCAGTGTCATGCTACTGGAACGGTTTTACTGGAATATTGTGAACCGGGCATAAAGTCCATTTATCAACTTTGACATTTGTGTTACGTTTGTTTGGTTAAATAATGAAAGGCTGCGATCGTTCATATTTCATTTTCCAAATTTATTTTTCACACCTCTCCTTCAGAAAAGTAACATTTCCTCCCTGACGAGAGGAAGCAAAGTACAACTTTTCTATTCAAGGGTTTCCTAAGCGATTTATTCCAAATGCAATTTTTTTTAGTTGATAATTAAAAAACCAAGGCATTGTCTGTGCTGGTTGCTCTTTAAGTATATTTAGATTTATTTGTTCAAGTTTCTTAATGCTGTGTGAAAAGTTGTATGAGCCACTCGGGAGCAAAATTATTTTCATCTTGGGCGTTAACACTTGAATGTATTGTAGAATCCTTCGCTACATTCTGGATTCAATATACCGCCCTCGCCGTAAATACACCATTTTGCTCCCTTGTGACACAAATAACTATACCGTACAACTGCAAAACTCACTAGACACTGGCAAAATTGTCCTCCAATGGAAAAAATCATATAATTTTATAAACTAAACTATTGTTAAAGTGAAAATAGGTTTTTCCATGTCAATGTCTTTGTGATATGAGACAAGATTGATTTTTACTAGGCTTGTGTAATAGTTATTTTCACACCTCACATTCAGAAAAGTAACTTTCCTCCCTAACAAGAGGGATCAAAGTGCGACTTTTCTGTTCAGGGCTTTTCTAAGTGGTTTTTTTTGCAAATGCAATTGTTTGAAGTTGATAATTGTAAATCCACGTCACTTTCAATGCTGGTTGCTCTTTAATAATATTTACAATTGTTTTATTTCAATTTTCGTCATACTCGGTGTGAAAAGTTGTACGAGCCAATTGGAAGCAAAATTATTTTCATCTTGAGCGTTAACACCACAGATATAGATTACATGCAATCTATATCTGTGGTTAACACTTGAATCCCTCATTACCTCCTCTTTCTAAAACGCTTTTCTCTATCCAACAGGTATGGTGCTACTTGGATTTGACGTATGTCTTTCTCTGTCCAAACTTGAATTTCAAATCTTTATACCTCTGTTACATGTAAAGGTAACTTAAAAATTGTTTTTCTTTTCGATAACATGCATCGTAATGCTTTAATTTATAAAATATATAAAACAATGACAAATACCATACATGCAGTCAACAGTGTTTTCTGCATAATACTATTACATTTTATGTGGCTGAAACCTGTGATGGCAAATAGGTGAGGCAACTATTAAACTGAAATAGGTTACAATCAAAGATACTTAACTCAGACATCGCGCATTTAACTGTATTATTAGCAATTGTTAGTATTTGGGAGTTTTGTAGTTTGGTTCGTCGCCGCTCGCAGGTACCTTTCGTTTTTGAATGATATTTTGAATCTGAAAAAAAGAGCAACAATAAGAAGTCGTTTGAATTTTAAATTTCAACCTACTGCCATGTCCATGGGCGGCAGTGATTGCTTTCCATCAGGTGGCCCATCTGCTCGTTTTCCCCCTATCATCTAATATAATAAAAAAATCTCGTGTCACAGTGCTTGTAACCAAACTCCTCCGAAAAGGCTTGACCGACTTTTATGTTTTTTTTTGTGTATATTCGGTAGGTCTGAGAATAGGACATAAACTATTTTTCATACTTCTACGCGGACGGAGTCGCGGGCAACAACTAGTCTAATATTTGAAATACTCGTGTCACAATGTCTGTGACCAAACTCCTCCTCCGAAACGGCTTGACCGATCTTTATGAATTTTTCTATGTACGAGTATATTCGGTAGGTCTAAGAATAGGACGTTCTTTAAAGTAAACCTAACTTACCCCTTCTACGTAACCAACGCATGAGGTGTTCTAAAATATTTTCGGTTTAAGGTTTTAGGGCAATCGATCATTAGGACAAATATTACGCTAGGACAAACAACGTTAGGCGATACGGGGGGTCCCGAGCCTCACCTGTTGCCACTCGCGATCGAGCTCCGCCTTCTCGCTCTTATCCTTGGTCTTCCTTGTCTTGCGGCCGTCCTGCGTCTTAACGCCGTACTGGAACGCGGCCTTCGGCAGCGCCTCCTTGCTGCTCATGTACGCAGAGTACTCTTCCTGGGTGTCGAAGTCCCAACGGCCTGGACACAGAATTTAGCATAACGCTGCGTTTCAATCAGAGATTTGCGCGGATGTGTGGCGAGGAATGTGTTCTTCATGAACCTACAGGAACGCTTCATTTACCTATCCTCGCACAGCACATCTCTGATGGAAACAGGCGAGCGGAGCGAGTATTGCTATGTATACCTAATATAAATACCGTATACCTATGATAAATACCTAATATACCTATGTCATAAGGTTTAGACAATTAATGTTTGTTCTAAATCTTTAGAAATTATATTAAGTCTTCTATTTTGAGAAAATTCAAAGGGTGTAAGAAGAATGATGTTTCGACTTTGACTGACGTTAACGTGATGGATAAAAAAAGAATTCATCTGTATCTGTGCAGTATATTTTTTTGGTGTTGTAATCAAAGGATTACAATGTTTTTATTATAACTATTATAAGATATGTTGCAGTTTTTGATAATACTATTCTTAACTTTTGATAAAAAATGTTCACCTTTTGAAACACAGTGTCAGTCATAAAACTTTTCAATTTCTAAACGATCTCTAAAGACTTCGAATTTCAATTTGTCTGATCACTAGTGCTACTTAATTGGCAGGAGAACCCGTTGTTTGTTCATAGTTATGTAATAAAAGCATGCTGCATGCTAAAATGCACGTTATTTGTATTTCTACAGGCAAACTAAAACTTGGACAAATAAAATATTCAGATTCTGATTCTGATAACTCACCGATAGGCCCTTTCTTGTTCCCAGCATCCATCTTAGTATAGTCAACTTCGTCGTCAGAATCATCGATGGCGTCGTCCATTTCCCGCAGGCCGGGGTAGCACTCGGCATAGCCCTCGGGCTCCGCTGCGAGCCGGGACAGGAGTGCTGCGGAGCGCTTGTCGCGTTCCTCGGGGGCCGGCGCGGCGCGCCGCGGCAGCGGGCCCGGCCCTAAGGATAAAAAACAATAATAAATACATAATAAATAATTTGTTACTTTTACGGTCGTCCCCTAAAACAATATCGAAAATACAAACTGAGACACGGATGCACAGAAAAACCCAGGTGCTCAGCATTCCATGCTGCGTGCCATACCCCTACACTACCACTGGACACTGGACTGGACTGTACATATTTAATTTATTAATATTTAAAACTTACTAAAAATAAATGCGTGTCTACAAGAAGCTTCATTGGTTTATGTGAATTGGAACTATGTTTAAGTTAAAGAATAATGTACTGTTTGTGGCCAAATAAACATTAAAACATGTCACAAGACCCTTGACACCGATTGACCTACTAGTCCCAAAGTAAGAAATGCTTGTTTTTTTTTTTATTCGGCTGGATGGCAAACGAGAAAGTGGGTCTAATGATGGTAAGAGATCACCACCGCCCATAGACACCGGCAACACCAGGGGTATTGCAGATGCGTTGCCAACCTAGAGGCCTAACATGGGATACCTCAATTGCCAGTAATTTCACCGGCTGTCTTACTCTCCACGCCGAAACACAACAGTGCAAACACTGCTGCTTCACGGCAGGATTAGCGAGCAAGATGGTGGTAGCAATCCGGGCGGACCTTGCACAAGGTCCTACCACCTGCTGTGTTCTGGAGAAAGATACTTATATAATACGAGTACATAATATATTTAACGTCCAAGACACGAGAAAAAACATTCGTAGTATTCATACAAGTATAGTAAGTAACCCATGATCTCAAGCTTCATAGTCAGGTTCTCTAACCACTAGGCTCTCAAATTGAGTGCCAAAAAGTTGGTTAAAAATAAAGTGGTTCAAAAACATAAGTTGGTTCAAATACAAATTGGTTAAAAAATACATTTGTTAAATATAAGTTGCTTAAAATATCTACAAATTCGTTAAAATTTAAATTGATTAATAGTACATTGTGTCTTAAGGGCGGTAAATAACGAATTACCAACGAGTCTGTTAGAAGCCCGAAGTCAAAGACTGAGGGCTTTAATGAGTCGATGTTCGTAATTCTAGTACCGCCCGTGCGACATACAATGTTTTTCATCACATTTGGGAGTTAAATTGTATATTTGTAAAATAAAAACTAATATTTTTTCAAAAATTGCCGATACCGCTGATTGCGCTCTTGGCAGCGCCAGCTCCGCGCGCCCTCCCACACGCCAGCACGAGCAGCACGCCATGCAGTAACAAACTCATTTACCGACCTTGGGCTTCATGACATCAAAATTAGTACGGGCAATGACTCATTTACCGACCACGGGTTTTATGACAAGCACACTAAGGTCGAGGGTTTTATTTGGGGGGTTGCAAGCAAGGTAGCCTGCATGTTACGACACTGTTTACGAGCAAGTGTGATGAAAAATATAAATTGGTTAAAACACAAGTGAGTGTCTTACCTTCCTCTTTCTCGGGCTCGACAGGCTTGTCGAAGTAGCCGGAGCGCGGGCGCTCGTCGCGGCGCTCACGCCTCTCGCCCGGCACGTAATCGCCGA
This sequence comes from Choristoneura fumiferana, assembly GCF_025370935.1. Classification (NCBI taxonomy): domain Eukaryota; kingdom Metazoa; phylum Arthropoda; class Insecta; order Lepidoptera; family Tortricidae; genus Choristoneura; species Choristoneura fumiferana. Next base: position 8,798,485 of record NC_133480.1, read on the forward strand.
TGTCGCCATATATCGTGTCTTCGGCGCGCCCCTTCTCCGTGCCCTTGTCCTGCCAACATTTTACTCGTGAACATACTAGAGGCTAGACTAGATTCCTAAATAAAAACCGGCCATGTGCGAGTCGGACTCGCGCACCGACGGTTCCGTACAAATTTGTAGGTATTTATGAATACCCAGTGTTAGCAGAGCCCCTCAGCTAAGCAAAGTTTATTAAGATAGACAGTCAGACATGAAAAATTATGATTTTCAGACTTTTCTTATTGATTGTGCTATAAGAGCTACCTGCATACAAAATAAAAAGTTTCTAGGACAGCCGGAAGTGACCCATAATTTCTTTGTCTAAGGCAATTTGCATGGAAACACCTTAATTGACTTGGAGGTTTGATTTTTTCACAGCTTCAAGGGAATGTAATCCTGAGTATGTTGTTTTAATTTCAACTCTACACCACGCTTTCCCGAGATAAAGGGTCTTGACAGACAGAGGGACGGATGGACGGACAACAAAGTGATCCTATAAGCACGCACGCACAAAGCCCGCACGCACGCACGCACGCACGCACGCACGCACGCACACACACACACACGTATACGTGCGCGCGTTCGCGCGTGTGTGAATATTACGGATTCTTGGTCGTCACTAACTACTTTGACAATCGGATTTGCAAAAAACGGACAAAACATAACTTAGCTATAAAAGTTTGGTATTTTAACTAACTGACCTTAGTTTTCTTTAGCTTCCTGTGCCGCCCGTGTCGCAGGTACGAGAAGATTTGCGTGAGTTTCTCTAGGACAACGTCGTTCGCGCTCGCGGCGGAACTGCGTTCGTCGGGCTCTGGCACATCCGCTTTGCTCCTAGTCAACGTTGTGGGGATGTCGCTGTCTGAACAACAAAATGTGGTATAGTCCAGGGCCGGGCTAAACCATCTAGACGCCCCGTGCACGTCTTGCCTTTGACACGCTTTTAGATACGAAAAGCGACAAAATGAAATGACAGGTCATGTTTGTTAGAGATAAAATACTCACTACTTCTAAGAGATAAGTCTATAAAAGTTGCTGAGTGTAGTTTTTTAGATCGATAAAAAGCGTGGCGTGGTGAGAAGAAGTGAGACGAGAATTGAAATCGCACCGACCCATTTTGGTGTCAACCAATTGGTGTCAAGTGTCCCATCATATTTATTATAATTAATTTCCACCACAAATTACCGCCAAAGATACCGCCTGGGCCGACGCGAAAATCTTGTTTCTGTTGCAGACTTAATAAATGCTCTATGTACGCAGGAATACGATTCATTATTACAATAATAATAAAAAATTCTCGCCAATCCATACTCTTTCCAATGAAGATGCACTAGGAAGGATTTATTTTTTACCAAACTGCCCGAGGGTTATGTTTTTCATTAATAAATAGCACAAATTGTTCATTGAGTAAAGAATTATCAGAATGTTAAAGTAATCTCCAATATAACAAAGCTGCTGCCCATGCATGGCTAGGTCTTAAAGTCCTACGATATCTGTTAAAAAAAAGTTCTACAGTAAATCTAATAACAAAATGTATTCTTACCGATGGTGCCCTCTTCGTCGAGTTCCACAACGTATGCCATACGTCCCGGCGCGAAAAGCTCATTTCTGGTCACTTTCTTATTCCTAGAATTATTTTAGGAATAATATTAATAATAATTATTGTTAGTAAGGTGAGTCGGGGCAAGCGCGCCAGCAAGGGGTAAGCGCGCCTACCATTAAAATATCGAAAAGTATTGATATTTGCACTACTAACGATATCATACAGGTCTTAGGTGCGTGGTTGTAAGATGTCGTTATTAGTGCTTATGATACTTTTCGATATTTTAATGGTAGGCGCGTTTACCCCCTGCTGGCGCGCTTGCCCCGACTCACCTTATATGTAGAGTTAACAGTAACTACAGGTTGATTCATAAGAGCTGACACGAATGGATTGAATGAAAGTGTATATAAGTATCTCTGTGTGTTACCTATTTGAACACACTTCACACAAATATTAATCTGTCATGCATCTGTCATTTTCCTACAAAAATGTCTAAGTGACATTACTTTCGTTCAATCAATTCATGCCAGCTCTTGTGAATAGATCTGTACTTCAGAAATTTAACAAAATAAAGCAAGGAATTTCAAAAATTATAAAACGTAGCATAGTTTCACACAGTCTATAAATGTTTCTTACTTATGATACCTACTATTGTTGCAATATTACATTTTCAAAAGTGAATCTATTAATTTATCATACAATGGAAGGTCGTTAGTAAACATGGAAAACATGATTAAAATAATAGCTTTTTTTATAGGCCACTTACTTCTGTTCCATTACCATGTTGTAAATATTTTTTCCCATCTGCGTTTTAAATTGGATTTCTTCCTCTTGCTAGAAAAAGACAAATTTACTAAATATGAATGTAATGCCAACTACTATAAACAACCAGAGATCTAACTACATTTGCTCTCTAAACAATTTCGAACAGTATATTTCAGTTTGTTAAAGAAGCTCAGTGTATCAAAGACTTTGATATCCAAACTCCAAGCGTTTATAAACAAATAGGCAAGTTCTAGCTAATTAACTTGATAACAAACAAATTTTCACTTATGAAGAATCGCCAAATAAACACCCATACAGATTCAATGACGAAAATGGCATTAAATTGCTCATAATAATATCCTCTGGAAACAGGATACAGCTAGTGCCACCAGTGTTGAGGTCACGCACATAAGAACATGTCGTGTAATGACACCAGGATTTTGACATTTACTCGTTCATTTCATTCATTCTCCTTTTGTGCAATTAGTTCTTTTTGTAGCTGTGTGTTTAATCATTCACTTAAACTCTCGTGGCACTACCTAAACAGATCTATTGAATAATGTTTTTCCATCGTATTTTGACGGATAAGTTCGTATTATGTTGCTTCCTCAATTAGCTCCATTAAGCTAGTTAAGAAAGCAATATAAATACGAACTTTTCCGACAAAATACGATGGAAAAACATTACTCACTCCGTCTGTTCCCACTTATTCAAGGGCCTTAACCGAAATTAGCACTGTTTCATAGAACAAGAAACCAATAGGAAGAGGTGACTCAAACTGCTCAAGACCAAATTCAGTGGAAGGTGATTCACGTTCTACACCTCAGCAGAGAATGGGATAAAAAGAAAGAAGTGCACTTAAACTAGTATGCTAATATCGTTCGGAACTGGAAATAAGAGATCGGTTTTCTTTCTCATTTTGTCCCGACCCACATTAACATTCTGGCCCCTGTACCACAAAAATTACAAATGCTACATCTGGATATAGTTAACTTTCTCGTACAAAAAAGTGTCAATTTATATGAAATTGAAGCACTCATAAATAAACTTGCAAAGCTTTTGTAGTACAAGTCAACGCACGTAAAAAGAGCTCTGAGTGGCTAGTGGAGGGGACACGTTTGCGCATCTGTCAACTAACAAGCCAATGGCGTGCCGGCCGCGCGCGCGTTCCTACGCCCCCTCCCGCGGCCCCCACTGCTCCGCCGCCAATTTGGTCCGTATTTCGCTCACTGCGCGGGTATATCACTAGGAGCTCTTTCTACGTGCGTTGATCTGTACAGGGGCTACTGCGAAATTTGAAAATCGAACGTCGTATCGTACCGTCCGTCTCACTCTTGTATCTATACATATAATAAATCTGTAATTGAATAATAATAAGTGTCTGTGGGACAGCAAGTTCGAATTTTACACTTCGTAGTATATGGCCAGGGGGCTGGTTGTACTGTATTTCTGTGTGCTTACTGGCACCACTTCCTTCTTCTCCTTGACGGGCTCGACGGGGGCTTCTGTCACCAACCGCTCCATCTCGGCCTCTTGTTCCTGCTCGCGCGTCTGGATCTCTGACCGAACCTGGCATTAAATAGTAGTTTTAATGAAAGAAGTAAAATAAATATGTAATTTAACAGCCAGTTAGCCAAGTGGTTGACGAACCTGACTATGAAGTTGAGGTCCTGGGTTTGATCCCCAGTCAGAGCAGATATTTGTTTGAATAATACAAATGTTTGTTCTCGAGTCTTGGGAGTTTAATATGTATTTATCTATATAGATATCTGCAATACCCCTGGTGTTGCAGATGTTTATGGGCGGTGGTGATCTCTTGCCATCAGGAGACCCACTTGCTAGTTTGCCATCCAGTCAAATAAAAACAAAAACAAAACATAAATATGTTTATCTGTCGTTTAGTACCCATAGTACAAGCTTTGCTTAGTTTGGGACTATGTCAATTGGTGTCAAGTGTCCCATGATATTTATTTATTTGTTATGTGTAAATAATTGATATTGAACTCTGTAATGCAAGCAAATACTTTGGAGATCTCAAGCTGAATTTCAGACAAAAATTGTACTATCTTATACAACAATCTTTTCTTCTTATTTTTGTTGAGGCTTTGAACACTCCAGGTGGTTATGTCTGCCTAATGGGAGCACGCTCAGTTCCCAAACAATGTTTTCTTCAAGTAATTAAATACTGCGCCCTACCTTTTGTAGCAAGGCATAATCTAAGCCTTTCACCAAGTGAGTATGTTCCATGTCACCACCAAGGTACTTAGATTCCTGCAATCAAACAAATAATACAGTTTATAAAGTTCTTAACTCTGTACACTTATTTATAATTACTGCATCCTAGGTTAGCTGGAAGAGATCTCATATTAGGTTACAGGTTAGATTAGGTTCGCCTTTTCTGTGTACTATTTGTATTTTTAAACTATGCAACAGAGTTTATAAACAAACTAATGTATACATGTAGGTATTTATATTTTCTATCACATCCAGCACTATACAATTTTTATATTGCTAATATAACCACAAACTACAAGTACTTATCTCAAAGTTTGTCAATTGTGTTTTGTTTCTTTTCTTTTGGACAATAAAGAGTTTAAGTACATACCTAACCTCAAAGTTTTGTCACTTTACTGCTGCTTACTTGGCTCTTACTTCAGCATCTGATTTAGAACTGGCACTATGTTAAAATATCAATACTTTGCATATGAATATGAATCAACATAAGGTGGCAGCACTAGACATAGGCGATGTGAGCTATGAGGCCTTGTGGTGCCTCCCAGAATGATCCTGGTGTTTTGCTCATTCAAAAATCTGTCATCTAATATGTGGTATGCTTTAATAGGGCCACGCAAAATTTATCTTGCCCACACTAAATTTAGGACCTGCCCCACAGCTATCAATAGAGAGCAGATTTGAAGTAGCGATTACAAGTTTAATATGAATATGACTAGTGCAATTAAAGGAGTTTTATGCAGCTCAAACATAATAGATCCTATTTATTACGCACCTTTTAATAAAGGTCTTATCCACATTAAACTTGTAATCGCTACTTCAAATCTGCTCTCTAACTATCAACATACATACCTGAATAAGCTGCCGTCTTCTTTCTTTAGCATCCATTCCCGATTTAAGATCTGGTGCAACAGCTCTGTAAGTACATTGAATTTGTATTCATACCTTGTCCTTTACTACCAAAGCTTGTTCAACTTGTAGGAAGATAAATGTACAATTGTATTCATCCAATATCTACTAATGTTATGAATATCAAATGTAACTCTATCTGTCTATTACTTTCTTATGCTAAAAGTTCTGAATCAATTAAGAAAAAATTGGGTATGAAATAAGAAACGTTTGTTTAAATTAAAATCTTTATTATGGAGATAGTTTGAGATTCTTGGAATATAAAGGATAGTTTATCCTGGAAATTGCAGTACCCACGGGATAACATTAAAAAATCCTTTGCAGTTAAATTAACTGGTGGGCAACAGCTATACTCTGTTCCAACGGCAGGTGAAAAAACTTACTATGGACAACTTTTTGCATGTATCTCAACATCATTCTAGAACATGATTAAACAAGTTTATTGTCTTGAGTGATCACTAACAGCCCTTACTTTGAAAGTTTGTACCAAGAGCAAATGATAAACAAGTGCATGGTGCATAAAATATATACTTCTTCAATGTTCGTTTTTTCACCTGCCGTGGGAACAGAGTATACCTAGTTTAAAATATTCAATACATTGCTGTTCATTGCATAGTAGTTTAATATGTATGGCACTATACCCATTTAGCTTTAATGATATCCATTGGTAACTTACCTGTATGCGCTACTAGTGTTGCTTGTAGGATCAGTGGGACCTAATTCATTAGACCCATCTCGCCTCTCCCTGGCTCTGTCTCTGTACTTTTCGGCTAGCTCTGCCAATTTGTTGTCTTCCTGTTTCTTCAAGGCAGCATAGTAAGATTTTTTCTTCCTGCGCAACTCACTTTTGTTTTCTGTAGGTGGCGGCATCGAGCTAAAAGAGAGTAGTTTCGATTACAACTGGCGCAAGTACAGAAATATTAGACTCGATAATGTTTTATTTATTTTATAATATGGGCCAACGTGAGAAATTTGGTTAATGTTTATGAAAGTAGTGTTTACTTACCCAGCGTTGGCCATGGCTTCGCGCACTGAGCCAGCGGGGTGCGCCCCTGCCGCCGGCGTAGCCCGAGGAGTCATGAGGAGCTTTCTGAAGTCCTCGTTTGTAAGTCTTTGGGACATCGGAGTGTCCTCCACACTTCGTTCGTCCATCTTTACTTGTTATTTTAGCACCTTCTACGTTCAAGAAGAGATAATATTATAATAATTTACAAATTACATTTATATCAATTATTGTTTAATTTGTTTCATATACGAGAACAAGATAAATTAAAATAATTTATTTATGCTTTCAGCACGTACAATACAATATAATTAAATTACAATAGAACTAGAGCAGTACAAGCAGCATTTGTGACAATTTGACAGTCGGTCAGGCAGAAGGGTGACCATCCCAAAAATAGTGAATCCGCCAGAGACAAGACTAAAAATTTGATAACAAAATATTTAACCGACTACAAAAACCATGAAAATAATTTTCTACCAGTCTGAAGTCGGTGCCTCAGCACGAGCCAGCAGGAGTGGACCTATAGTCGTCTACCTCACCTAAGTAGGGCTTTTTCAGAAATCTGCCAAAATATGCCGCTTTCTTAAAATCTTCAGCTTATTCAGCCAAAGTTAAAATTCCAGAGCCAAATCAGCCAAAATGGCGAAAATCTGCCACAAATGGTAACCCTGTCAGGCAGTAACGTAAAGTAAGTAGGTAGACCATAAACAGCAGAACATTGCACCTTTTCTTTTTAATTCGGTCCAGTAATAAGAAATAGTGTTTCAACCACGGATTAAAACGATCAAGTTTACTCTGTCAATGTCATTATCAAAGTTATCATGACATTTTGCTGAGGTTTTTTTTTCTTCTTATCTTCTTATACGAAATTTTACCGCTTGCTTTTGCTCACTTTTTGCTTTTGCTTCAAGGTGTCCTTCAAGCGGCTTTCGTATGTATTTTTGTTGATAAGCCACTATTTATTGCTATTGCATATATAAGTACTAACTACGACGATCGATCACTATTATTACAGGTGTACTGCGACTACAAGTCGTAACCAACCATGCCGCATTTTAGGATTGAAACTAATGTGCCTCGTAGTAAAATACCACAGGACTTTGTCTCTAAAGCTGTGCCAATATTAGCGAAATCCCTCGGGAAACCAGAACAGGTAATTTAACCTATCAATTAATTAAATAACTACTTGTTAAGGTTTCATTTTAAATAAAGTTGTGCTATCTTTTTTACAGTATTGTGTAGTGTCCGTTATTCCTGATGTAATAATGAGCTTCGGCGGCACAACTGAGCCATGTGCCATCGCCAATCTGATGTCTATCGGAGCTCTGGGTGTGGAACAGAATAAAAAACACGCCAAAGTTTTGTATGAACTTGTTGAAAAAGAATTAGGCGTGCCTACAGACAGGTGAAGTAAAATATTATTATATATATTTTTTTAATACTGAGAAGTAATATTGTCACTACTTTAAAAAATAATCATATCTCAAAACTGATCATTTTTCTGTGAACTTTAGGAGTATTGATTTTGAGATACAAGATTTTTTCAAAGTAGTCATGATATGTAACAATTAGTGGAAATTTTAGTACAGATTATTTCTGTGCATTAGCACCAAATTAGTTGCTATGATATCAAAACCAAATCCTTAGATTGTGTTAATGATGAACTTTATGAAGATGATCTCATTACAGGCAGCTTAGTCACATTAATGATGACTACATAATAGTCAAACATGCTTAACTTTAATGAGTTTAGTAATAATTAAATTGACACAAAGTTGTTATTTAATTTGGAAATTATTAAGAAAAAGAAAGTTGATTTTTTTTTTCAGGATGTACATCACTTTCCAAGATGAACCAACTGGTAATGTTGGATTTAAAGGAACCACTTTCCATGCCATCTTCGGATAAAAAAGGCTAATCTGTAACACTATCTTGTTTCACTTTTATGTATTTCTTTTTTTTTATACTATAAGCTAAGCCACAGATAAAGTCAAATAATGGAATTTATCTGATGAATGAAAGAGAATCTGCCCAATAGAGGTAAACAATTTTAAAGTGAAACCTTTTTATTTTACTTTCTTAAGAAATAAGGATGTTATAAATTTTCATTGCAATTAAATTAAATAGTTGCTTCATAAAGGCTAGTAAAAAATAATTTGAAAATGAACTCCATATTTCTAGTTTGACTCTTCAAACTATTTAATTTAAGTATAAATAAATTGATTCATTTTGGTTTATGTATTTTCCTTTTTACAAGCTTTTATTTAACTTGTTTACTAAAACTATTTATAAATCAAAATTGAAAACTTTAGATGGAAAATGAAATAAATGAAGCTTGAAAAAATTGTACTCATTTTATTTTCCACTTTTTTATCCTACTTCCTACTAATATTATAAATGTGAAAGTTTGTGATTGAGTATGTTTGTTACTTCTTCACGCTAAAACGGCTGGACGGATTTAGATGAAATTCGGCAAAAAGTTAGTTTATAACCTGGATGTTTCAACATAGGATACTTTTTATTCCAATATTCCCACGGGATAGGGATACAATCTCGAAATAACAACCATTGGGCTTAGTCTTGTAATTTTGGACAGTTGTTCTCAACACAACCTCAATGAAGACCACAATATACATTTTGGGAATTCCCAGGGGAATTTAGTAAAATCCCGGAATTTCATTGTAACTACCAGATCGAATAGTTACGCGTGCGAAGTTGCGGGTAAACTATTTTTTTTTATAAATGATTACCGTTCAATCAGAACAATGGTTGATGCTCTGGCAGGTTTGCATTATGTTAAATGTAACATTATGCAGTGCAATTGTTATTATCATAGTAACTTTGATAAGAGCATTACGCATATTAACAATTGAATCATTTGCAGTAGTCACTACTGAAGTGCCTACATACAATCAAATAGGTTCACATGCTTTTGCCTAACAATAATTGTATCTACTCGTAAACTACAAAACCTAATTTTCTGTGTATGGAACTGGTAAGTGTGAATAGAAGTGGACTTACTATGGTCTATGGGGGAGGCCTGTGTCCAACAGTGGAGGTCCTATGGCAGATATGATGATGATACTTCATTTTAATTTTTGCATGGCAGTATATGTATATATGTATGTATTAAGAGATAATACAGCTAATGATAGTAATAAAAATATAAACCCTGTTTATTGTCCGGGGGGGGGGGGGGAGTATAGGACGCAGTGCCCTGGGCGAGATTTGCACAGGATAAAAGGGGCGCGTGGCGCCTGGATCGCCCACCCTAAAGCCGTATAACAAGTTTTAAGGGAAACATTTATGCTTTGGCTTCCTGATTTACCAAATTTGTGAGATACGCGGATTTATCTCATGCTAGTTATACGCAGCTTTGCATTTGCTCTATCCCAGACGATACCTACTCATAGTTCCTTTCTTTTCATACTAAAAATTCCCCTTTTTTATGCTGCCAAGGGAACTACTGCAAATAATCCAACAGGCGCAGCTGGGCTACTACGAAACTCGGAGTTCGTGTCATGCGGTCCCTCTCGCTCTCGTATTAAATAGTATAAGTGTCAGAGGGAACGCACGACACGAACTTCGAGTTTCGTAGTAGCCCTGCTGCTGCTGGGGTGCAATACGAGTAGGAGTAGGAGGCTACACTACTAGTGTATAAAGTACATTAGAAATGTAGCTAGTATAAAGTATGTAAAGATTCTCGTATAAGAAAAACAAAATTATTCTCAACTGACCCTTATATTTTATGATAATTTATCATAACAGTACAGGCGTTAAGAGGGTATTAAATTTAGGTTTTAGACATTTATTTTATCACTCCAAAACAAGTTTAAAAATAGCACAGTTTTGCTTACGTAAGATTAAAAACAAGGCATTAGTAAATCAATAGTCAGTCAGTCATTAAGTCCACCCAGCCACAATCGACTATTTTTAAATCATTAATAATTAACTTAATTACTCTTAATTGTACATCATAATTAAATTTGAACTAATTTTATTAGGTGAGAGGTTAAATAAATTGTAGTTTGTGAATGTGAGAATTTAATGGAATTTAACCAGATGCGCCAAATGTCAAGAAGGCAGCACCAAATAAATGAACGACGAATAGCGATAAGTTACACACTAAGTTAGTCGCAGTAGCGCCATCTATCGATATGAAATTGTGACGCAAGTTATTGTCTATGGACGGTTCTTTCCGCCATTTCGATTCGGATAGTGCTGCGAAATTCAATATTATGGAAAATATCGTGTCGATTTAGTACGGTCCGGTCTAGCCCGGTCTTATAGTGCACAAACGCCCTTATACTAGACTTCTTTAATTTAATACTTACTTATGATCCGGCAGTGAAATTGAAACTGGGTTTTTTTTTAATTCCCTTAAGAATCCTCAAAAATTCACAAACGTTCATTTCATAAACTCGCGGCAAATTTCATGATTTTATTCCGATCCCGTAGGAATCTGGATAAAAAGTAGCCTATGTGTGTTCAGACGTCCAGCTATCTCCTTGTATACCAAACTCATCCAAATCCAAATCTATCCAGCCACGTTTATCGTGAAGGAATGACTAACATACACACAAACACATACAACCTTCTGCATTTATAATATGAGTAGGATTAATGCAGAATACGCCATTTGACTATTTTTTACTTACGTTATATATTAAAGCTTTATAAGCTACTATACAAATAGTTTATAAGCTATCTGTACCTACAAATAATAAAGTTATAAAGGTAAGCCAAAGCAAGGAGCACTATATCTATTGTGTGGAGTAGTTCATAATATTATATACAGGATAGTACGACCTTAAGAATACGCCGTTAAAATTATTCGGTTTACACCGTGTAGGTATAAATTATAGCAAGTTGTGTTCTTATTAATTTCCTTTTTTCACCGTGTCCATTCTAAAAGTTACGAATGCGGCATAGGCCCATTGAATGTCTAGCGAGGTCGCATAATTTTTAGATAATTGAATACTGACCGTTTTTCTATCAATTTAATACGGAATTACAAATTACTACTACTATTACAAGTACAAATTACTAGTGTGAGTTAGAAATTAAGTACAATTACTGATTACGAATATTTTTTTTAGTTAATCAAGGTATTTGAAAATAAATGCAATAAACTACAGCAAAATTAAAATTCGGTCAAGTGCGAGTTGGACTCGCGCACGAAGGGTTCCGTACCATTATCTATACAACATTAGACATTAGCCAAAAAAAAACACGTTTGTTGTATGGGATCCCTCCTCAAATATTTATTTTATTTTAATTTAATTATTTACTTTTGTTTGTTTGTTTGTTTATACTCTTTATTGTACAAAAAGGAAAAACAAAAAGGTTACATAAATAAAGTGAATACACGACTAAATATTCTATAAATATTTCAAGCGTCTATCTGTTGTTGTTATTAATATCGAACAAAAAACGGCAAAAAAATCACGTTTGGGAGCCCCCTTAAAAAATGATTTATTCTGTTTCTAGTGTTTTTTGTTATAGCAGCAACAGAAATACATAATCTGTGAAAATTTCAATTGTCTAGCTATCACGGTTCATGAGATACAGCCTGGTGACAGACGGATAGATGGACGGACAGCGGACTCTTAGTAATAAATAGCCTAATAGGGTCCCATTTTTACCCTTTGGTTACGGAATCCTTAAAAGGCTGTTGGGGTGTCTTAGGTTTTCAGTTACCTACTTAACTCATTATCGATATCGACAAGTCAATAACGTGCGCGCACAACACTACTCTTCTAATTGCACTCGCTCGAGCTCGAGTTCGACTAGTTCGAGTGACTGTTTACTTCCTTACATACAAGCGGCGCGGCTTCGGTCGGTGCATCGTCGTGAGTGCTTAAAAAAACACCTCGTCGTCAAACGTCTGTCAGTTCCAAAGAGTATATAATCACTACGTTTTGGTCAGTTCGGATCGGATGTGATTTCCGTGATTGCAGCCGGGCTACAATCAAGTTAACGTATTTAAATCGATTAAACGAAATTAAACGAAAATAGTGGTGATTTTATCGAGCACAATGGGTTCGGAAAGTTCGAAGTGCGATAGGTAAGTGAAACAGATTGTCGACAAAGGGAATGATATTCGATCCCCTGGTCACTTGTTTTTGCATGCTGCTTTGCTACGTGAACGAACGTGACATAATGTAACTTGAGTCTTTGAAAAATGTCGGTTATTGTGGTTTTTTTGCCTTCGTTTCCATTTCGACTATTTATGTATCTAGGTACCTAGGTGTACTCAATTTATGTGAAGTTAAATAACGAATGAAGTTAGTTTGGTAATTGAGGTTGTGATGGGCCGTTCACTGTAGGTAATAAGTACTTACTTCGTTTTTTTAGTATTAGAAAAAGGGTAATAATTAAGTAGGTACCTACTAATAAACAATCTCGACGAGTCTTTTTATTATAAAACCGTTTTTATTAAAACGGTTAATATTACTATGATACCAATACAATATAAGTGATGTCCTTGCTAATTGTTAGATATTGCTGTCTATTATTTTTCAAGTGTTTTCCAATAAAGACTCGTTAGATCGCTTTATGTTATTTCTAATGCTAAAAAAACGAAGTAGGTATACCCTACATAATGGGTACACATTCTTCCTTTGTCTAACCAAGAAAGTGTTCATTTAACAATACACCATGATTCTGGCGGTTCTCACTTTTTTTAACAAACTTCCCAATTGCGGGAAGGCTAGTAGGTAGGTAGGTACTTTATTTATACAACAGTAGTAAGTGTTCAAAATTTCTGCCGTTATCTCAGAAAAACACGCTCTGCACCTTTTTAAAAAAATACTTTTAAGTTTGCGTAGGTATTGCCCCTTTGTTTTTATTGATTTTTTCTTTGGGTTTGTGTTATTTTTACGCGTAATTCTTCAATCGTATTAAACTCCGTTTTATAAACTACTTCTTTGTAAAATCCCCAGATGCAAAAATCAACAGGATTTAGGTCTGGGGTGGGAACCTTGGATGGAGCCCCCATCCAAGACCCTCCGCGACCTATCCTTCTCTGTGGGAATTCTCTCACAATTCGAGCAAAATCAATTTTCCGTTAAATACTCCTGTCCATGAGTTAAATACTAAATTGGTGCTGGAAGGAAACTGTGACGTCGGACCAAATGAGGATTTTGGTACACCCAAGAATGGTAGTTGTGCATATTAAAGATACCTACTACCTGATCGCGTAAAACACGACTCGTCTGTCCATATTACATTATTAAAAAAAATCAGAATCAGCCTCGCATCTGGCGGGCTACTCCGAAACTCGAAACTCGAAGTTCGTGTCGTGCGATCCCTCTCGCTCTCGTATCAAACAGTGTAAGTGTCAGAGGGACCGCACGACACGAACTTCGAGTTTCGAGTTTCGGAGTAGCCCAGCAGCTTATCATTTTTTGACAAAAAGCAACTCCTCGTGCATAATCAGTCGGTAATAAATCTTGCACTTTTTTGTAGTGGTAGGGATGCATGCCCATACTGAACGTAAATTTTTATGGACAGTTCCATGCGAAAGACCTGTATTACGACCATGCCTTGGGATTATCTAAGAAAATTTTACTGGTTTAATTCCTAAGGTCGTTTTTAAAGTAATTTAAAATAAAAAATCAAATTTGAAAATTTATGAAAAATTTAAATGTAAGTACTCAAATTATTGTCACTGCTTCCGAAAAAAAATTCACGGTCGTAGGTCGAATATAGCTAGCCACTAAGAAATTATACCTGAAATCCGACATTTCTGAATTTTTTACTAAAATGCTCATAGGTAACTCTAAAACAAATGAAAATCTCTGAACATACATGGGGGTCGATTGGTTAGCTCCTGAGGTCCCCTACCTTTGGTCTTCGTTTGATCCACCCCCCACCCCCATTTGAAGAAATCGCCATTGGAAGAAATCGCTCTGAAGCAAAAGTCGCCTATTGCTTACCTTGTAATTTCTTCTCTGTGTACCTAACTGTTTTCTGTATCATAGAAATGTCTATAAAATATGTTCATATCATACTAGCTTTTGCCCGCGGCTTCGTCCGCGTGGAATTCGGAATTTCGGATATCGCGCGCTGTTACCTCGGGAACTTGCATTTTTCCGGAATAAAAAGTAGCCTATGTCACTCTGGCCCATAAACTATCTCTAGGTATGCCAAAAATCACGCCAATCCCTCACTCAGTTTCGACATGAAAGACGGACAAACATACAAACACACACACTTGGATATATATGGATAGAAATGTCTATTAAGATAAAAGTTTTACTTAACTCTTGTCACTTCCCCTCGAAAAGTTTAGCTTCAATACCTATTTTATTGTCATTGCATGGGTTCATCAGAGATGCCGAGGACGTGGTGAAAACGATGAAATTAGTAAATAATTTCTCCAAGTTACTTTCACGCAATAAACGACCCGAATCGTAAGTAAACAAAATGTACGAGGACTTAAAGTTTATAGCTCTAGCAGTAGTTAGTAGTATAGTATAGGTAGTAGTTTAGTATAGGTAGTAGTATCTATAGTATAGTTAGTAGCTACAACAGTAGCGGGAACCGTAGCAACTCTATATTCCCACCGTATCGCCTAAGTCTTTTAGCCCTAAGAATCAATTTGGTTGACTATACCTACAATAGGAATAGGTGCGACTTCAGATCATACAAACAAAGGGTCCGACGTCAATTATACCAATAGGCTATTTATACTTACGTATGAACTGACTGGATAACGTGACTGGATAATAAAATTCATTGTGTAGGTACATAAATGTTAAATTCGCACGCCGGTTTCCGGTAGGATATGCTAGATACTAAGTACTGTTATATTATATTCCACCTGTTGTAACCATATTCAGCGAATAAATTATCATTCATTGATTCATTCATTCAATGATGAAGCTTGTATCTATGTATGTATGTGTGTAGGTAAACTCTTTACTGTACAAAAGAAATGAAAGAAAACTTCTTGCTTGCTAGCTTGTGTCAAAGTATTCAATTTAATTTCATTAGCTTTTGCTTCGCTTATTTTGTTTTTATTACATTACACTGCTAATACTGCAATTATGTTTTCTTTCTTTAACCCAGGTCGCAAAAAACTCAATCTCAAGTGCAGCAGAGCACCAATCTGGCACAGACTACAACTACAACCCGACAACGCTCCAACTCCAACCCACCGCCTAAGTATGTTATCTGTCATAGCTTCTTATCGGAATAATGCAGAATAGAGATTAAGGCCAGTCAGAGACTTCTCTTTTGTTCTTCCTGGAATAGAACAGATAAGAATTGAAATCGGAAGGCTAGCATTCTCGTCACAAAGATAATATTATTATTGATCCGGTGGCCGTATCGTCTAAAGCCGCATTCACATTTCCGTCGTTTTGTGTTGGGATGGCGAGTCTCTCTCGCTCTTTCTCTCTCTCTCTCTATCTCTCTCTACCTTTGGTGCCACACAACAACAACACAAGCCGTCACTATACACACTGCATCAGATAAATGTGAACGCAACCATATAAAATGTATTAAACCAGATAAATGTGAGTGCGGCTTAACGCTCTCTCGCGATCGCATTCACCATCTCTTTTAACTCTCTCTCATCCTTTGCAGTGTGTCAGAAAGAGGTGGTGAACGAACGTGATTCCAAGTGCGTTACAATAAGGCCTCGGCTCGGCAAGAATGCCCGGTCACTGCCGTTAGTGTAAGTTTTCGGTTACAAAATACGTCACAAACGTTCCGCTAGAGGCGCTGTTCGTGTTTCCATATAAATTGAGATTTTAACGCGAACGCGATCTAGACGTATTTTGTAACCGAAAACTTACACTAAGGATACAGCAAGTAATCTATGATTATATATTATAATTATGATTATAAGCATCGCCGATCAAAACGTTCTGGCTGGCCGGCGTAAAATGCTTAGAGGCCAGACTATAATATGCAATATAAAAGGCTTGAAATTTGCTAAATGACGGAAATATACATGAAAACTGTAAAAGTATGCAACATTTAATTAAACAAGTCTTTAGGTTTTTTTAATTTTAAAATTAAGATATTAACAGTAAATTAATAATTATGTACTTATTTAATATTTTTTGGTTTAGTAAACGTTAACTATGAGATACTATAGTAGTAGTAATATTCCTACTATGTGCTAAATATACATGTAGTAGTGCAGTAGGTACATAGGTAATAAAATTGTGCCTTAAATCACTCAAAAATATGTTCATAAGTGGAAAAAGATCGTTCCACATCCACTGAGGTAACCAGGGCAGTATTTGAATTTGGATGATATGTATATCATTGCTTCTGATGATATTGCAAATGTAGTGAAAATATGCATCATCGCAAGAGTAGGCAAAATATGCAATAACCGATGAAAATCGTCTAAATATGCAATTTCATATAAGCCGGTCTCTAGCGAGTGATGTGATGATGAACGATGAACCCGGATTCTATTTTCTACTACATGAACATATGTCTGTGAACGATACTATTCGACCAGAGGCCGTACGTATTGCCTAACGTTTCTAATCGCAATCAAATTACAGATTTCACATAAAAAAAACCGGCCAAGAGCGTGTCGTACACGCCCAGGATAGGGTTCCGTAGCCATTAAGAAAAAATCAAATAATATTTTTCTAAGGATTTCGTATTGTGTAGGTACTGAATCTTCCAAGTTTAGGTATATTTTATACCTTAAGCTGCTATTTATAAATTTAGGATACAGGTTTACATTAATCTGATGACTCATACTTAGAGACAGATTTGGTTAATTTGATGACCAATATATTTCTTAGGGATAGATATAATAATAAGGGTATCGCAGTTTAGTGAAAAATCTAAATTTAAGTGACAGAAAATATAGTTCCCAAAAAAACTGTAATTTGACTGCGATCGCGAGCGTCAGAAAAGTTCGGGCCGTTGTTAGCGACGATCACACTTCCGATAGTCTAATGGAAGATTTAAAAGTACAGTAAAGCTCGTAAAGTAACTACTTAAATTCTGGAACGGTTTGAAATATTTCTCGTTAGGCCCCCCAACGTCTTAAATGTAGAACATACGTCAAAGCAAATGTAAACTTTTACTAATTGGTGTTAAATTTCAATTTCTAATAATTAAAATTAGACGTGAGTCTTACGAGTTACGAGGTTAAATTAATGACCGCAACAAAGTACTAAAGGGGTAAGGGTATTTTTGAGCTTAACTGCTCTGGAATGGGAAATGACACAATTTTGAATGTCCCGACTGTTGAACTTTAATTTACTAAAAATTAAATAACAGAGTTCTAGATCACAACACTTGTTTTTTCTTTTTAGTGTTTACTATTATCTTGATGCCATTTTCAGCTTGGAACGAGCTCGTACCCCGTATAGCGAGGATACCACGAGTAGAGACTTGGATACCAATATCAGACAAGCTAATACACAGAGATTGTATCCCAATCTTGACCATGTTACTAATGGAGTTAATAGATTGAACGCAAGAAACGACGACGATTATGTCGTCATAAGCCGGTACCAACAAAGGTAATTTAATTTGATAATATATGTGTACCTAATACTATCCTCCTAAGGCCCAACATCCTAAGTTTAGGACATACGTCAAAGCAAATGTCAACTTTTCCTAATTGACATTTCAAATTCTAATAATCGAAATTTGACGTGGGCCTCAGGTCAGGCAGGAGGCTATTGTTAAATTGTACAATAGTAGATTGATAACCAAGGGTGGAAAGTGACCCATTTCACCCGAGATATTTCTGACGCTCGAACGAAGTGAGAGCCCCAATAGTTCGAGGGGAAATGGGTAATTTCACTCGAGTTAGACACTACTTTTCATTTCTACTGTGAGGAAAGTAAAATACTACAAATTTAATTTACTTATATCCAACCTCCAACGGTACCTTTCGACCTGGCCACTTATGCCACGGCCGACTATAAAAAAAAATCGAGTTGGTCACGACCAAAAAGCTCATACACAAAACTGGAGGTTGAACGCCGAACGAAGAAGTTTGACCTTTATTACTTACTAGGTTTTACCCGCGGCTTCGCACGCGTAAACTATTCGGTCTGGTAGTTGCAATTGCATAGTTATTATAGTTGCATTAGCATTCCCTTGCTATTATCTAAGATGTCGTATTATGGATTTGATGTAACGACGATAAAATGGTTTAACAGTTATCTGACTGACCGTGCGCAGACCATCGTATTGCGTGGGCTGGATGGTAGTCCTCTGCGGTCCTCTCTTTGCCCTGTGACACGGGGTGTGCCGCAGGGTTCGATACTGGGTCCTCTTCTGTTTATATTGTACAGTTCTGATATTGTCAACAGTATAAAGAGCAGTGGATACCATCTTTACGCGGACGATTTTCAACTGTACGTCTCCTGCGCGCCGTCAGAAACGTCCATAGCTGTAAACGCCATCAATGCAGACCTCGATCGTGTTTCTGCTTGGTCAGAGAGCAACTGTTTGGTCCTCAATCCCGGCAAATCGAAGTACATAGTATTTGGATCGAGACATCAAATTCAGAATGCTATTGATGCTCTGGCTACCGGGAATGTTGCCGTTATGGGTGATCCAATAGAACGGGTGGTAGAAGCTAACAACCTTGGCCTCCTTATGGACGGCAAGCTGAGCTTTGAGAACCACATTTTAAAAGTTGTGAGTAACGGCTTCTACCGTCTCAAAGTTCTGTACAATATACTCGATTACCTTAGTGTCGATTTGCGTGTTGACCTTTGTGAATCGCTTATATTGTCCAGATTAAACTATTGTGATGTTGTTTATGACGGCTGCATTGTTGGTCGTTCTAAGAGGCTTTTACAGCGGGTGCAGAACGCATGCGCTCGTTTTTGTTTCCGTGTCCCTCCCCGCTGCCACATCACTCCGTACCTGAACGCCGCTAACTTGTTGAACATGTCTGCACGCAGGCGCATGCACCTCGCTACCCTGCTGTTTGGTGTGAGACGCTACAGGACCCCATTGTACCTCCACAGTAAAATTGTTTGGGCGAGGAGTGAGCGCAGGAGCGCAATGGCTCTTGTGCCCAAGCACCGGACTGCAGCATTCCGCGGAAGTTTTAAGTTTGCGGCGTCCAAGTGCTGGAATGATATTCCTCCCCCTATCCAAGGAGCGTGTAGTGGGTATACCTTCAAGCGCAAGCTGAAGGATTACTTGTTGACGCTCCAAAAATCCTTTCCCTATCCAGCACTTTGACATGCCAACCACATTGATATCAGGCCGGCGCCTGATGTTTTTAAACAATCCATTTTTTCTTCTTTCTTTTAATTATTGTTCGTTGTAATTTATTTATTTCCTGGTTTGTTATAGTTATTATTATTATTTTTTCTCTTAAGTTTATTTGTGTATGTATATATAAGTGGTTTATTTATTTATTATATTTGTGTATCGTTCCGTGAGTCACAGACGGTTCTGGCAGAAAATCAGCGCTGCAGGCGTTTAACGCTTCAGCATAATGCTGAGTCAGCGACCGTTTCACTTTCGCGGGGACACACAACATTGTGTATATTGTATTTAATGTTTTCATGTGTTTTTCTGTAATTTTTTATTTTATTTGTGTTAATTTTGCTGTATATGTGTGTCTTCTGTGTAAGTGAATAAATGTCTTCTTTCTTTCTTTCTCAATTGAAATTTTCGGGATTTTACAAAATTCCCCTGGAAATTTCCAAAATTTATATCGTGGCCTTCATTGAGGTTGTGTTATGAATAACTGTACAAAATTCAAGACTCTAAACCCAGTGCTAAAATATCAAAATTTTTCCCTATCCAAATTCAAATTCATATCATTTATTCAGTAAATAGGCCGCAATGGGCACTTTTACAAGTATTTTTTTTAAATACCAGCACTTTCGAAAAGACCATCATTGCCAAGAATAATGCGCCGCAAGAAGCTTGGCAGTCATTTTTTTAAATAAAATAAGTACAAATAAAATACTTAAAAACTACAGTAAGTATACAATTAAAGAAAAAAAATACAAAATAATAATAACAATAATACACGGATTTATGGTGTCCCTTAGTTACAAAACTATCCCCTGGAAATATCGGGATAAAAAGTAGCGTATGTGTTATTCTAGACGTCCAGCTATCTACATACCAAATTTCATGCCTCTAAGCCCAGCGGTTGTTATTTCGAGATTTTATCCCTATCCCGTGGGAATATCGGAATAAAAAGTAGCCTATGTGGTATTCCAGAAGTCCAGCTATCTACATACCAAATTTCATGGCTCTAAGCCCAGTGGTTGTTATTTCGAGATTTTATCCCTAGTTATCCCGTAAGAATATTGGGTCAAAAAGTCACTTAAGTGTTATTCCAGATGTCCAGTTACCTACATACCAAATTTCATGACTCTAAGCCCAGCGGTTATTATTTCGAGATTTTATCCCTATCCCGTGGGAATATCGGAATAAATAGTAGCCTATGTGTTATTCCAGAGGTCCAGCTACCTATACACTAAATTTCATGGCTCTAAGCCCAGCGGTTGTTATTTCAAGATTTTATCCCTAGGTATCCCGTGGGAATATCGAACCAAAAAGTTGCCTATGTGTTATTTCAGACATCCAACTACCTACATACCAAATTTCATGGCTCAAAGCCCAGCGGTTGTTATTTCAAGATTTTATCCCTAGGTATCCCGTGGGAATATCGGGTCAAAAAGTCACCTATGTTTTATTCCAGACGTCCAACTACCTACATACCAAATTTCATGACTCTAAGCCTAGCGATTGTTATTTCGAGATTTTATCCCTATCCCGTGGGAATATCGGGATAAAAAATATCCTATGTTTTAATCCAGGTTATAAACTAACTTTCCGCCAAATTTCATCCAAATCCGTCCAGCCGTTTAAGCGTGAAAAAGTATCAAACATACTCACTCACTCACTCACAAACTTTCACATTTATAATATTAGTAGGACTAGCTTTTCCCGCGGCTCCGCCCGCGTTGTATTCGGTAATCGCGCGCTGTTCCCTCGGGAACTGTGCATTTTTCCGGGATAAAAAGTAGCCTATGTCACTCTCGGGCCCATAAACTATATCTGTGCCAAAAATCACGTCGATCCGTCGCTCCGTTACGACGTGAAAGACGGACAAACACACAAACATACAAACACACTTTCGCATTTATAATATTATAAGTATATAGATATAAGTATAAGTATGGTTTTATATATTCCATCTCTTTCTTTCACATTTCACGAATGACTTCCATCTCTTTCTTAACCTAACTAAAGAAAGAGATGCAATATGTTCGTGATGTAACAAAGATCAAATTTCTTGTCTCAAACGGATGTTCGGCATTCAACTTCCAGTGTTAAGCTCCTTGGTCGCGACGTGCATCTAGATGGCCATGCGACTCCGTGGCTAAACGAAAAATTAAAAAAAAAAATACTTTCCACTCTAGAGATTAAAACGCAATTTTCCACCCGGCAGATAGCCGCCCATGAAAATTAAACTTTCCGAACAGGAGAGATAAAAAATAGATTCTAATTACAATCAGCTGCGTGTTATAGCTACTGTGCACCAGTCATATATATAATACATATCTATACCCAGTAATTATCCGGATAATAAGGATTGAATGCCTTGTGTATGGTAGGTAAGTATCATGGATATCATTGTATTCGCGTTCGTGGACCTTTAATTGTCAAATAAAAGTACAGGAGCAGAAAAATAATATTTTTAAGTCTTAATTGAAACTAACTATCTTTTTCTTGATATATGTTTAAAAAATATTTAGAATACACACACATTTATTTACAAAGGGGGATCTCCTGCCCTGCCTATTCGTACCTGGTATAGCGTGGGGAGGGGACACCACAAAAGAGAAATTTCTCTCTAGGCGGATCGCGTCTATTTATATTATTGTCAAAGAAACAATCAAATTTAGCATTTTAATACAATCAGTTACTAAACTAATACTAATTTGATCTTTTGGAAAGAAAGATTCATTTAGAAAAAAAACGGGCCAAGAGCGTATATAAGTAAGTATGTTGCAGGTGCTGGTAGGACCTTGTGCAAGGTCCGCCCGGATTGCTACCACCATCTTGCTCGCTAATCCTGCCGTGAAGCAGCAGTGCTTGCACTGTTGTGTTTCGGCGTGGAGAGTAAGACAGCCGGTGAAATTACTGGCACTTGAGGTATCCCATCTTTGGCCTCTAGGTGGGCAACGCATCTGCAATACCCCTTGGTGTTGCAGATGTTTATGGGCGGTGGTGATCTCTTAACCATCAGGAGACCCACATGCTCGTTTGTCATCCAGTCGAATAAAAAAAAAGTAATATTTTTAAGGATTTCGTATTTTATACGGAATCTTCCAAGTTTAGGTATATTATATACCTTAGGCTGCTATTTAAGAGTAAAACTACTAATAATTCTCAAGCAAACTTAGCCGTTATAGTTTTCCTTGAAATTTTGATAGAAGTACTTACTACCATCCTGATTTTTTTCAAATTTTACCACCCACCGGTTTAGATTTTAGAGGGGGGGGACGCTCGATTTTAATGAAAATTTGCACTTTAAAGTTGAATATTTCGCAAAAAAATCAATGAATCGGAAAATCGTCTTAGCAAACCCCTAGTGGTTTTAAAAAACCCAGATTGGGTTGGATGAGAGAAAAAATCACCCCCACTATACGTCTGTAAAAATAGACGATTTAGGTATCCTAAAAAAAAATATATTTTTTATTTTTTATTGTACCATTTTGTCGGCATAGTTTACATATATATCCGTGCAAAATTACAGCTTTCTAGCATTGATTGATAGTCCCTGAGCAAAGCCGCGGACGGACGGACAGACAGATAGACAGACATGGCGAAACTATAAGGTTTCCGTTTTTGCCATTTTGGCTCCGGAGCCCCAAAAACGAATTTAGAAAAAAATATGGGTTTAGTTTTTTTTTTTTAAATGTGAAAAAATAACATTCTTTTTTTCAAGGTACAGCAGTAATCCTTCCGCCCCTCCCGCGGCCGACGTAACAGAGTTGCCTGAAGCTGCACCCGCTTATAGCGCACCAACGTCTCCGCAACCAAGGCAAGTCCCTATACGAAATAAGATTGGCACACGCCGTTATTTCCACGTTAACGTAGGTACCTACTCGTAATTTATTAATCTTTGCTGACCATGTATTTGAATAATAAACAAATGTGAACTTAACTTCCTCTAATATACCTAGGTACAGTGTGTTACCGCCAGCCAGGCTTTTTTAAGGGAGGTTGAATACTTACGTATTTCTGTGACATAACCATGACATTAATTAATAAACTTCAGACTTTGTTAACTTTCTTACAAAATTATAATTGCCAGCAATATACAGCAAAGTAAATCTGTCGGCTGTCATTTAATTTACACTTAGGTACTTACTTGTCAATGTTAATTAAGTAGGTACAGTCAAGTGCAAAGACATCGATCGACACGGCCAAAGTTGCAAAAATATGTATACACGACCTTAATGTGCATAAAGTCGTATAATTATACATATTTTTGCAACTTTGGCCGTGTCGATATCTTTGCACTTGACTGTACTTTGTATAGTGAAGAGATAGTACATACAGTACAGAAGCCTGGTCAAAAAATAAAACCTGGCTGCCGGTACACACTGTAGTTATAAAGCTAGAAACACACTGACGCCGGAGGCGGAGCGGCGCGGAGTCGGTGCCGTTTGTAGGTAATATTCGAGCAAACGTGAAAGAGGGCAAGGGCATACAGAATACCGCGCCACGCTCATTTTCCGCGCGGTATTCTGTGTACCCTCTTTCATGTTACTATTACATCTATATTAAAACAGGTACCGCTTTATAGCTCGAATATTACAACCGGTACTTATAGTCTGTCAAAAAAGAGAAGAAATTAAAAAGTGGCAACACTGTAGTGTCAGCCCTTTCAAACCCTGTCAAACCAAAAAGGGAGGACACTACAGTGTTGCCACTTTTTAATTTCTTCTCTTTTTTGACAGACTATACCGCCTTCGCGCCGCGCCGTACCTACCTCCCCGCCACCGCTCTCTGTGTGTTTCAAGCTTTAAGTATAATTTGATACTGACATATTCTATGGATTTCATCTGACAATAATGGGCTAGTTTACTAATACTTAAATCTAGTTAGTCATTCAGTTAGATTATCAGAAAATATTGGACACGTATTTTTTCATTTATCAATTAAACAAATAATTATGAACATATAGCCAGTTAAAGTTCAGCGCGACGACACGCCGTGCTACACTTTTTTTTTAGATTGTGTGTGGCTTGGTAACAAGACCTTTAAGCCAAGTCTTTATTTTAGAAGTCCTTGTTTTTCACTTTGATCACGTAAATTCACTTATTTCACTTAAAATTAGTGCTACACTTAGTGGCACCGTGGTACACTTTTTAGCACGGCCACAGAATAGATAATGCACGGCCTGATGTCAGAGCCACCACTCGGGATCTTAGACGCGCTTGATGAAGCGCATCATCATCTATTTACAACAGAAAAAAATAATTCGTGTCCAATATTTCGATGGGTCCTACGTACAAGGGCATAAGTGTAAAATCGTAACTCAAACATGGTGTATCCGAGACTTCTAAAATTTGGCACACTAGCTAATAGTACTCTGTCCTTCAACCACAACGAATCAATTTTAATAAAATATTTTTTCATTAAAAGTTATTGCACATACGCCCATATACCTACGTGAATTTCCGGGAGATACACTTGTGTTCAGAAAGACAGTAAGAAGATCTATGTGGTACTTTGTAAAATAAAAAAAGTAATATAATCACATTACGATGTAGCATTTGGGTAGCGGCGTTCCGCTTGACGTACATACAAGTAGGTACCTAAATGGCAGTTATGCCCACAGATTCTGAAAAAAAAAACACCAGGGATTTACCGCGTAAAAGTATAAGACATACGTTTAGCCCTTTTACGTTAAAATTGCATCTAGTTCGGCCATTTTACTTCAATGATAACTCGAAAAATAATTGAACAACAATGTTTTTTAATCCACTATCTATCTATATATATATATATATATATATATAGTTTATAGATACATATAACAAAGCATATAACGCACAAAACTCAAAATTGAAAAAATCACTGGCCCTTAAGTATGCATATACATATAGGACCCATCGATTTCCTGATAATCTAACTGACGGACTAATTAAAATATTTTTTACCAAGGCCACACAAGGCCAGGTATGGCCACAAACAAAGTAGTTTAAAAAAAACACTGCGCACAGAATGTCTGCATCTATCTTATTAATGTTTGTTGTAAAGGTGCGGACCCAGCAACCCAGGCCCATCAGATGTGCCGCATTCTGTTTTACCCAAGAAAAACCCAAGGGCAAGATCTGTATCTAGGTGAGTCATAGCAATATTTAAAACAATTTTCTTTTGCTACCAATTTTTCTATGGATCAATACTTAATTATATTTATCTAGGTAGGGGGAGCCATGGTGGCCTAATTATTTTAATTTAATCTATGACCTCTCAAGCGAGGATGTGGGTTTGTCCCAGGTTCGCACTTTGAGTTTTTCGAAATTCATGTGCGAAATTACATTGTTTACCACAAGCTTTACGGTAAAGGAAACTTGAACAAACTTGCGAAGCAATTCAATGGTGT
The DNA here is from genome assembly GCF_025370935.1 of Choristoneura fumiferana. NCBI lineage: Eukaryota > Metazoa > Arthropoda > Insecta > Lepidoptera > Tortricidae > Choristoneura > Choristoneura fumiferana. Next base: position 8,824,564 of record NC_133480.1, read on the forward strand.
GTGTGAAGTTCCCGATCCGCACTGGGCCCGCGCCGCGTAGGAACTATCAAGCCCTCATTGTGAGAGGAGGCCTGTGCCCAGTAGTGGGACGTATATATGGGCTGGGATGATGAAGATGAGTGTCATGCTCTCTGTCTGTACCATAGCAGTTTTAGTCCAATTTCGATGCGGTTTCTATGTGAAAACGAGTTTTTTGCGCTGGATATAGCTACCAATGTTTCATCAAAATCGGGTCAACCGTTTTTGAGATATTGAACTTTGAAACTACAATACAAACAAACAAACATGGATGCACAGATGAACCAGAAAAAAGATAGTTTGTATTTTCGATATGGATTTCACGGGATGACCGAAATAAAAAATACAAAAAGACTCCAAAAACTAATTTTAATTCGTTAATAAGGGTTTTCCCAGAGATAAGACCAAGCTAGATTCCTACATACTTACCAAATTTTATCGAAATCGTTGGAGCCGTTTCCGAGATTCTGATTAGGTATATAATGTATTATTTGCTCGTTTCAGGTATTAGATTAGACAGATAGCTTTTTTTACTTTCGACTTCTAACTTTTTTTTGCAGAGCCCGTGCTCTCGACCCTAGGTACAATTGCCCAACATGTACCCAACGATTGGGTCTGACGATTTACATCTGCGAGAAAGGTCACGGAACGTGCAAGGATTGTAAAGAAAACAACAGGACATGTGGCTCGGAGAATGGTCGCTGCGGTGCACCCATTACTGGGATGAGGAATATAGCGCTGGAAGCTTTCGTAGCCGAGGTAAGTTGAAGTAAAAATGTGCTAATTTCAAAATTATAACCTAGAACAGCGGGAACAGCCCGTCGTTTCGCCTAAAGGTGCGGCCATGTAGCCGCTCGATATTCGTTTCCAGCGACAAATCTGATCACGTGACCCTGTATTTCCCGCGACTCAAAAATATTAGCGTCGAACAGAAACAGCAGCGTCACGTTGGATGCTTGCAGGAATGATCTTGGTCTTAGGAGCTGATTTCTTGGCTCCTTTAATGACAGTCGTATCAGTGGTACAAATAAAAGAAATTGGAGTGAATGAAAACAAAAAATAACAGTATTGGGTTGTGAACCACTATGTCCACTATTTGGCAAACACTGATCTAGAATGAACAGTTGAGTGTATTAACATAACCAACGCATCAAAAATATTTAGTCAAGGTCAAAAACACATGAGTATATGAACGTTACCAAGACGTCAAAAATATCTGCACGTACTTACACCTTTATGCCACTTGGTTTACTAATGTCGATGTAATTGTATACTATACTTACTTCGTTTTTTTAGCATTAGAAAAAAATCCCTTACCTTCTTTCTAATGCTAAAAAAAACGAAGTATGCATATGTTTGGCGTTAAGGCTGTATAGACATTTATTTGATTTATATGATCTTGACTGTTGTACCCTTATTTCTTTATTGTTAATTTTTCTTATCGACTTACAGTATACCTACACCAAAACGTCCACTAACATTACTTAACTAAGAATTTATACATCTTAATTTAAATTTTATCTTAATCTAAGAACATATAGTTGTCGTATTATAATAGCACCTGGGCCCAATTGCATGATAAATTACAAGCAAATTTTATTAATAAATTTCCATACAATATCGCTAATACTATTTACTTGCTTTTACTTTATTATGCCACTGAGCCCTGCTAAAACTAGGGTAACGCTGCCTTCTAGTGTCACGAATAACCCCCAAATTTGTTAAAAAAAATACGATCATCTACTTCGCAATGAAATGTGTCCTGACTAGGGTTGCCAGATGGCCGGGACATCCGGGATTGTCCCGGAATTACGTGTCTTGTCCCGTGTCCAGGAATTACACTTTAATGTCCCGGATTTAGACTACGAGAGCAGTATTGCCTTCCATATAAAAAATTGAAGCTGCGGTTAACATTGCCGGCCTGTATTCAGAATGCACATGCCTGAGAACTGTTGTTTTTGAGATCCTTCCAAAAGACTTGCCAAATTACAAAATCTGGGCTCACTTTTTAAAAACGACCAATTGTAACGATTCTGTCAATTTGAAGAAAATAGTTGGTTTTGTGCTTGTATTGATATTTAACTACCGGCCCAATTTCTAACCCTCTGTTATTGTCCCGGAAATTAAATGCATGTATCTGGAAACCCTAGTCCTGACTCCTTGTCCTACCCTTATTATGAGTCTGATGAAAACTGTTTGCGACCACACTATGCACATAAATATGTTGCTAATAATGTACCTTTGATTTTAGCACGGCCAAAATCAACTCTCTAAATGTGAAAATGAAAAATGCACCCTGCGTTTTAACGTCCACGGTATGGAGAAACACCTCAAAGAGTGCCCCTTTGGAGTAATAGACTGCCCCATGGGTAAATTCTTAGGAAAATGCTCTTCTCGATGTAAGTTTCCCTACAAAAAGTGATTTACACGAGTGGTTATTACCATATTTTTCCGCCAGCCACATTAGAGCTCAGGCTCGTAAATTATGTAGCTATAGTCGCCGTTGCCGATTACGGCATGGATAACTATATACCGCTTTATATTCGCATTAAATTTATTTCAATAAATTACTTTTCACCTTATAGCGTCAAGCTCAAAAATAACTAAGTTTGTCACTGTGATTAATATATAACATATATTCGTCCCAGGTTTTGTTTATCGCGACAAAGTTTTAGGAGGTTCAGCCAATTTTGAGCTTAGACTGCACTTTTAGACGTCTGATGATAATTATATTGTGTATTTTCCAGGCAAAATTGAAGACCTTGCATCTCATTTTGACTCCTGCCACAAGGAACAGCGTGGTGCCGAACTAGATAAAGAAATGTTCATTTTATTATCCGCGTATATCCAAAAACTATACCTCATCAAGAACGGTCCGTACAACTTTTTATTACATCTCAAGGTCTCTGAGATTGATCACATGGTTTATATGGCTGTGCAATTACTAGGGACTACAGTGAGCTCCTCAAAATGGTCATATGAGTTCCATGTATATAATAAGAGTCAGCCTCGCAGAAAGTATCAGCATGTAATTAACTGTCATGCCATGAGTACTCCTTTAAAAGAAATATTTACTGATAAAAACTGTGCTGCGCTCCCTATCGGTTTTGCGACGAGTTTTGTGAACGAAGGCGCTCTTACGTTCAAGTTATTTATTACGAAGACTGGAGGAAATCGCCCGCGGAAACGCAATGACGACTTGAAACCTACTAATTTAGAGAATTAATTTGTTATGCTGCGTATAGACTGACCTAGTCACATACGTCGCCTTGCAAGTTTGCCTCCTCATATGTTTATTACTAGACTAATGATAATACATACTAAAATACTTAGGTACTTGAATTTGATAGTGTTGTTTACTTAGACCTAATATTTTCCAAATGATAAATCGAGAGTCATTATTTAATTAGTAACCGCAAATGACCCAAGAAAAAGTAACTATTTATTGTGTCTATGATTAAATAGCCACCTAGTTATTATTGTGTTATTACTAAGTGCTTTCGTTAAATAATTCCATTTTAATTTGTGACATTATCTTTATTGTGAAACTAATTACTTGATCCGTGATACGTTTGTAACGAACTTAGTTGTTAACTTGGTACCTACAGTCAAGGGCATAAATATAATGTAGGTACGTTACCAAGACGTCAAAACATCTATACATACACCTTTATCTCTCTAAACATAAGGCCGATGTATAAGTACATATATTTTTGCCCTCGGCTGTACTTAAATAACTCTGTTCATTAGTAACAAAGTTAGTCGCGGCGTGTCACGAGCGTCCTAATAATGAATAATTGTTGAGTTTGAAGGGTTTATATTTGAATTATTATGAAAGGTGGCCCACGGGATCACACCAAATTAAATTTTATAAACTAACTTTATTTTGTGGTATTCTTTTTATAAAGTAGTTTTGTAAGACAACAATTAACTCTGCTTACAGAGAATTGTTAATATGTAAAAGCGTATCATCCCGTACGCGCATGGAAAAATATTTTTCCTGATGTCAAGTAGGTGCCGGTTCGATCCAGATTTAGATAGATGATGTAAATTGTTGAGGAAAGAAATATAACGGATAAGTATGTGATGTACCCTACTTGATCCATAACTGTCTCTATACCTACTGCGAAACTACTAACAAACAACATTCAATACTTTACAGTATAAAAATAGTTTATTAAGAAAGTATCGCTTTACAGAATGTAAATGTCTGAAAGTTTATACACCGAGACTAATGATCCTATACTCCGTTTAATTTAAGGTTTGAATTAACGGTCAAATTTTACAACACGTTTCTCGGTATTTCGAACACTTTGAGTGTTTAGCTAGATAAATACTCAAATTTCGAATACAAATGGACTAAAAATACCTACATGTACATTTATTTGCGGTATTTATTATGTTCTTATTATAGAAGTTAACACAATTTTAAATAGTTTCTTTGTTTCATTTAAAAACGTGTGCAAAATTTACCGTTCAGTTTCAAATGTTAACATAAATGAAGTATAGGCTTATGCTGTTCAATATACATTCTGGATGTTTCATTCACTCGAGGTTCGGTGCAAGCGATGTTTCTTGATGATAAGTAAATCTTATTCATGATTTAATGAGATCTGTTACTAAGTACGATTATGCTGCCGCAATATAAGATTAGACAGGAATCTTTTAGCAGCAGAATGATGGAGTTTTGCATTAGGATGTTATGCATGGCGCAACTGAATGATAATATTATGCTACGAGTAGGTATTTGTGACTTGCTACGCCTTTATTTAATCTTCTAACTATTGCATGGGAAGGCAGTATGGCTACTATGGCCAGTATGAAATAGCTATTGCTAGACAATTTAAATATTACCGTAACTGAAAATATACCTAGCAAGCCAGAACGAATTATCCTCTAAATGCTTGCTTGCTACCTATAGCATATGCATGAATAGCAATGTTTAACACTTTAAAAAGTGTGTAATCGAAGCAGTCTCCCCTATATATCTGAGCCCGTATCGGTTAAGTAGGTATTATTAGTTAAGCGAATAGGCTTCAAAATGTCTGAAGTGTAAATTTTAAATTAGTAGGTACTTGGGTACACGTAGATAGTTAGTAAGTACAGTACGATTACTTGGGAGTTAACACTTGACAGATTAGCGTGCCTTCAGTCAATTTTCAACTTTGACGTCATACAAATAAAATAGTTTTACATAATCTGTAAACGTGGGTAGCGGTATACTAAAAATGGCTTTATTTGTATGACGTCAAAGTTGAAAATTGGCTGAAGGCACTCCCATCTGTCAAGTGTTCCAGTACCTAATATACCTATTATTCTGTAAGTTAAAGTGGCCTGGCCTTAGGGGACTTTGCTTAGGGTTTACGCTAGCTGGCGCGGGCGCACGCCTGCGGGCGCGGTTGCAGTTAAAATCCGTCGCATGCGTCGCGTGCAGTTACCGCTGCTCATACTATTTTTCAATCGTCAGAAGGCGTATGCCCTTTAACTATTTTAAGGTGTGATAACTATACCAGGGTAATTTGTTAACTATAGCCTCTTTGGCAACATAAACCAACAATTTAAATTAATCCAATTATTTGGAAAAGTCCTATACAATACACATCAATTCCGACGATTGCAACACCTCTGCTATTGGTAACTGGCATAAACGAGTCGTTCAAAACATTTCTCCCGTGATTTCGCTCGTGGCTAATTGAATACTGATTGTGTTGGTAAAAATATATTTTAGATAGTTTTTAAATATTTTTCCCAATTAGCAGGTTCATGATTTTCATTTCTTAGGACCTGTCTAATTGCCTACCAATAATTTAGTCCTTAATTAAGTACCTAGTATAGTTTACGCTTCACTTTCACTGTATGCTGTCTTAATATTCTGTTTACCTAAGTATCTTTTCTTTTCCTTGATTACACTAACTTGTGCTCAAAAATTAAATCGTTAGACAACTTTGCCCAATACAAAACCCTTCTACAAAAATATGTACCTATATAGGCATATATTATTACATTATTAGAATAAGGTAGGCCCGGTACTATCATTGTTCCTAGTACTATAATTGTTAGGTTTATTATAAAATAGAGCAGCATATAATATTAGTATGGATGATATCGTAATGCCTCTACACAAAACTTAAAACGAATTACTAATAATAGAGGTTGAACATGTGTTTGCCTCATCACTTCCAGACCGGATTGGTTTAGGCAAAGATTGTTAGTAGTTGTTATTGGCTCTGTGCACGACATCAGCGGCACCTAGCGTCCGCAACTTTTTTGGCTCTGATGCTCTGACGTTTTGAAATTTCATCGCGACATTGTGACAAAAATCAAACCTATAACGTATTAATGGATTGACATCTCGAGCGCGGGAAGGGTAACACGTCATTTCCTGTTCTGGTAGGATTTATCCAATTTTTATAATTTCTGGAGGTGGCTTTTAGTAATCTTAATTCTGTTTTGTAATATAATTTCTGTTTAGTATTTCTGTAGATATAATTCAGGTGATACGTTGTTTCAAATATATAATGTACAGGGGACGGACGTAATGGCGGGTAATTCGGACCCGTCATGCTCCAATGTTCCGGGGGCTCAGTCCGAATCTGAATTGAGGGTAACTGATATGGAATTAGAATCCCCTAATAGCCTTCCATTGGGTCAGCAAACACAATCTTCCTTTCTCGAGAATGATGAAGAAATTTCTGGTGAGTTCATTAAAGTTAAACCTAAGAAAAGACCGTTGGTTAAAACGTCTGACAATGACACTAGAAAAATAACGAAAATTGATCGTACACCTCCGGCTCCGCCTGTTACGAGGCAATGTTATTCCAACCGTGACTTAGGTCCGTTTATTGTGCACGTCGCTCAAAAAGAGTCATCACCTGGTTCGGGCTCCTTCCTTAACCCAGTGAAATTTGGGCAATTTATGTTTTCTCAGAGAATTGGGCATATTAAGCAAGGCGGAATAAAGAAAGTAGGACGAAACAGACTTGCCATCGAATTTGATTCTGCGTCCGCTGCTAATGCGTTTATAAATAACGAATGTATAATAAATTCCAATTACACAGCATTCGTGCCCACCTACAATGTTAGCAAAATGTGTATTGTCCGTGGGGTCCCCAAGGATCTCAGCAACGAGGAGTTAGCCGCTAATATAATTACCCCGCAGGATTTTGGTAGGGTTCTCAAGGCGAGACGACTTAATGCAAAAAGAAAAGTAGATGATATAGTAGAGTGGCTGCCAACGGAAACAGTGGCTCTCACTATTGATGGTCAAAAACTGCCGAGTCGTGTTTTTCTGTTTCACAACTCTTTTGAAACGCAACTGTACAATTACCCGGTCATACAATGCTACCAATGCTGTCGATTTGGTCACGTACAAACGCAGTGTAGATCTCCGCCTCGATGTTCAAGGTGTGCTCAACGGCATGTAAGCCGGGAATGCAAGGTTGAACATGTTTCATGTCTTCACTGTTCTGGTCCTCATTCTGCCACAGATAAAGTATGCCCAGAGTTTGAGCGCCAACAAAAAATTAAACTAACTATGACAGAAGATTCTATTTCTTATGGAGAGGCTTCTCAAAGATTCCCAACAGTCAAACGTTCATTTGCAGACGCGACAAGGGGCTCCCCGCCGCCAAATACCCAATCATATAGGAAAACTATTACAGTGACCCGCAAGCCTCGTCCTCTTCTCTCTGAGGGTTATGATAAAAAAGCGCACCAAGCTTTAATCAATAGCTTCAATATTCCCCGCCGCAAAATGGTTGTGCTCTTCGTTATTCGAATGACTACATCAACGAAGAAGTAGCTCGAGAGGATACCCTCTTATCTAATGTTACTAACTCTGATAGATCTTTCTATAATGAAGCCCAGTTGAACAACAATGTTTTAGACTCATTACTAGGCACACTTATTATGCTTCTTAGTGTAGAAAACCTACCGTCCAACGTCGCTACAAAAGTTGAAACTCTTTGCAACATTTTAAATAAAAAAATTCAAAATGTATACGGCCATCCAGTGGAACGCGCGTAGTATTATTAACAAAAAATCTGAACTTACATACTTTTGCCAAAAATATAACCCTATTGTATTTGCAATCGCTGAAACATGGTTAAAGCCTCAGTCGTCGTTTAATTTATCTGGTCATATTACTTTACGTGATGACAGAGTTGATGGCTGGGACGGGGCAGCTTTGATCATTAAAAAATGTATTCCTTTTGCTAATATCCAAATACCTGCTCATTCCAGTAACCTGTTTATTGTGGCTGCAAATATTTTCAACATTTCTTTTGTCTCTATTTATATCCCTCACCCTTCTCACTCAGTTTTATCAGAACTTTGTTCTATATTAAAAAATATTCCTGAACCCATGATTTTGATGGGTGATCTAAACTGTCACGATATGTCTTGGGGATCGGCCATATCTGACAATAACGGTAAAAAGTTGTTGAGCATTTTCGATGAATTAAATCTGTGCTGTTTAAATGATGGTAGACCTACTAGACGTACGGCTCCTAACCAAAATGTGTCGGCTGTAGATGTCTCTGTGTGCTCTTCAGACCTTGCTTCTGAATTACCATGGAATATCTCAAACAATTCACATAACAGTGATCACTTTCCTATAATCATAACTCTTCCAAATTCCTGTTGCCCCCCAGTCTCACTTCTCCCTTTGCAGAAATACAGATTGTCTAAGGCTGACTGGGACAGCTATTCCCTTTCTCTTGATAGTAAAATAGAAATTCTTTCATCTGATCCTAATATCAACCTTCAAGATGCGCATGACCGTTTTGTTAAAGTAATTCATGAAGCCGCTGAAGAGGCTATTCCTCTTAAGGCTGTAAGGCGTCGGGTTCCGTCACAGCCGTGGTGGGACGCTGAATGCTCGGCAGCTGTAAGAGATAGAAATCTGGCAGAAAAGAAATATGTCTCGGATATTAATATTGAAAACTACATAGCTTTTAAAAAAGCCAGAGCTAAATGTAGAAAACTTTTGTCCCTCAAAAAATGTAATGGTTGGAATAAATTTTGCGAATCTGTTTCTCCTTTTACCAATTCTTCAATTGTTTGGCAAAATATCAGAAATTTCCGAAAGGGCAAGGCTCCCTCTTCTGGTTATGCTTCTTCTCTAGCATGGACTGAGGATTTCCTGAATAAATTAGCTCCCCCAACAGTTGCACTTTCTAGCGATATACCTACTTTGTACCACTTCAGCCATTCTGATCATTTTCTGAGTAGGAAATTTGACTTAGACGAACTCAAGTCAGTTTTTTCATCGATAACAGATTCGGCCCCAGGTAGGGATGGTATAATTTATTCTTTTTTAAAAAAGGCTGGAACTCTTTTTCATTCTTTTCTGTTGGATCTTATAAATAAAATATTCGAAACAGGTGATATTCCCAAAATCTGGAAACAGCAACTAATCCTTCCTATCCTTAAAGCTGGAAAAGACCCTGAGGATCACAATTCTCATAGACCGATCACCCTATCATCAGTTATGTGCAAAGTGGCTGAGCATCTGCTCAAAAATAGGCTTGAGTGGTATGTGGAAAATACAGGTGCTCTATCGTCAACTCAATTTGGCTTCAGAAAAGGCAAAAGTGTTACTGACAGCCATGTTCTCTTATCGACAGACGTGAGGTTGGCATTCACACAGAAACAGTCCGTTGTCTCGGTTTTTCTTGATATATCTGCGGCTTATGACAATGTCCTACTCTCGGTGCTCAGAAGTAAACTGCGTCAGATAGGTGTTCCGGAGAAAGTGGTTTGTTTTATAAATAATATTATATCTGGTAGGGAGATTTCATTGCGATTGCCAAATTGTCAGGGATGCAGTAGACTGGTGTGGAAGGGCCTGCCCCAAGGCTCGGTGTTAAGTCCACTTTTGTATAACATTTACACCTCTGACTTAGATCAGGCTATTAACCAGCATTGTAATATACTCCAGTATGCTGATGATATTGCCATTTATGCGATTAGTAAAAACGTTGACCAAGCTGCTACTTTTATAAATAGAGCTCTTGATTCTCTGGGTCTGTGGCTTGACGCTCATGGTTTAGATTTATCACCTTCAAAAAGCGTCGCTTTGGTATTTTCTAGGCAACGTTTTATAACCCCAGTAAATATAACATACCGCTCTCACCAAATCTCCCTTCAAGATAAAGCTACATTTCTTGGTGTAGTTTTTGACTCTAAATTGTCGGGCTCTGAACATATTAACTATGTAGTTAGCAAATGTGAAAAAAATATTAATATTTTGCGTTGTCTATCTGGTGCTTGGTGGGGTGCCCACCCTTATTCTCAAAAATTACTGTATAATGCTTTAATAAGGTCGCACTTAGATTTCGGCTCTATCATTTTAGAACCCTGTAGTTTGGTAAATCTTAAAAGACTTGACCAGGTTCAATCTAAAGCACTAAGGATAGTAACAGGGGCTATGAAGTCGTCACCCATTAAAGCTCTACAGGTTGAATGTTCGGAGCCTCCTTTAAATATTCGCCGTCAATACCTGGCAGATAGATATATCTTTCGTGTAGCCCAATTTGATAATCATCCTCTTTTTCCTAAGCTAGAATTACTTCAAAAATATACTGAAATAAACGTCTATTGGCGCAGGAAAACAAAACCTAATACCTTAATTAGTTTCAGCAGATTAAACAGCTTTAATGCTCCTATAGCAACATTTCCTAAATTGGCCATATATTTAGTTCCCTTTCAGGCCCTTACTTTTCACCCGAAAATAGTAAAATTAGGAATTCAAAAAAGTTCCTCAGCGGCCAATGACAAGTTCTTGTCGGCAATCAGGGACAAGTGGCAAGACTGGAATTTGTTTTTCACGGATGCTTCAAAACTTAATAAAGATGAACCTGTTGGGTGTGCCTTTATTCATGATAATTCACGATCAACCTATCAATTTCAATTGCCTCCTATATCAAATATTTTTACTGGAGAATGTTCAGCGATTCTAAAAGTAATTAAATATATAAAAGAGCATAGAATAGTTAAATCAATTATTTTCTCGGACAGTCTCAGTGCCATCCAAGCCCTTTCATGTAATTCTATTAAAAATTGTGCTAAGTCGGCAATAGTATGTCTTCTAAAGGAAGCTCTTCTTTCTTGCCACTTGATGAACCTGGAGGTGAAGATATCCTGGATTCCTAGTCATAAGGGCATTAGTGGAATGAAGCTGTAGACAAGGCAGCTAGGGAAGCTGCTACTGGAAGTAGCCACTCTGTACATCAATGCTTTAGTAATGATTTAGCCGCTCTCTCAACGTTGATGTTGTTTGATTCGTGGTCCAACGAATGGAACACGAACAACAAACTACAATTTTATAAAATCCAGAACAATATTCCTCGTCGTCCTTGGTTTTTCGAATTTAAATTCAAGAAAAAAGTGACAAGCTGTTTAATTCGACTTAGACTGGGTCACGTGTGCTCTCCAGAATTTCTACACAAGATTAAAATTAAAAATGATCCTTGTGTGAATGCCGTAAGGACATTGGATCATTAGATCATATATTTTTTAACTGCCCTCTGAATAAGTTTGACATTTATGATGATCTTATAAAATTAAAAACTGAGCTCCCGACTAACGTCCGTACCCTTTTAGCTAACTTTAAAGAAATTGTTATTTACCTTTTGGCTGAATTTATTGACAAAAACGATATCAAGCTGTAAACAATGCTTCACATTATAAATTTTAATTGTTGCATTTAGGTATGTGTGTAAATGAAATGTAAATAATTGTAAACTAATTGCCACAGTGTCCCTTCCCTGGGTTATTTTAATCGCTCCACAAAAGAGATAGTCAAAATCACGCAATTTGACGTGACATTGGCAAAGTGCCTCGCAGCAAACGCCATATCAACAAAAAAAAAAAAAAAAAAAACGTATTAATGTATAATACAAATTACTGTGACAGGGGGGGACAGTCGCCTATACCGTACTAATTCATGTCGATAGCGCCGCCATCTCCTTTTATCTAACCTAAAATAAAACAGATTGTTGTCGTTTGTTTCAGATAGATGTCACTGAAAGCTTGAGATCACAAAATTTATTTATTAAAAAATATTTGTCGTTGATAATTACCGCAAAAATGAACTTTATTTTCGAAATTGACAATCGTATTGTAATTTCTAATATAAAAGTCACATAATTGTATCCGCTCAGTCGTTACAAATATTTTTGTGTAGCAACACTAGCAACCCTCTATGTCAGGCCAGGCGTCTATTCGCGGCTCAACAAGGAACAAGATGGCTACGTTACAATCGAAACTCAAGTGCTCAGACCACATAAAAAGTAAAGACAGTGCTGCAAACGGAAAATTGAGGCTGGTTTAAACTTAAGAAGACTGAATTCAAGCGGTCTCACTTCTCTTTGCAGCCCTGTTTTTAGTTTTTATGTGGTTTGAGCTGGAAGCAAATCCAGTAAAGTAAAAGAATACTGTGACTATTAATAGCTATACGTATGGATGGATATATACATCAATGGTACTAGTTAGGAAATGCAGACGGCGCTTCAAAACGGTCTGCATGAATGAGACGAGAGAGGGCTCTCTTTTCCCCGTATATATACTACTCTTTGTACTGTGATACCGTGATTTGGGTGGACAAAAGGTTGTGAATTCATTTTTGGTTATTAAAATTAAATGAGGTAGTTAAGTAAAATTTGTGAATATCACTCAATATAAAATTTCAACCACAAACCGTTTCATAAGGAAAATTGTTGCTGGACATGTCCGAGATGTAGAGGAATTAAGAACAAAACAGGACAGTGTTCAATAATTCAAGCTCGCATCATAACGCAAACGTTACATCTAAATTTTGTACCGCTGAGTGTATATTTTGCTATGTCTACTGGTGTTACAAAAATACATAGGTATTAGTTTTATTTTATTACTAAAGTTGATGTACAATAGGGGTCTTTGACGTCTCTATGACCTTAAAAATACGTGTCATATGGGTCTGGCCCAGTAGGGCCATTTATTATTCCCCAACTATAATGTAATGATTGATTATTTATTAAGTATTTGTTATTATTAGACGAAGTGATTATGAAAAAGAATGCATTTTTTTTGTACCTACTGAAAGCACTCCCATAAATACCTTTCGAAATTTATATACATACCAATACAGTTACGTTTGTATCCTTACAAATACAAATTTTAATTTGCCTATTCCTAGAGAGAAGTAGTATATGTTGCAGGGAAATGGCCAAATCAGAAATTTGAACAAATCTCTTAAGGCATAAGTACGATCAAATCACGCAGGATGTTAAAATGGGGAATTCATTTTATCATTTCCCTAGAAAAAAGTCATTTGATCAAAAACCTAAACCTGTTTAGTGAAATGACAAAATCAGATAATGATTTGTTTAGCGATTTGAAAAATACCTGTTACGCGTATAAGAGTATATTTGTAGCATATAAACGCGCACCGAGGGTTCCGTACATATTTATAGGTAATTAATTAATTATCTATGGGGATCTAGCGTGTTAGCAGAGCCCCTCTCCTTAGCAAAATGTACGCAGCGTGGGACCATTTTTCTTATTAGCACAGGTAAAATAATACTAAATAAATAAAATAACAGTTTGTTTATAACTTTTATCTTGGCACTAGAAATGAGGATCTGCCGAGTCTTACCAAAATTTAGGCGTCCTACCCTCTCCCAGGGGATATGAGAGCAGGGGCCAACGTTTAAAAAATGCGAATTTTACAAACTAAGCGAGTGAGTGAAGTGTCTTTTCTATGTATTTTTTTAAGCTGAATCGAATGAGACCGTACCCATACCTTCTTATAGGATCAATATTTTGCGAGATATGAAGGGTGTTTGTTGAAAACAATATGCCATTTTTCCTGTACTACTTATATTAGTTGTGCTACAAGAACTACCTTCACACTAAATTTAAGGGATAAGTTCGCCTTTGTACATCTTATTATCCTGTGTTATGTTATTTTCATGTTTTTATGTACAATAAAGAGTTTTACAATACAATACAATACAAATTTCAAGTTTCTAGGACAACCGGAATATTTACACTACTGCCTTGTCGCCTTCACACTTCCATTTGATTTTTTGTATTTTGTAACTTTGTGTGTATGTACCTATCTATATATTATAAGCCTATTTTAAATGTATGCCATTAGATTAAATAAATTTGTTTTTTTTATAAAATTGTTTGTAGGTATGTAATATACATCTATTGTACATAAATAATAAAAAACAATAAAGGTATTTCCTCCAGTTAACCTTCGTCATCCCGTTCATCAGTCCCATACACAGACTACTCAGAGAACTAACGTTGTCCCATATATTTATGATATGGTCAGGTGCAGATAGAAACATTCGTCGGACAACGTGGCGTGGCATCGCGTTTTAATAGACCGGTCTTTGATTTGTGGGCAGGGTATGATTTAGATAAGGTAAAGGTACACTATTCCGGGATAGTACATTATGCCGTGATATTTTGGTTTTTGTCGTAAAATAAGGAAACAATCAGTAAAATCATAACTTAATGCAATACTTCATTAACTATAGCTTAAATACAACCGAAAAACACGATTTTTGAATATATGTAATATCTTTTAAAGCCGTGAGGTACTTTCAAACGCGTCCGTCGCAACCCCGCAGTAGTTCGGTACGGGCGTGTTGTCAGTGAGCGTAACGTGGCAGCGGAACTTCGTAAGGATTTGCTGTGATACTGGTAAGTTTATTTATACAAAACTTGTATCATTGTTGTTTTATAGTTATTAATAGACGTATTTATCACTTTTTCAAGTTAACTGAAAGCATATTTAAAGTAAATACTCGCTCCCGTAATTATGTACACCAATCTGACGCGATGTACCTAATTGCGTGAGTATCACGGAATAAGGGAAAGTCAGTCCGAAATGTTTTAATCTTTTGTCTATCTAGGATTAAATTTATTCATATGTTTGATGTGAATAAGTTAAGTAAGGACTGCAGATTATTGTGACGTAATTACGGTACATGGTTTTTTTTAAATTTGAGTGTTATAATTGAGAACGAAATGTATACTCGTTAAGTCATACGTACGAAATATGGAGTATGGCATCGATATTAAATTTGTTTTATTTTATAAAATCAGAGCACAAAGGTTATTTATTTCGATTTTATGAGTATAATTGTTATATTATCTTCCAATCTATTAAAAAAAAATCTTGTTTTTTATTTATTATAACCATTTTTTTGGACCCCGTAATTATGTACACGACTTTTGTACTAATGTCCCTTATTCCGGTATTATGAAAAAATAAAAATAAACTATGGGGAGGGGTCCATTCTGTTTTTAGGCTTCCTTAGTCAACTAGAAACCCTTATCCACCATGTCCGTTTGTCCGTCCGTCCACGGTTTAGCTCAGATCATCATAGTTGAAAGCTGAAATTTGCATGGGTATAATACATATATAAATATAATATAATACATATAATAATATATTGTTACCTTTTTCAGGTAAAAAATGGCCTCATTCAATATATACGCCGAAATACTTCAAAAGTCGTTAGATGTAAATGATGGGACAGTGACTATCGTACTTTAATATGATTATCAAACAAAATCTAATTTTGTTTTTGTTCTAGAAGTTATTTTATTATTTGATATATTCAAATTATTAAGTTGAATCAATAAATTAACTAAGCATGTTTTTCATTTTGTCATTTTTAATTTAGATTACCTAAGTAGAGTATAATAAATTTCCCCCTCCAATTCCAATTCCTCCAATTCACGCAATACAATTTTTTTATTACGTGATTATAATCATCATTTTAAAAAAGTATTTTAAGTCAACTATCTTGATACATGCTTGAACAATGTGAACTTTAAAGATAGCACGGAATTACGTACAACGACTCCCGGAATTAAGTCCAGAGCCAAATTTTATCACGGAATAAGGACAAACGAAGGGTTTAGCGAAATAACGTTTATTTCTATAAATTAAAAGCTACGAAGTAAAATAATATCCTACATCCATCTTAAAGACATATCCCTAAAATAAAATAGTTACTACATCTAGAATCTTTCGTATTTTTTTTTAAATCCGCAGTCAAAGTAGGAAACGCCTTAATATACCGTAATAAGGTACATTTACCTTATTATGAAATACAACAAATATTTTCAAACGTTTATTTTCATTGACAAAACTAGTGTGGTGACGTCAGTGACATTGTACAAATATGATAAATATATTCTTACTTTAAATAGCATTGAAAATAAATAATCCCATCTTTACATTTTTTATACCGAATATCCTGTGTTGAAATTATCTTTCCGTCTTTAGGTATTTTTCACATGTAATCTTATCGTTTTTATTATTTCGACAAGGTTCTAACATTACTATTCTCCTGCAAGAACAGTAAGATTATAATGAACGTAAAAGCTAAAAGCCTACACCGAAAACAGCGAGCGTAATTAATTATCGAGACTAGCTATAACACAAACAGGTTTACCTAAACTTTTTATGGTTTATGTATAATTAAATAGTTAGCCAGTCTTTTCTACTGGTCATAAGTAGTTTTAAAGCTCATAAAAGTCATTCCAAGGTGCCCTTGCACCATTCTAGAGCGTTAAAAGTAGATAGGTACTGTACTCTGCGAATATTCCGCAAAGTAAATAAAAAGAAAACCAGGGATCTTCATTTTAGATACAACAAAAGTGGAATAGATGTACCAACTCCGAAATACGGCAGTTGAATTTAATTTGAAAATGTGAACGTATGCTAAGTTTTTGAGGTACCTACTATCACTATTTATTACGATACTGCGCAATTATTCCACAAATTCCTCTCCTGTATATACTCCGTTTAATTTAAGTTTGAATTAACAGTCAAATTGTAACACACGTTTCTCGGTATTTCGAACACAAATAGACTAAAAATACCTACATGTACATTTATTAGCGGTATTTATTATGTTTATTATAGAAGTTAACACAATTTAAATAGTTTCGTTGTTTCATTTAAAAACGTGTGCAAAATTTACCGTTAAGTTTCATATGTTAAAGTAAATGGAGTATAGCCCTTTTGCACTTGGCTGCCTGCTTCACGTATCCGTAGGCGCTTCTGATTGTTTTTTCCGATTACGTTAGAACATTTTTGATAATGTGCGCCTTACTTTACTTTTATCAACTTTTACAATACAATTTGCTAGAACAATCAAATTAACTTTGATAATAATAAATTATCTTCGTAGCCAAGATAGTCTCTGTTAATTATGATATTCAGACTATATCAAATTAAAAATCTCAAATAGTGAACACATTAAGATCGTATTTATTTAATATTTAAAGCAAGAGTACTTATTACAAGTTTTTTGGACGGCATGAAAATAGATTATTACTAGCTTTTGCCCGCGTGGAATTCGGTTATCGCGCGCTGTTCCCTTGGAAAATGTCATTTTTCCGGGATAAAAAGTACTATGTCACTCTCTGACCCATAAACTATCTCTATGCCAAAAATCACGTCAATTATTCGCTCCATTCCGACGTGAAAGACGGACAAACATACAAACACAGACACTTTCGCATTTATAATATTAGTATGGATTTTTCAATAAGCGGTTTTTATACGAATTTACGAGTTGCATGTAATTACGAAATGCATTATGTATTAATTATGAAATGCAAAACGGCCAAAACAATCGTAAAACATGTCTGCGTTAATAGAAATAACCGATTGATAACCTCCTGAAGCCCACAATATAAATATTTTGAAAAAAAAATTACAAAGCATTGTTTCGATAATAAAGCCAAACTGCCGTCAAACTGCCATGGTTTAAAATAATTGAAAAACAAAAAAAAATTACTTTGTTACATTGTCATAGATTCCTAATTCCCTTGAACTTATTGTGTACATTCTATTGCACATTGGGCCGCACGAGGAGTTCAGATACTTGACGCATTTACTCCCTATCCTATCCATTCATAAAAGCTTGTTAAGTTACAGTAAAAAGTTCTGTGCTTTCCTTGGCTTTGCCAGACAAATATACATATGTAGCACAACTTTTCATTAATAATTATGTATACTTATAAGCAAAAAAATCACGACTATTAGTCAGTTATTTAGGGCTCAGTATTTTTCCCAGATATTAATAAATATTGAACTAAAAGACGATATTGAACTAACTTTACTTATGGGTCGATCAACTTTTTCTTGTACCTCATTGCCACGGTACGTCACCTGGATGACTCTTTTCTTACGAAACTCTGGCACTGTTGTCTCTTGGACAACGGGACAGAATAACAAACAAGAAAAAGTTAACTGACCTTTATTCATCGACGAACAACAAAATGACGGATGGGTAGCCAAGTGAAACCTAAATATAATCTAGTACAATCACCACTCTCAAATATTTAAGTACCGTTCTTTGATTTAAAACTACCGTGAGACACAGACATAAGTATTAAAACAAAATACACGGCTCAAGTTCAAGCCGCATTCACAACACACTGCATCAGATAAATATGAACGCACACACACACACACACACACACACAGACCCACACACACACACACAAACACACACGCACACACATCACGCCTGTATTTCCAAATGGGGTAGGCAGAGCACACGAAACGTTACCGCTTCTGAGCCACTTTTAGCAATTTTAGGTTTTAAGTTTGACAGAAAAGGCACAACGCAACCATAGAAAATGTATGAATCCGATACAGTTCTGCTGCGTCACGACACAACACGACAAATAAACGTAAAAGCGGCTTTAGTAGTCGAAGTATGCCTGACATGTTTCGGACCGATCCCTGGTTCTTTGTCAAGATCAGTTCAAACGGGAATCCAACTGCGAATTGCGCGCCGGTGCTCTAGCAGTCTGGTTCTAAACACGTCGGACATACCTCGACTACTGATACGTGAGTGATCCGTGTATTTATTTTTAATTTAATAATAATATTTAAATACCCAATCAGTTTATTTTACATGGGGTACATGGTACACTTGACAACAAGTGATTACATACACATAATCTGTTTAATATAAATTACCCTTTCTATTTCCCAATCCCTGTAGTTGTTAACATTATTGTTTGCCTTCTCGTTCCGTTTAGGATTTCGGTAAGTTAAATACAATCTTACAAATAATGACTAGATGTTTTTGGATAAGCACACATTTTTTAACATCTATAAGTACTATGTTATTCTATTTCTCTTAAGTAAAGTCAATGTTGCAATAAATTTGGTATCAACTTGCAAGTTTTAATCAAATCAGATAATTCTAGTAGACCAATTGTGGTGTTAAAAATGATCTAATCACTCATTTTGAGTATCGTAACCGCTTATCCACTTCTGCTGCTAGCTGTGCCTTTTGATTGTTTGCTTAGTGTCGCTTACGATACCTCCAATTCACAGGTCCTAGCCTGCAGCATAATATGCACTTGAACACGTAGTTGAATTCGTCAATTAAAGCTATTAAGGTCTCTACCCACCACACCGTATCATATCATGACCGTAATAGGCACGTGTCAGGCAAAAATAATATATTGTATATATCATTGTATTGAAAAGAATGAGACTATGCATGCCCACTAGCATGGCACGTTTCATAAACAACCGTCGCTGTAGTGTGCCAACACGCTTCTTAGGGGTATGACACACTGTTGACATGTTGTAGTCACCAATACTGTTGATTGCTACCACGCTGGTGGCCACTCGCCAGTGCGTTAAGCCTAATAACCCCAAAACGTTCAAATATTTTTTCTTTTCGGTTATAATATCTAAATTAATTAATTACACTCTAGTTTAATTTTGATTTGTATATGCAACAATTCGCTCGACTTCTGTTACAAATCTGTCAAAACAGGCTTAAAACTGATAATCATTTCTTTTTATAATTCGATTGCAAAACATTGTTACTTAATTTAGAGGAACAGAATAATTTAACTGTAACTTTACTCTGGCAACTCCAATACATTAAAATTTACTCTGGCAACTCCAATACATTAAAAATAAACCATGGTTGAGAAAGCAGCTGCCAGTGGTTAAATAAATACAACTAAAGCGCAACGAGCAAATTAGTTTAGTAAGTATACCTAGACATGTTCGTATGTGACCTGTCTCAGGGAGCCTCTGCTGCCTTTATTGAGTTTTTTTTTTTGATAAGTGCGGCAAATGCTGACTGCAACAGGATTTTCCAAAGTGTCACATACATACGAACTTGTCAAGCTATATAGCTATGTATGTCAGAATGTCAGTGATGAAAGTATATATATTTTTTTGAAGTGCGTAATGCTTAGCAAACTGCTCAAATTTCTAATAAACCATCATGAGAACCAGAATAAAGTCACAAGGCTTACATCAATATCACTCTTATACATAACTAAAATACAAAAACTTGGTGAACATCAAACATTGGGTGCCATAGTGACTAATTTAAAATTTACAACAAATGCTGTAGTACCAAATAAAATATTTCCAAACATTTATTGCGAATTTGATTCCTATTAATATATTTCATGTACACATGTTCATAATTAGGAAATAACTACTCGCAATCCTTATGAAGTTGAGGATTGTTATGTTAGTTTTGTATACAAATCATTACTATTGAACACATCATAGTGAAATGATTGAGATATCTTTTAATAAATAAATAAATGTCACATTACTTTTGAGATCAATTTTACACCTGGTGTATGGAAAAACATTCCTTGTATTAAATACTGGAATTTTTGCAAATTGCAAATAATATGTCTTAGATGTAAGAACCATGCCCTTTCAAAAAATTTTAGTGCCAATTGAAGAATTTATAATGGAAAAGAGTGGGTTTTTGCGGAGAGAGAATATTAGTCGTTCATACCTCCGTTGTATGCATAGTCTGCCTTATTGTGCATAACCAGCTGGTTGTCCACGAAGTAAAAGCTGTCCGAGCATGTTTCAAATGGGTAACAATCATCTCCTCAACTGTAATAGAGACAAGTAATAAATTAAAAACCTTAGTTGCAACACAAATTTAAGTAGTGGGTCTATCAACTTTTTCTTGTCACTTGTTGCTATAGTTACGGTCTCCTGGGTCACTCTTTAAACCATAAGTTTAAAGGATTAAAATTCGCCAAACATGCATTTTGTGGCAGTTTTAAGCACCTCCTATAATTAGTCATCTAATAAACGTGTAAGTAAGTATAATGTGACACAACATTTCCTCTATTAAAGTAGTACTTTTGTCCCCTTGCTGACAGGAACGAAAACCACAAGAAATTGTTGATNTTTCAAATTTGGAAGGCTGATAAAAAAAAAACTGATAACACCAGGTTTTAATTTTTTTTTTATTATATGACACGATATAAACTCTCAAGGTCGCAAATGAGATAATTGATTTAAAACCCTTTAAAAAAATAATAAAAAATATATTACCGTCAAAACGTAACGGAATTGACTATTTTTTGACCACGCAGTACTTAATACCTTATTATTTCATGCTATAACTTCTCATGATCATGATTTTGTTTAAACGAAATTTATGATATAACGATAGTCCTACCGATTGCGGAATCATGATAATCAAAAATTTCATGTTTATATTTATTTCTTTTCACGTGCAAAAAACCACGTTTTCGTTACGAATACTTAGGTGACGCTTTTTTAAGCTACCTTTAACGCCAATTTCGGTAGAAATTAGTTTTTGTACACTGGCAACTAATACTCTAATAGGGCAACATCGATGAGATAAATAAATCTCATCAGTTTGTTGACAAACAGCCATCAAAAGTGAACGCGGAGGTTTTTTTTCGAAAAAACGTCGAAAGTGCTTGTTCGATTTTAAGGGTAAGTAGTGATTATTTTTAACTGGTTGTTTTTTTCATACGATAGGGTAATCTTTTCCATGTAAGTGGCATGTGTTATTATGTTCAAAATTCGTTATTTCACCATGATAAACGATTTTGTTATAAAATACGTTACACTTTCTTACGATTACGTTACATTTTTACAAAAGCTACGTATTTTTACATAACGTAACGAAAAAAATGTGTAAAGGGAAGTCACACAGAAAAATTCTAACTCACACCAGTTATTATTAGGTTTCCAATGACTGCACGCACAGTAAGTTAGTTAGATGGATATTTTGAAGTTAAAAAATTTTAATCTGTAGGTGCAGGATCGCACAAGAGAATTGTGGCGAGTTCTGTGTTCACGTCCTGCTACATGCATAGCGTATTAAAGTGAGAGACAAACGGAGAGATTCACTTACCTACTTAGTTCATTTGTTACCTAAACTTAATAATCATAATAATTTATTTCCAAAAACATCTTTTACATTGTCCACTTAACTAAGATACTACTTCCTAAATTGGTAAAACCTGTGATTTAGGGTTTTGGCCATTTCTTTGAGTATTTAATAGCTTGTACAGTCGAAGTCACAAGCATGATCACAACTAGTGGAGGACCTTGTGCAAGGTCCGCGCCGGATTGCTACCACCATCTTCCTCGCTAATCCTGCCGTGAAGCAGCAATGCTTGCACTGTTGTGTTTCGGCGTGGTGAGTAAGACAGCCGGTGAAATTACTGGCACGAGGATCCCATCATAGCCTCTAGGTTGGCAACGCGTCTGCAATACCCCTGTTGCAGATTTTTATGGACGGTGGTGATCTCTTACTCCTTTGATCGTTTTTGCCATCCAGTCGAATAAAAAAAAACCACATCCAAATTCGTTATGCTTATAAATGTGCACCTTATTGTCAGTGTTAGAGAGGCATGTAAAGATACACTTTTGGAAAGATGTTCGTCAACTAGAGGTCCTTCTACTTCCACATTCTCATGTTTAGCTCTATAGATCTCAATAGGACAGATTTAAGATTCAGTATCGTCAGAAATCTAGTAAAAAATAAAACTTCACTTTTATATGAGATGTATTTTTTTTCATACATACGTTATCTAATGGAATTTTTACCATTTGATCTAGGCTTTATAAAAATTTGCGTTACGTTTTATGGTAACGTCACGTATTTTTTTATTTATTCTATGTCACATTGTCAAAAATTCGCGGCCTTACCCAAATCGGAGTGCCAACTTTGTACTGTTCCAAAGCCCCTAAACTTCGAAAATAATTTTAGAAAATATCATAAACTTTTATTATAGTCAACAGAAACCGAAACATCTCAGAGTCGTTTTAAATTCTACACACCGTACCGCCCCCCGTATGTACTCTCGTTTCTCTTTTGGTAATAAGTCTCTCTTTTTTCACATACATCTTCTGCTTACCGCCCTTGCCTTCGGTTCTTTCTTCAATATCTATGTCTGTGATTACCATTAAAATAACCATTCAATTTGCCGAAATAAAGAAATGTAAGTAACATAACACATCCAGAGTCGTAATATGAACGCTAGGTTGCAATTAATGTGCTCCGCTGAACGGAGATGCAGAGATAGCTGAGGAATGCATTTTATATGCATTGGATATTTCCAGGCAACAAAAAGGTAGCCAAAAGATAAAAACCACACCGTAGCGAGCGCTACGCTCATCCTCTATATATGGTATAAATACGCCCTTTTTGCCGGTTTGCGAAAAATTAAACTTTTACAGTGGAAGTAACAAAATTTGCTACTTTTTTATGTAAATTTGTTTGTTTTGGGGGAATCGTAATTAATGCCAGTAAACGTTCATTAAAGTACATATATTACATTAAAGTACATATAACGTACTTAGGCTGATTATTAAGAAAATGATACTTACTTGAAATTCAGTGGCCAAAACCAGTTCCAATAGATTCATCATTCATTCACTTATAATCCATTTAGCGTCTGCTAAAGTATTAATCACTCTTAAATAAATATAATTATATTGCTTTGTCTGACCAAAATTTAAATTCAATTTAATTTTGTTCAAGCTCATATTATAACTCCGTTAAAATTGTTTCAAATGCTGTTGTTTCTGTTGTTGAAATCATCATGAATTATGAATAGAGCTGCCTATAATCATATGGGGAGCGATTGCGCTCAGGGGCAGATAGCGGTATGATCTGAATGTGTTTCTTAAATCTAGACGAGAGATTTAGTAAAAGACAAGAAATAGGGTCGTCGCCCATGCGGAAATCCGTTGACTTAGTAGGTAAATAAAAAAAATATCCAGCTGTGGATTTTTTTTTGAAATTTTCCGGAGCGTTATAACGAGCGGAACGAAATATAGCAAGACAAAGACTATCCCTAAAAAAAAGTATCATTATACTCATGAAAATAGGCGCATATAACTTTTACAGCATCCTGTTTATCTCATCCTCAATCTTGTTTTCATCTAACGGGAATCGTAAACAAAATGCGGAATCGTAAAAAATGACTGACATAAATCTTTTATGCGTCTAAATTCGTGTTCCGTATAAAAATCAAGGGAAGTCATCAGTGCGTGAAATTTTGTCATTTATATGGGAATTTCGGGGAGTTGATTCGTTTGGAAATGACCTTAAAAGGCTTTCTTAAGACATTTTTACCTTTTTTCACACTCTTTAATACAGATTTTTTCGTATCCCAGATGTTGACAACACTCTTAGCTAGACCTGTCATTTGCTGATGTAGAAAGAAAGAATTCTAATTATACTGTTTAGTTTTTTTTTTTTTTTGTTTCTATTTATTTATTTCTGTTTAGTTAAAACTCTCATTACATTTTGTCTGAATGAAACGGTTCCTTATTTAGTGTTACAAATAACTCCTTAACACCTTCAGTGGTGTTTGTGGGAGGATTCAAAACCGAACTCTGCATTATAAAATTATAATTAAATGATATCCACTGGTCTATGTAGGTATTTCAACTCTCCGGGTTTGACTCGCTTAATATTATCGAGCTTCAAATTTAATCATCCACACATGGAAAGAATAAATGAACATTTTCTGATCATGAATATAAACCGGCTATGAACGAACAGCACTGCCGTGAGACTTGTAAGTGCGTGGCTATATCATAAAAGGACGGGTAACAGAGCGGCATTTGGCTCGCTGTAGCGGTGGCGGCGGCGCAGCGGGAACGTGAATGCATTGTGTTATAAGGGTAAGGCCGCGAATTTTGACCAATTTGGACGTTTCAAATTTGGAACGCTGATAAAAAAAAACTGATAACACCTAGAGGTTTAATTTTTTTTTTATTATATGACACGATATAAACTCTCAAGGTCGCAAATGAGATAATTGATTTAAAACCCTTTTAAAAAAATAATAAAAATATATTACCGTCCAAAACGTAACGAAAATTGACTATTTTTTTTGACCACGAGTACTTAATACCTTATTATTTTCATGCTATTTAACTTCTCATGATCATGATTTTGTTTAAACGAATTTTATGATATAACGATAGTCTACGATTGCGGAATCATGATAATCAAATAATTTTCATGTTTTATATTTATTTCTTTTCACGTGCCAAAAAACACGTTTTCGTTACGAATACTTAGGTGACGCTTTTTTAAGCTACCTTTAACGCCAATTTCAGTAGAAATTTGTTTTTGTACACTGGCAACTAATACTCTAATAGGGCAACATCGATGAGATAAATAAATCTCATCAGTTTGTTGACAAACAGCCATCAAAAGTGACGCGGAGGTTTTTTTTCGAAAAAACGTCTAAAGTGCTTGTTCGATTTTAAGGGTAAGTAGTGATTATTTTTAACTGGTTGTTTTTTCATACGATAGGGTAATCTTTTCCATGTAAGTGGCATGTGTTATTATGTTCAAAATGTCGTTATTCACCATGATAAACGATTTTTTGTATAAAATACGTTACACTTTCGTTACGATTACGTTACATTTTTACAAAACTACGTATTTTGTACATAACGTAACGAAAAAATGTGGTAAAGGGAAGTTCACACAGAAAAATTCTAACTCACACCAGTTTATTATTAGGTTTCCAATGACTGCACGCACAGTAAGTTAGTTAGATGGATATTTTGAAGTTAAATAAATTTTAATCTGTAGGTGCAGGGATCGGCACAGAGAATTGTGGCGAGTTCTGTGTTCACGTCCTGCTACATGCATAGCGTATTTAAAGTGAGAGACAAACGGAGAGATTCACTTACCTACTTAGTTCATTTGTTACCTAAACTTAATAATCATAATAATTATTTCCAAAAACATCTTTTACATTGTCCACTTAACTAAGATACTACTTCCTAAATTGGTAAAACCTGTGATTTAGGGTTTTGGCCATTTCTTTGAGGTATTTAATAGCTTGTACAGTCGAAGTCACAAGCATGCTCACAACTAGGTGGTAGGACCTTGTGCAAGGTCCGCCCGGATTGCTACCACCACCTTCCTCGCTAATCCTGCCGTGAAGCAGCAGTGCTTGCACTGTTGTGTTTCGGCGTGGTGAGTAAGACAGCCGGTGAAATTACTGGCACGAGGTATCCATCATAGGCCTCTAGGTTGGCAACGCGTCTGCAATACCCCTTGGTTGCAGATTTTTATGGGCGGTGGTGATCTCTTACTCATTTGATCGTTTGCCATCCAGTCGAATAAAAAAAAACCACATCCAAATTCGTTATGCTTATAAATGTGCACCTTATTGTCAGTGTTAGAGAGGCATGTAAAGATACACTTTTGGAAAGATGTTCGTCAACTAGAGGGTACTTCTACTTCCACATTCTCATGTTTAGCTCTATAGATCTCATATAGGACAGATTTAAGATCAGTATCGTCAGAAAGTTCTAGTAAAAATAAAAAGTTCACTTTATTATATGAGATGTATTTTTTTTTCATACATACGTTATCTAATGGGAATTTTTACCAGTTTGATCTAGGCTTTATAAAAATTTGCGTTACGTTTTATGGTAACGTCACGTATTTTTTTATGTTATTTCTATGTCACATTGGTTAAAATTCGCGGCCTTACCCATAAGTTTCTGTTTGAAAAAATATTTAGAAGCTTTTGTGCTGACTATATTTTTGTTGACTGTTCTTACTTGTCTTCCAACTTATATATATGTAAGTACACCAAATTTCAAGTCAATCCAACCACTGGAAGTGAGTCAAAATGACCTTGCAAAATTTGACCCAAAAACAGCAACAAATAGCGTAAGTTAAATAAAAAACTTGTAAAACCAACGGGAGTTGATGATGTTGGTATCTTCGATTCAATGAGTGTTTTTTTTTATTGCGCAGAAATAAACGATAACATAATAATAATTTATTTATCGGGGTGAGCCCAGTTTATTGCCTTGCCGTTGCTTTACTCAGTGGGCCTCCAGAAAATAATTTAAATTGTTTTCTTCAAATATAAGCTAATTTAGCTGTGAAGAGATTGATATTAGTCGTTTTTAGGTCAATTGTACAGTCATAAAAATCGGTACAGACATCGCGTCAAATACAATACAATACAATACAATGACTCTTTATTGTAACAGGTACACAGAGAGAAAAAATAAAAGGTAAGCAATAGGCGGCCTCATCGCTTAAGAGCGATCTCTTCCAGACAACAGCATGTATACAAATATGTCGGTAATGTACATACACAATATATTATGCATAGCCTGAAGAATGGCAAAACTAAAGGGGCACATTTTGCTCGCAGGACTGAAAGCCGATGGGGTCAGAAGGCTCTCAAATGGCGTCTGCGGACCGGGAGACGAGCTTTCGGTAAGCCTTCAAAAAAGATGGAGCGACGACCTGGTTAAGATCGTGGGATCGCGGTGGATGCGGAAAGCACAAGACCGGTCTGAGTGGAGAGCCTTGGGGCAGGCCTATGTCCAGCAGTTGACGTCTTTCGGCTGACATGACGATGATGATGATGAATATAATGAGCTTAATCGTGCCGACTAAACAATATCATTGATAAACCTCCTTCGGGCAGTCGGGCAAAAAAAGACTATAAAGTTGACACTTGAAACACATTGGCTATTTCGAGGTTATCAAATTAAATAACGCTTCAATCGCGACTAATTAAAATTTATTGGAAATTTTACGATAGTCACGTATAACATGTATGTAAAAGCCAGCAGTACAAGTGACCTCACAATTCTACACGTTATTTACAAAAAAAACTACCTATATAAGATTGAAAATGATATTCAATTCAAGAGCCGCTTTACGCCACCTAACGCGCAACCTTTGGCAGTAATACTATGATAGTCTGGGTACCGGTTATCTTAAACAACCCATTTTAGTTTTAGCACATATGCCGCCATCGAGGATTTACCTAGCTCGATCATATTATAATAAATAATAATAAATAATATTTTATTTTTCGACCAACTTGGATCATTGAGTTAGTAATACAATTGAATAAAACTTATGCTAGTGTTAGTTAAAACATAACAGACAAAACAAGGACAACTACATAACAAAACATCACTAACACAACATTCAGGTATTGCGCCGCACGTGTAGTTGACAGCAGTGGTTAACGTACGGGCAATCCAGTCTGTCTGCTATCATGCGCAGGACACTGTTGGCGCTAGCCCTGACTCTGCTGGCCAGAGATGCGCATCGTTTACGCATTATGGCGTAAAAACAAACCACCCGCGCCTCCGCGAACATCCCCGAAGCGCTGCGAATCGCGGTAGCCCCATCAGCATCCTGAACGCGTTATTATATTGAATACGCAGAGCGCTATACTGCTTCTGCGTGTAGTTTGCCCACAGGCTGCTTGTGTAAAAAGTTGTACAGTAAGCTTTAAATAAAGTGATCTTTACGTCGTTCGAGCAGTAAGCAAACCTGCGGGCTATCATATTAGCTCTTACAGACAACGCTCTGCGTTCACGCTCCACATCGGCATCGTCCTTGAGGTCAGATGTAACTAAATGTCCTAGGTATTTGAATTGGTTCACCATACGAAGTGGTAAACCATTTAGCTTTATTGGTGGGACAGTCAGGGGATATTTGCTCTTACCTCTAAAAACCATGCACTCCGTTTTATTAACATTATACACAAGACCGTGGTCAGTCGCATGTCTTTCACATTTGCGAATAAGCTTATTCAACCCACAGACGGAGGCGCTCAGCAGCACCATGTCATCCGCGTAGCTTAAGTTGTTAACGCACACTATGACATATTATGTCGCCTCAGGGTGGTTTAAAACTTTGCTGAAGCCATCTTGATTAAAATTTATAGAAGACAATAAAAAAAAAATAACGGTTGTTGTCGATGTGTTGATTTTAAAGTTCACTTTATCGGGATGTTTTAAAAGTTTAATTTAAAAAGAATGCTACAGCAAAATGATGTTTACACAACCAACCTGACGGAATCAGTAAACAACGGTGTGTAGAGGGAAGGAACACAAACTCTGTATATGCAAAATGTCTGACTAAAACTCTAAGCTAAAACGAAAATTCAGTTGTGTGTTTTCAGGTCCCAATCCGCACTGGGCCCGCTTGGGAATAATGGCCTAAGCCCTCCTAATGGGTCCTACTGAAAAACAGCGTTGCGGTTTGCTGTAACATTATGCTGAGTGGGGCCCACTTTATACTATTCGATGTTATTTTTTTATTCTTTCCATCTAATGTATTTTTATATGTTAATAAATGTTTCTCTCTCTCTCTCTCTCTCTCTTGTCCTGGTCGGAGATCCTGAGAGGAAACCTGTGCCCAGCAGTGAGACATCTATGGGCTGGGACGAAAACTTTAAGCTTAAGTTCTAAAGTCTACTTACAGTCTAATCTTATTAAATGAGCAGACTTTCAGCCTTCCACATGTCTCAGTGCTGCAAGACAGTGCATACGTGAAAATGGATGGTATGGATAAACATATGCTTTTATGTAATGTACTTATCCGATAGTTAAGGAAGCATGGAAAACAAAAGAAGTAGAGGACGACCGCTAGTTAGGTACGTGTTACTAAACCGAATATCCAAATCTTCCAGGAACATTTGGACCGAAAGTCAATTCTGGTTAGATTAATCTAGCGCCGCAAGAGGATGAGAGTCAACCCCAAAATAAAAGTGGAAGAAGATGGGAATCTCAATAAAAGCACGTCTGCCTACAGCCACTATTGTAATTTCACAATTATATTTGCTGAAACCAGTATAAAACCTACCAACATCCTAACGAGCACTACTCTTTC